>NC_071087.1:45165992-45488492 GCF_027358695.1 Spea bombifrons | reverse complement strand
TTTTTCTTGCTGATTTTTTCAATGGTGGCCTCCAACTCACTTACCTCCTGCTCCATGACTCTCTTTTTCCTCCTTTGAGGTTTGGCTATTGAATCCTATATCTTTATGCACTGGTGTTGTATACCATTTCCCTGGTCCTGCTAATATTTTTGTTGATCACTTCTCATCATGGCTTCCCCACTTCCTCTCCTCTGATGACCCCTTTCTCATGCTTGGAGATGTGAACATTCAAGTAGACACTGCTTTAGAGTCTTGTGGCTTCTAAATTATTTTCAGTACCTCCTCCTTTGATCTCACACAGTATATTAACTTCCCTACAATGATGGTCATACCCTAGACCTTTTTTTGTAGTATCTCCTAACTCACTAACTTCTCTTTCTCCTTCTCTGACCACCACCTTTTTTCTGCTCTCTGACTTTGCTTCCTACTCCTTCTCATTCCTTCCAACCACCACAGCTAAACAGAGACCTTAGCTCAATCAATCCCATCTCAAACATACCATGTCCTAACCTAGCTACCTCTCTCTACAGCTCCATTCTCGTCTCTGCTCTTGAAGGCTTACCCGCAGCCGCTATTCGCTCTTTAAGAGGCTCATGTTTCCAGCTGGCAGAAGGCATTAACTGTTTTGGATGTTAATTGGTTTATATATGCTTCTGCATGATAGGATCTTTAGACCCATCCGTATAACTTACCATATTTCATCTATCTTGATATTGTGTAAACAGCAGTATTAACAAAAACAATTTGGGGGTTCAAATCATTATAGCCCTGGGCTCACCTTCTATCATGGCTTCTCTTATGCAGATTCTTCTCCCAAAATATGATGTATTAGATCATTCATGATAAGAAACTTTTGAAGAAAGATTGTTTTGGTATTAGAAACTGTATATCAAAGTTTCCATTTGCTGACCATCGCCATAAATATTGAATATTTGTTTAAACACATTTTTTATCAATGATAAATGGTAGAAACAGTAATCCAGAACACTAAAATGTATTATTCCTGAAATGTACATAACATCCTTTATGGATATAAGTATAAAACTCCATATGTCCTGTCACTACTTTAATGATATCCCCATAAAACAACCAATGGCTTAAAATGGAAAAAAAATTTAAATGTGTAAAACAGACGTATATCAGATGTTTGGCGCATTACTAGATAGCAGTGTAAAATACTGAAAAAAAATAAAGATAGATAGATTAGTCTAATCTATCTATTCATCTGTAAATTAGACTTGTGTATTCGGATTTTTTGCAAACTTGTTGTTTTTAACAACAACAAAATTTGTACTAAGCTCCAATAACGAAGAGGTTCCCTGCTGAAACGGCCGAAAACAAATTGCAAAAGTGCCGAATTTTGGTTAGAATTTGTCCATTCGTTGCCACATGTACCCACCATTACAAGCCGTTTTGGAGCCATTTCAAACTGTTTTGGCGGTTATTAAGGAGATAAAGTGGGGGAGACTGTGTGTAGGAAGTAACCCCCCCCAAAAAAACAGAGGGGGTGTCATTGATGGTTATAGTTGTGATTGATGGGTTCAACAAATAAAATTAAAATAAATACTGTTCTGCTCCTGAGTAGAGTTTATGGTACTAGCCAAACCTCTAATTTGTGTACAACACAAAATATTTTGTATCACCTTTCTATTGTATCATATATTACATATATTATTCTTCATCTTCATTGATAAATATTGGTGACAAAACTAGGAATGCTTTCAGTTGTTAAAACCTGTTCCTGAGTGGTTTAAGGCAGTTGCAAGTCAAACCTCTAATTTGTGAACATGTTATATTTTTTATTATCGTTTAATCATTCTTCATGAATAAATTAATTTTGGTGATAAAACCATGCATTGTAATACGTATAATATATAATATTGGGGAAAGTCAGTCCTGCTCGAAGGGGCTTCATGCTCCTATCATCTGCCAGTACAGGTCTACTCAGGCCCAATGCCCTACTACTGGTGCTCCGCTTTCACTGCCCTTACTCTGGGTAACCAACTATTTTAATCTGTGTAATATTAGGGGAAAGTTCAGTCCTTCTCCAAGTAGCTGCATGGTCCTGTCATCTGCCAAGGCCTATCTGCCCAGGCCCAGTGCCCTACTATTACTACTGCTGGTGCTGCTTCTTTTTCACTGTCCTTACTCTGGGGAAACCTTTGTTTTAATTTCTATAATATTGGTGAAATTCAGTCCTGCTCCAAGGGGCTGCATGACATCATCTGCCAGTGCCCAGTGCCCTATTACTATTGCTGCTCTTCTCTCATCGTCCTTACTCTGAGTGATTGTTTTCATTTTTGTAATATGGGGGTGGGTCGGTCTTGTGACTGGATATGTCTGTCTGTGCCCGTCCTGTCCTGTTCCTCGCACCTGAGCCTCAATGATATTCCTTACTCTGGGGAACCAATTCTTATTTTGTCCAATATTGTGGGGGATCAAGTCTTTATATTGTAATATGGAGGGGGGATTGGATTTAGGGCTGGATATGACTGTCTGCCAGTGCTTGGCCTGTCCTTCTTCTTGCCCTGCCCTCTGCCTCAATGCCCTTCCATACTGTGGTGGATCAATTGTTCTTGTTGCAAATATGAGGGAGGGAATTTAGTCTGTCTGCCAGCGCCTGTCCTATGCCCTTCTCTGCCTCTGCTGCTGCGGCTCAATTTCTTTCCTTACACTGAGGAATAAATCTTTTTTTGTTTGGTGGGGCCAGGGCCGGACTGGGACTGAAAAGCAGCCCTGGAAAAATTTGGAGAGCAGCCCCATATAGTTTATCTCACGGTGAAGCTCTTATACCCACACGCACCCCTTATACACACCCGAGTCACACTATGTGCCATTCTTTTTATCTCATTATTTGTATTAAAATGCCAGAAAGCAAAAGTGTTAAAAGGCCCTAATAAATGAAATACATTACACATAATGGGATCAAAACATTTACTACTGCGAACATTTTTAGATGAAAGAGTTCCATTTTATTCAGTGGAACAAAACACTGATCACATTATTCATCACGATATTCTGGTAAGAAACTTTTATTTCTTTATTAATTCATGTAGACTATTTTTTCCATATTTAATAAAAGCTATGATTGAGACATGTAGGGGGTTAAAAGGCATATCATGGGACAGAGTGGCATATAGTGGGTATAAGGCATTCCTGGAGGCAGAGTGGCATGAAGGGGTTAAAAGGCATATCAGGGGGCACTCTGCCCCCAGAAAAGCCTTATGCCCCCCTATATGCCACTCTGCCTCCCTGATATGCTTTATACCCTCCTATATGCCACTCTGCCCCATAATATGCCTTTTAATCCCATATATGCCACTCTGCCTCCAGAAATGCCTTTTACTCCCTGTCACTCTGCCTCCAGAAATGCCTTATACCCCCCATATGCCACTCTGCCTCCCTGATATGCCCCAACCCTCCTATATGCCCCTCTGCCCCGTGATATGCCTTTTAACCCCCTTTTTGCCACTCCACCTCCAGATATGCCTTTTGACCCCCTATATGTCACTCTGCATCCAGAAATGCCTTATACCCCTATATGCCACTCTGTCCCATGATATGCCTTCTAACCCCCTATATGCCACTCTGCCATATAGGGGGTTAAAAGGCATATCATGGGACAGAGTGGCATATAGGGGGTATAAGGCATTTCTGGAGGCAGAGTGGCATGAAGGGGGTTAAAAGGCATATCATGGGGCACTCTGCCTCCAGAAAAGCCTTATGCCCCCTATATGCCACTCTGCCTCCCCGATATGCTTTATACCCTCCTATATGCTCCTCTGCCCCATGATATACCTTTTAACCCCCTTTATGCCACTCTGCCTCCAGATATGCCTTTTGACCCCCTATATGTCACTCTGCATCCAGAAATGCCTTATACCCCTATATGCAACTCTGGCATATAGGGGTTAAAAGGCATATCATGGGACAGAGTGGCATATAGGGGGATATAAGGCATTTCTGGAGGCAGAGTGGCATATAGGGGGACACACTTACATACACACACATGCCGATTTTTTTTGTTTTTAACAAATACAAAAAACATTATACAGTACAAAAAAATACATTATTTTACTCACCTTCTACTTCTCTTGACTTCCTGGTAGCTGCACACTGTTCTCCTCTATGCTGACAGGATGCCACTGACCTGACATCCGGTGCTGCAGCAGTGCGAGGGGGCGGAGCTTCCACCTCACGCGGCTCCCATTATTATGCAGCCATCAGACTGCCGAGAATGTAATCTAAACGGCCGATGCGTGCTGATGCCGCCGGCCGGAGCTACTTTAACACTTTTTTTTTTATTTATATGGTAAGCTGGATCGGCTTGCCATATAAAGTAAAAAAAAAAGTATTAAAGCAGAGGCGGCCGGCGGCATCAGCACGCATCGGCCGTTCAGATTACATTCCCAGCAATCTGATGGCCGCATAGTGATGGGAGCATCGTGAGGGGTGAAAGGTCAGTGCGAGGGGGCGGAGCTTTCACCCCTCACACTGCTCCCATCACTAGACGGCCATCGCACACGGCTGCTGGGTGCTGATGCCGGCCGACCGCATCAGCACCCAGCGGCTGCTTTGATTAGATTTCGGGCAGCCTGGGGGGCAGCTCAGCGGCTGTCTTCATGGCCGCCCAGCCCACGGACCTTCCAGCCCACCGGGAAATTTCCCGGTATCCCGGTGGGCCAGTCCGGCCCTGGGTGGGGCTGGATATGTGCTAGTGTCTACCTACTCCCAGTGCTCTGGTACTACTACTACTACTACTACTACTGCTGCCATATTACCTCCCTTAATCTGAGAGATCAATTAATCAAACTGGTCAATTTTTTTTGGAGACATTGAGTCCCATAGCTTGCTGCTCGATTTGTGTAACCATTGGTGATGTGCTGGTGGTCCTGCAGTGCAAAACCGATCTATGTATCTATCTATCTATCTATCTATCTATCTATCTATCTATCTATCTATCTATCTATCTATCTATCTATCTATCTATCTATCTCTCTCTCTATCTATCTATCTATCTATCTATCTATCTATCTATCTATCTATCTATCTATCGCAGCATTATTTCCTCTTCCAACTTATTGTTTATATATATCTGTCTCTAGATATTTCCAGGCAACATGAAGGAAAACATATTTGTGCAAAATGATTGAATGAAGTCAATGAAATGAAAACCCCTCAGCCAAGTAATGTTTTACAAATCATATATATTAGTTGAAAAAAATGCAGAAAATGGAAAGGCTTACAGTCAGGTCAAAGGAGCGGCATAATCATAGCACAAGTGGTGGATTATCTAACACGAGTTGATCAAACACAGGGACACACTGATTTCTAACCCATAGTGCGTACAGTTGTGAATGGAAATAGCTGTAAGCTTATTGGTCCCTTTTTAACGCAACATCTCTGTTATTCCCGTTGAATTGGCTAGTCTCCTTTCATCTATCTTCCATCTTGCCCTCTCTCCGTGCAGTTTCTGATTTGGATCTCAGACACAATTGTGCATTTTATCTTATTTTTTTTTAGGTTTGGGTGATATATAATACTTCATCTCTAGAATGAAAATCATTACCAAGTTACCTGATATTTGTATTTGGCATTATGCCATACATGTCATTTGGAAAATTTACTGACAGTGTGTTCACTTTTGGCTACTAAAAAACTTTGTTGGTTGCTTCCAGTTCATAAAAGGCTTGGAACTTACAGTATATATCATTTTGACACAACAATGAAATGTCAGCATTTATCTTCCACGTTTTATTTGTAACAGATGAACCAAAAACGTAGGAGAAATCACAATATATGCACCACTACTTTGCTTGTATTCACAAATCCCATGTCATGAATCAATTACTATTTTATGTTCCATTGAGCAAGCACCTGGTGATGGAACTGTGTCGTTCTTACCAGTAAAAACATAATACATTTGTGCTATTATTGCTAAATATCTACTTAGGGAAAATAATAATGATAAAAAAAATTCTAACAGCCCTGACCTAAAAGTCAAAGGTGCATCCGAGTCATTTGCTGTCAGTTACGCTTTGCAGCAGATAACCCCCCATCCTATCAGTGAGCGTCAGAAAGAGTCATAAGGTAAAAAAAAAACCAAATATTTTATTACTATCTTTACATTTTATTACATAATTGAGTGCTATCTGATCGCTGATTAGTGACACTTGCAATCAAACTTTTATTTAATTTTTAGCAGCTTTTAAACTAATAAATGATCTCATCAATTATTAATGGTTCTTTAGGTCACTGATCATTGATCAGGTTCACCATATCATCCAGTGACAACATTGTGTGTAAAGTCATGCCTGGATATTATACACAGGTACATATTATAACCATGATTTTACGGTACATTCTTTCTTATATGCGTCCTGATTTGCTCTTATGAACATATGGTATTTTTGTGATCCAACATATAAAGCCTAGTATAGCAGGTATGTGGGGTTACACATATCTTCATTTTAGCGTTTAGTAGAAGCAGAATTTATTATAATCATGTTTGCTTTTGCATATAGTGTGTTGGAATTAGAGGTCATGAACTTTGTCGAGAGACAACAAAGACAGAATTAACAATGTTAACTTTCACTTACTTTCAAATTCAGTGCCAGGGAGAAACTGAATTGTGGAGTTTCCTGGTAATCTGGCCGAGTGCCTTTTTGGTTCAGGAACATTTCACTCACCACTTATTTTGTTACTTCTTTCATATGACTATGTAAAGATTCTCTAATTGTTTGCCTTTCATCATCTTTTTCCCTGGCCACTTGAGCACGTGTCTACATAAACATTAACACATTTGCGAACACCATTTTGACAGCGCCACACACATTCATGCAGCATAGTCTAACATGCATGGTGTCAAGATGTGCTGTTACTGTTCAGCTTAATGAGGTATGCATATTAAGGTACTTTGTAAGTAGTTTCATATGCATTATTTCTCTGTAAGGCGAAAAATAATAGGTTTATCTTGAAGATGTGCATGCTACAATAGCTAACAGAGTATTACAAATTTTAATATATTCCTTAAATAGGTGTCTACTGCAATGTAGTTGTGTACAGGAAATGTCAATATGGCAGCATATGTATCTCTACACTATTAAACGTAATTAACATTCTGATGGAGTCTTGGTTCTCAAACTACACAATGATTATTATTTATGGCACAAATTTGCGGCACCGGCACCGGTGCGGGGAACTCTGATCTCTGACAGCCGGGGAAGGTCTGCGCGATGGACGCAGACAACCCTCGCTGCTAGCCACACCTCCTTCCTGCTGCAGCGGAAGTTGTCTACGCGAATCGCGTAGACATCTACACGCTGCCCCAGCTACACACCGGGGACTCAGAAGTACCGGTAAGTGTGTGGGGGGGGAGACAGGAGGATACAGGTCCCCTGCAGCTGCGGGGGATCTGGATCTTAGTCGTCTCATAGTCAGACCTATTTGAGGTCTGATTATAAGACGACCCCGGTTATAAGACGAGGGGTATTTTTTTAGAGCATTTGCACTGAAAAAAACCTTGTCTTATAATCGAGCAAATACGGTATATACAGCAGGGACATCCATTCCCACGTTTATATGAATCAATATATGGCCCTGTCATTCATGCCTCTGATACCAACCACAGCAGGTGGAGAGTCTGGAATGTGTTTATTGGAAGGCATAAACTAGGGTTTAGGAGATTTCCCAAGATTCTGATCAGTCCCACATCTCGTGCAACTGGCTGGTGTTACGTGCCATTATGCCTGAGACCAGATACAAAGGAGTAGGTGCAATGGACTTGAGTTTGAATGAATGATGACATGTGATGCTAATGAATTTTATAATTATTTATAACCAGGCATTGACTTGGTATTTGTTGTGTCATCTTTGCATTATTTTTAGGCAAAAATCAGTTTGGTTTATTTACTCTATATTTACTGATTTCACGCATGCAATGACATATTCCAATTTTGTATCTACAACAGGCTACATTCAACAGGACAGTTCAACACAACTTACAAGAGGTCTAGCACAAAAGTTGAACAAAGTTTGATTTTGTTAAAAAGGGTTGTCTATAATAGATCACACACACACAGTATAGCACACACACCAGGTGGAAAACCCTTTAGGAAAACATCACTCGGCTATACCCCTTGCCCTGAAAAGCTTCATATAACAACACTGATTGATTATAAACATTTGGAAATATTTGTAAAATTGTCATATAAAGCACTTTTATGAAAGGTCACAAGCTCTGAGCTCTACACCATTACACATATGTTTTTTATCTGTAGGATGAGTGAATCAAGTGGTATTGTAATATAGTATCTCTAGAAAGATCTTACTGTAAGGAGGCCAGACATAATATTTACATGTAAAATGAGTAGAGTCGTGTAATGCTAATTAATTACTAATGGAACAATTAACCCTTTCCATTACCATTCAGTCTGCTAGTGCTCGCTGCAGTGTTACTCTGCCTTGATGCCGCTGCTTCTCCAATAGGTTGTAAATAATATATCATAAAAGTTATGTTTTATTGCGAGCTGGAGGTAGTTAATATTATTATTGATTCACCACTTTTTGTCACTCTTATCTATAGGGGAATTTGTTGTGAATTAAACTTTGTCAGGAAAAAAACATACACACTAAAAAGTAAATAATAATGAGGCCATTTGTTTCTCTCAATCCAAATGCACCCCATATAAAATTGACCTCAGTATTAATGCTGTATAAATTAACACAATATTATTTATTTAGTTGAAGTAATGTAGATTATAACCTCAGTATCATGTGGCTTCCTCATTTTGGCTTTATTTTTATTGAATAAATTATGACATGGTGTATATATGTCATGTGATGGTGTATTTACCTTATTTTTAGACGTGCTAATGAACAGATGATTGTTATTATGCCCTGATATGTACAACCAAAGAATTCAAAGAGGGCGTACTTTCTTTTTCAAACAACTGTATATTGATATTATGCTGAGCATAATGTGATTTCCAATGCATATCTGCCAATTTAAGAACAATTTTAAAAGGATGTAATTTGTCCAAAGAAATATGGATACTGGTAACATAAACTTATTTTTTGTTTGATTTGGTGGTCATAATCCCTGCCATGGCCAGCACCTGTGATGTGTAGGTGACATCAGCATGCAGCTGATTTAGGACAATACCTTTTTACAATGTAATGTGATACTTCCTTTATCCATAAGTAGAGAATTATGTTACTCAAAACAACAGCGCTATGTAAAATAAATAATGTCATTTGGAAAGGGTATCCATCAGACTCCATCATCTAAAGGTAAAACTGAAATATTTTTGGGGAAAAAATGCAGACAGCCTTTTGGAACAGCTATAGTAGAGTTGTGCCTTAGAAAAGCCATTCGTTATTTTTTCTCAGAAACCTGAGTGTGTGCTGATGATTTGGTAAATATACATGACTCAATGTGTACAGTAAGATTACAGCAGGCTCTTGGAAGAATTTTCTAAACTGTTTAAGCATTAAGAGTCTGTGTGTTTAGCCCACCTTCATTGTGTGAACTACGACTTTCTCATTAAAGGTTTCTGATTCTACGTTACTTGTATAACAATAAACAAATCTTGGATTTCATAAGGACGACAAACAATACGTTCATATGAATGGTTATAAGTACAAGGACGTATAATTGCAGGTAAGCTAGATTCATACTGTATGTTTGCTATAAAAACTATTTTTGGCAGGCGAGTAGAATTATTAAAACATTTCAGTTTCAGAAATCACTGATTAACCTTGGCTTCACTAGAGCTGAAATACCAAATAGAAAAAAAATACTTGCTCTACGATAGTGCCATTTTCTATTCCAAAGACTCTCAAGGTACAAATATTAGTCACTCCTTACCCCTTCAATAAAGAGTAACACTAAATACACATGTACAGAACACTTGTGCATGTAATGAACGTTGTGAACAAGTAATGTTCAGATAAACTTCTAAATTTGTTGTCATTGGATTCAGCATCATCTCAGTCTCCATTCCTTATTCCTTATTTATTTGTACTTTATTTTGCTGTTCTACTTTCTCTCTGTCTACATTGTGTCTACTTTAAGTTCTGCATGTCATGGGTTTTCCAGCGATGAACTATGTTTGGCTATGTTGATGTATCGTTATTTGGGAAAGGTATTTTGATGTCCTTCTCTCAAGATCTTCATGATTATTCCTTCCTTTTACATTATTGCTCGCTTACTGTTTCTGATTGTTGTTGATTTGTTAAGGGCAGGTGAAAGAAGGCAATTAATTAAAGACACATGCCAGCTTCCATGAGGTAAACTTTTGAACTCTCCAAAACAATTATACTAATTGCCAGATAAAGCATGTGTATATAGTTTTAATTAATTTAGTTATACTAGGTACAGTGCCTCATTAAATCTTTTTTATCTAAGTGACTATGTAGCATTAACTGTACCCAGCTAGGACATGACATACCCAACACATTTTCCAGACACTTATTGACAACCATGAAAGCTTATTATTTTTGTAAGAAAAGAAAATCAACATACACAGTATGGTATTGTACAAAATCAATAAGGTAATACAGAGGCTGACCTACATAGATGATAGTAATAAATTGTAATTCCAGAAATAACAGAAACTTTAGATATATTGTACCAGATATAGGTACCGGGTTTGGTACCTGCTCTATGCCAATATGCTCTGAAAAGAAAAAAAGAAGCCTTTACCTTAAATTAACCTCCTCTAAACAAATTTAGCACCTATTTTTTGGCAGTTTGCCCTTTGATGCAGACAAAGTTGAATTTGATATTAAATATCACACTCGTTTTCTAAGAGGGAAAGGGAGAGCAAGGAGGGGCAGTCAGGTTCTTAGGTATTTTAACTTCTAAAATATTTTGGCTCAGAAATAAAATAGAATAAATGTAGAGATAATCCCTAGTCAGTGAACGTTCTTTTCACATGAACAATTATATAGTTACTGGAGAGTTATGTGAATAATATATATACACACACACACACACACACACACACACATATATATAAATACTGATCAGCCATAACATTATAACCACCTGCCTAATATTGTGTAGGTCTCCATTTGCTGCCAATACAGCCCTGACCCTTCTAGGCATGGACTCCACTAGACCTCTGAAGGTGTTCTGTGGTATCTGGCACCAAGACATTAGTAGCACATCATTTAAATCCTGTAAGTTGCGAGGTGAGGCCTCCATGGATGCATCCTGGTGCCAAGTGTTCTCCAGGTAAGTAATGCACACGTACCCGGCCATCCACATGTTGTAAATAAAAACGGGATTCATCAGAACAGGACACCTTCTTCCTTTGCTTTGTGATCCAGTTCTTATGCTCTTGCTTTCGGCAGCCGACAGTGGTCAGCATGGGCACCCTGACTCATCTGTGGCTACACAGCCCCATACGCAACAAACTGCGATGGGCTGTGTGTTCTGACACCTTTCTATCAGAACCAGCATTCATTTTTTTTAGCAATTTGAGCTACAGTAGCTTGTCTTTTGATAGGTACTGACCACTGCAAACGAGGAAGACCCCACAAGAGCTGCAGTTTTGGAGATGATCTGACCTAGGCGTCTAGCTTTCACAATTCCGCCCTAGTCAAAGTTGCTCAGATCCATACGCTTGGCCATTTTTTCTGCTTCTAACACATCAACTTTGAAGACAAACTGTTCACTTGCTCTGTCATATCCCATCTACTGGTGCCATGATAGTTATTCACTTCACCTGTCACTGGTCATATTGTTATGGCTGACCTATGTATATAGTATATAAAGGTTAAAATATAAATTCACTGTTACAAAAGCGTAATCTAAAGATATTATTCACATAATCTTGCACATTTAAAATGAATACCCTTTTATTTCCAACCCATGCCTCAGAGCTATAAGGTAGTAAGTAGACATGGGTGCCGGTCAACTCTTTGTGTTTGTCTTCGTGGGGAAAAAATTTTTTTGTATTCCACGAATATTCACCCGTTCCTGTGTTCGGTTTGGGCAAATATTCATGTACATTCTTCGTGTTTTTCCTTGTTTTTTTAGAAGGGGTTTATACGGGGTTAACGCGGTACGCACTACGCAGCAGCTTTGGCGCCAGGTTTTTAAAGGTCTGTACGAGCAACTCTATTGGTAGCCGGCAGGGGCCTCCTCTGCCATCAACCAATGAAGTGCACCTGCTGATGCTAGAGGAGGCCCCTGCCGGCAACCAATAGAGTCACGGATTTCCACTCCCGTTATCTACGCAGCATCGCAGGGGTTAACTGGAGCAGAAATCCGTAGGTTCGCCGTCAGGAGTTAAATGTCCAAATAACACCTACATCTCTTGCAAAATCCAAATTTTGTTAATAAACCCTATGGAGACCTACTTTTGTTCTTTTACAAATACTTGTACCAATACAATAATAATAATAATAATAATAATAATACACAATAATTAGAGCTGCCTAAGTCTACTAATTGCACAATATTCAAAACTTGATTATTTCTTAATCCATGCACTTAGCATCAAGCTGTACAGGTCATGACTTGTGTTCTTTCCTAAACTGTATGGAAATGGGACATAATGGAAAATAAAAGTTAAAAGCTTTGTGCCAAAGTCTCAAATACTTAGGTGTCTATTTGAATCTAGGAATACAATTCATTCTTTCCTTAAGATCAGTAACATATTTCTGCCTTAACTGGGTACTCATTGGGTGTTACTTGCCTAGACAAGCGTGTGTGATTTTACAACAAGCCTTTGACTTCAGTAAAATACATAAAGGATATATATATTTTTAAATAATAGCTGGTATGAGAGGGGTGTCCTTACGTGAGCCTTGAATGGAGACTCTCAGGCACGAATGTTACTGAAAGGCTGAATCACCATAAAGAGAAGTAACACCAAAACACTAATCTCTAGAGGAGAACCCAATTAAAACACAAATGATGCGAAAAACACTGATAATTTCGCAAATGATGCGAAAAAACACTTATTTTGAGATTATTATTATTATCTTTTATTTATATAGTGCTAACAATTTACGCAGCGCTTAATACAATACATGTATTCAAGGGGTATGACAAGACAAAATTTAACAGACTAAGACAAACCGATACATTAGGTGGAGAGAGCCCTGCTCGCAAGCTTACAATCTTGAGGATACTTTCCTCTTATTATTTGTGTATTTATTATTTGAGCTAATCATTAGTTTAGCAAGGGAAATATCTCAATTGCATCACAACATATAGTATACCGGCTGGCTGTGTACAACACTAACAGCTTATGGTTTAGGGTAGACTTATGAGGTAGAAACTGACAGAAACTGTATGGAATATTGATCTCACCTTCAGTGAAGGATCTAGGTTGTCACATGCATGCAGATATAAACATAAAATTTGGTCTTGGTTTAGATTCAAGATAGGCTTCTTCTACCTATCCCTTCCATGTGTAAATATCTTCACTGTATTAGCATCTATGACTTCTGCTGGGAAGCTGTTCCATTTACAATATCTAGCATCTACCACCAACTTGGTAAAATAAACTTCCTTACATTACATCTAAACCTCTGAACCTTTATATTATGACCTCCATTACCCCATTTCATTTTGGTATTACAAAATGTTTACCTTATTCGGTTTCTTCCCTATTTTGTATAACCTTTCCAGAATAATTATTATCATTTCTGATGTGTTTTAGATTTTTTTTCTTATGGGTTAGATCACTGTTGAGGCTGTGACTTTTTAACAAAACTTTTTTCCACAATTATTTTTTTTTAAAAAAAAGCTTTTAAATAACAATTAGAAGGTGTTTTTTTAACATTCCTATAGACTTGGGTCGGCAACGGATGTATGTAAGGTCATTGTTAAAGTGCAATTTCTTAAATCTCCCCCAACTCTACTTAAAATAACATGTCAGTAGAGAAAGGTCACCAAGTACTATGACACAGAGCCTAACCTTCAGAGGAGGGACAAATTAAAAGGAATGTAATTTTGGAAGTTGCCTTAAGGTGTTACGTACATAGCCTTTTAGATGGTAAAAGTTGCATGAGTCAACATCTTATTGTGTAGGAAAAGCTCATAACAGCAGACTGTACAACATTTAGCCCTTTTCAGGAAAATTGTTCTTTATACATAAGCCTCATAGGTTCTGTAAATCAGCATTGTACACACACTATGTCCCTACTGCTACCTGGGGCATAACATATATGAATTATGATTTGGGTGGGTGTGATGATGGTCCGGGGCAGCCCTACACTCATACATGCATACACACACATACTCACTAACACCTTACATACACACACACAGCCACTCCAAGACCATACACTTACACACACACATACATGCATACATACATACACACACTATACAATTACACATACACAAACATGTTTTTATTATAATTATAGATCTTTTTAGGATTTTTATTGTAAAAAATGTTATTAGCATTTCTGTTAAACTGTGTGTTTCTTGTTTGATCTATACCTGCAATACAGCAGTTGCATGTGATATTCCGTTAATATCTGTTTCCATGTGGTTCCCATTTCAGCTGTACCTACAATGCAAGGTTTGCATGTGATAGTTGATCTTTATGTTTTTTATGTGGTTCTTATTTGATCTATGCCCACAATTCAGGGTCTGCATGTGATATTCAGTTGATCTTTATGTTTTCTATGTGATTCTCATTTGATCTGTACCCACAATTCAGGGTCTGCAGGTCGCAGCATTTAGAAATTATCTATCTATACATAGATCTTCGTCATGTTATATCTATCTTGTGTTGGTATTTTTTGGGGTTTTGACAAGACAATGGAAAGAAGTTTCTGATTTTGTAGCCATGTGTCAGTAAAGGTATTTATTTTATATGTAATTATCTAATATTGCCAGTAATCTAGTAAGGCACTGAAGTGAGTAGGACACTGTAGTAAGTATGAAGCCTGAGTGAGGGAAACTGTTGATACCTGGATTCCCAAAAATACAATATTTCCCATTACGGTCATATGGAGCACATGTAGGAGTTTGACATAGACAATTTATCGTCATGGCATTCATATGCTGACATGCTTGTGTTTTTGGAAGCTAACAAGCTAAATCATGTTTCCAGAAGATAGCTGTATTGCAGTTTTGTTACTAGTTTATACAGACTTACAGACAGACTTGTGTGTGTGGAGCAAAGCAAGCTACTGACGATACAAAGCAAGTTTCTTATGGCAGAGATCCCCCCAGATGTCCCTTCAAAAGCCAGCTGTCCTGAGGCTCTAATGCTGCTACATCTTTGACAATCCTTGGAAATAGTTCAGGTCATGATAGTCCTGTACATTTCAGCCTACATTTTTATATATCATAAAATTGAAATAGTAAAGGTATTATAACCAATATTTTACCTAGAAGTACTCTTATTGTATGAAAACGTTTTCAATATTTCTGAAATAAGAAATCCGAATAACGAGATTTATCAAAAATGGAAATAGTTCAGTTAAGGGCCGACAAAAATATGTCAGTATGTGCCAACACAAAAGATAGGCAACAAAATCCCATTACAGTAAAATATAAAAGAGAAAAAAATGTAATATTGAGAACTGTGCTATTTCTCTAGATTTTCATATGGCTCCAGACAAGATATCTATCTAATCAGTTTACATAAAATACTAGGCATAGCCTATGACACTGCCACGAGTAATTAACTATACTCCATGAAGGAAACTAATAACTGGAGAACTTAAAAATTTTAAGTGCTTTTTGAAGCTGGAATTCAAATGCTAAACGCCAAGATTTACTTTCACGATGTCACAATAAAAGGTCCAGCTTTTAACTGCGATTCAATTTTTCAAGGCCTGCAAAGAAAACTTCACTTGGTACACTTTCACTGTTCTTTTGGCATAAGAAATGTATTTCTTAAAAAAAAGCAGCCAAGGTGTCTATGACATTTCACATTTTCTCAGCATGATGAGATCTCTACGGAATGACTAAAATTAATGTATATATTATTCCCATAAGCAAACATTCCAGTTCTGTGATCTAGAGTATTGAAAATCCCAGTGGTAAGCCACAAATTGTTAATGTTCTAATAAAAATAACTGTTTGATGGCAGCTCATATACCTGATAATGTTGTCTTTGCGTGCTACTCTCTACTAAATAATCGGTAGAAGCTATCTATAATGTTTTAGAATTTCTTTTCCTGTTTTACTCAATTTGGGTCTAAGTAGGAGATAAAATGCAGGCTCTCTTTAGCAAGCAGAAACTGCTAAGCACTGCCATATTTTAAAAGTTATCAGACGAGACGCTTATCTTCTAGAAAGCTAGTAAAAGATTCACTGTTTATTGAACCTTGGGTAAATTAAGCGGGCTCAAGAAATGCATCTATGTATTTTCGAAGATTTGTGGTTCCACTCTAGATTTAAGGGCATATTCCAAATAAAGTGTTAGGTGTAAATCCTGATTGACGATAAAAGGAATTTTGATTCAAGAGACTTATCTGGTTGCTCATAGAATGATTTCTAAGACGCAGTAACCACTTTGTAACCAGCATTTGTCCTACAAAGAATAATGCTCATTTATTTATGTGTTTGGTACATTTAAACGAATGAAAACATTGATTCTGTGTGTGTGTGTGCTTGTTTTCTCCAACTGTTGATAAATAGAGCTCCCTAGAAATGCCCAATTGCTTCCTCTATATTAAATGCCCCTATATTGCCATTTAGAAACTGCCCTCTGAAAAGACTAACATGCAGCTCCATCTAAAACTAACCAACTGCAGATGACAGACCATGGGTGTGGATAACAATCCTGAGGGGTTTTGATTTAATATTAAATATCCCAGGTAATAACTAAAAATTGAGGTAGCCATTGAGTTTGTAGTCACTTCTATATTTCTGTTTTTAAGGGCTTACCTGATTCCATGGAAAAATCCAAGACAGAAAAAAAAACATTGTGGACTTTCACAAGTCCAGTTCCTCCTTATGAGCAACTTCCAAACAACTGCAGGTACCACAATTAACTTTAGAAACAATTGGATGTAAATATAACCATTGGAGCACAGAGAATAGAAGGAGGCACAAATTAGCTTCCCGTAGTGAACTTTGGTCCAAGATGGTCAACTGAACGACAACAAAGGTAGCTGGTGAAGGGGTTGGAGGTATCAGATACCAAAGTATCTATGTCCTACATCGTCATGGCCTGAAAGGTTGTCATGCCAAGAAAAAGCCCCTCCTCCGAGACCAGCATAAAAAACAGAATGAAGTTTGCAGGTGATCAGCATAGTGAAAACCTAGCCTTTTGGACTGACAGTTATCTTTCCTCCTTCAGGATGAAGTCTTTCACATTTAAAAGTACATACAAGATACACGATAGCTGTGCTGTGTATTTAATGTGCTAGCTTCCCGAAATAAAGAGAGAGAGAGCTGTAGATCGGTCATAAACTGATCATCGGCTTCTCTAACAATAAAACTGCACATTCGCTGTCTTTATCGGCCATGGAACAGGCAACCTGATACATGGCTGCTTGCTACCATGGCAACAGATGCTGTAGAGGTGTAGAGGGGTTAAAATGGCAGAATGCGTCCAGGTGACTTCTCGTGATATCAGTTGGCTAGCATGCTGGTAAAACAACTGACCCCTGCTACCAGGCAATGATCAGGGATTGTAAGAGGACAAGTGCCCCACCCAAAAAAACCAGTTCCTCCCATTAAAAAATAGTTTAAAAGAAGACAAATACATTAAAATATTACAAAAATATATGATTTTGAACAAAATAAACAGACAGATGAGCTTTTGCTGACTTCACTTCCCATCACTGTAAACAGGAAGATTGATGAGTGTGAAGGAAATCGTAGTCTTCAAAAGATGGTGTGCCACAGGTGAAAGAAGGCCGACATACTGGCATGATTAAGTATTTTCTATATAGAGTTTGTGCTTTTAGCAGGATTAGGAAATGTAATCGCTTGCTATATGTCTACCATGCATTATATTGTGTAGTGTGGCCTTCATGGGCTGTGTGTACAATTTAGGTATATGTACAACTACATGTATTGGATATATTTACTAAGAGGGTGGGGGATTTTAAGAAAATTATTTATTATTATTATTTAGTTATTGCTATTTTATTTGGATTGTTGGGAAATAATGGTGGCAAATTTGCATTGGGTTTTGCATGTAATTTTACCAATATATCACATGATATAAATACCTGGGAACTTTTAGGCTCTGGCTACCCAGAGCTCCCCATTGTGGGATGCAGGTAGGAAGTTCTGCTAGCGTCAGTGGGCAGTTCCGCTGATGTTGCGGGAAGTCCTGATGACGTCAGTGGGCGATCCCACTGTTGTCGCGTGACACGCCACTGTTTAACAGGCAAATAAGGAGGGAGTGGGATGTGTCTGAATGTGTGTTTTCCAGGTGGTGACCTGAAGAAGCGGCACCTCTCCCAAAGTCTCCTGTGAAACCTGGAGAGTTCCCAGGTATGATGATTTATCTGTGAAAATAGACAGACTAGATGGGCAAATTTTACCTGCCGTCAAATTATGTTTTCCTTTGTAGTAGGATGCATGGTTTACTTTGAACTAGGTATCTAACATCTTAACATATTCTTTAAACAACAAGTATAGTTTTCCCTAGTTAAAACTGTAAGCTGTGTATAGAATTGTCACCTCTACGTAAATATAGCAAAATCGGCCTCTTCCCTGGTGGAACCAGTACATAAAGGTTGAATGCTATAAAATGCTATGAAAGTCTCCTGTGAGATGCTGAAACATTGATTTCTTCATTAAACCCCGAGAATGCTTACTATTTGGACTCAGCCATGTTTTTTATGGACCTTGCTTTGTGACCACTAAAGTATTGGGACATACCTCGTAATTATTTAAATCAGGGCTTGGGCTGAATCTTAATGCTTCAGCGTACCAAGACATTTTGGCCAATGCAATGCTTCCAACTTTGTGGGAACAGTTTGGGGAAGGCCCTTTTCCATTCCAGCATGACTGTGCCCCAGTGCACAAAGCAAGGTCCATAAATACATTGTTGGTTGAATTTTGTGTGGAAGAACTTGGCTGGTCCGCACACAGCCCTGACCTCAACCCCATCGAACTCCTTTGGGGTGAACTTGAATGGAGATTGTGAGCCAGGCTTTCTCATTCAATGTCAGTGCCTGACCTCACAAATGCTCTACTGGATGAATGGGCAAAAATTCCCACAGAAGTTCCCAGAAGATTGGAAGCTGTTATAGCTGCAAAGGAGGGAAACGAGTACACATGAATGTCTATTTATTTAGAATGCAATAAAAGTGTTGGTGTAATGGTCAGGTGTCTCAATACTTTTCTCCATATAGCGAATTAAACGTGATTTTTATAACAAAAATGCATTCGAAATAGAATTAGTTCTAATATTATAGAACTATATTTTAATTCAATTTGTTTTCATACGAACCAGGTAAACTACATTGCTTATTTTACTGTTCTGTTTATCTGACATCCATTTATTTAGTTGTAGATTACAATGTGCAATAAATCCAGTTAAAGGAATAAGGCTGCTGTAGGAGACCCACCTTTGAAAAGCTGTCTGAACGCCTCTAAGTGGAGAATTTAAACCTGCAGGTAAAACGGCTGGAGAAAAAATGCAATTGTGGGACAGCTTTTGGTGGCGAGGCTTTTAAATTACAATAAAAAGTCAACAAATTCAAACAGTAACATCCTTCATATAATTGAAACCATTTAGGAGCTCTGTACCTAAGCCAAGGATTACCAGTGATAACCATCTACTTGGTTGAGTTTGTGAAGAAAATGCCCCTCCCTAAAAAAAAGCTAGTTTAAAGCCAAATGATTCTGACTTGCATAAATCTTTAATAGGAGCTGCCCTACAAAGATTGTCTGTACTTTCTTTTCTCAGCCCAAGGGATACGCAATATGTCTTAGAAGAGAATAATAGGAACTCCATCTTGTGTGTTACATGATATCTTCAAGTAATCCAGAGGATTTGGGCTTTTGTCTGCAATAAACAAAAGGCCACCCATACATTATGTGTCCAGGCTTTACCAGACTCCTCACCTTTGCAGGTGGCACTGACAAGATGGACGTAGAAGACTTAACTGTCTGCTAGCTGCAGGCACTAGTACTTTCAAAACAATTTAGAAGATTGAAATCAAAAGCAAATTTCTCGCCTTGTAAGAACAATTGCCAGGTTTCCAAACAGTTGTCATTTTTTTTTTACCTGAAGCTTTATGAAGAAGTTAGGATCATTAGCCATATGTTTTAACACTCTTTTCTTTGTATTATTTGTTTTGGTCTTTCAATTGATGTAGATGACATTTTCTTTCAAAAACTACATTAACAACGACGTCCGCCTCTGTTCTTGTGGACCGTTGTGTTCCGTTTTATAATGTAAAGGCATGAAGTATACCCTGCATTTTATTTATCTGTGATAAATCAATCATGCGTAAATGCAAAATACAGCTAATAAGATTTGTAATGACTCATGAGGCCAGATCAAATTAGCTTCCCCATGCTTGCCCTTTACACAAAAAGAGAATCGGTAAACCTAAAACCGACCTAAACATTGTGTTAAGCACAGCGTATGTCAATAAAAAAAAATAATAATTGACCTTGTTCTAACATTTTATATATTTCTGCTAAACAGGATAATGTATCCCCTGTTGCTTATTTTATGTTGTTTTTTTTTTTTTTTTAAAAAAGCAATTTAAATGAAAAAGGGAAATACATGTGAATACACGTGACCTTTATTATTTTTTCAATTGTATTTATTTCACACTCTAGTTATTTTATATACAAGAGAAGCAGTTTTTTTAGAACCTATAGCAGGGAGCGTATAGATCTTGCCTAAGTACAACGTTTTTTTTTTACATTGTGTCTGAATTTATTGAGTTTTCTATAATGTAAAACCACTTTCTATTTCATACTAAACAACTAAACAACAACATACTAAAAGAGAATCTTGTCAATGATAAAAGAAAAAAAACGTTTTTAAAAAAGGGTTACTAAAAGCAAAGCGTTTTACGTTAGAGTGTGTATATGCTTAGTGTAAATAGTATTATGTAGCAAGAAACTAGAAACCCAGAATGTTTAAGCTCTGGATGCCTACGGCCGGATCGGGTATCCTGCCCCATGCTGATGTCATATCTGTCTTCTATAAGTGAGGATGGACTACTACTTTTATCAAACTGTATGCCACGCAACATTTAAATGTAAAAACAACTTAAAGCACATATAGTGCACACTGTTATTTATGGACTTAAGTAGTTGTTCTTGAAATTATTGTGGAAAAAATAACTCTGTTTTAGAAGCGGATATTTGCTTTGTGTTTGTTTTTTTAGTCTTTCTAATGTAATGCAAACAACTGTGCATTTAGATTCTAATAGAACATGAAGAGGAAAGGACTTAAATCCTCAAGTAATGAACTATTGCCTGATCAGTAGAAAACCTTTCAGGTGCAATTATAATGGTGTCACTTACCCGCCCCCCTAATTAGAAAAGAGGACTACTGGTTAATCTGTTATTACAGAGGAGTGGATTCTGTCAATTAGGATTACTACTATGCCAGAACTCTGCTGTCTGCTGAAACTGCACAAAATCTGGAAAAAATAAGAGACTATTACAGCTCACGCGAAGTGCAATAGGAAAAAGTATCTATTACACATTATGTTTCAGCGGTTAAGAACCACAATGGCGGGATCGTATTGGTTAAAATGTGCATTTGTTTCTAAATAAATTGAAATGCCCCCACACAAATGTGATTAAGCAATAATAAACTTAAATTAGAAAATATTCATGTAAATAAAGTGTTCTCAGTGTAGTTTCTTAAATGCGTCCTATTTGATATAGATAGGCAGGTATAGGCGTAATAAATCTAGATTGATACATAGACAAGTGATTATCATTTTATCTCTATCCTATTTTGCTAAGGTGTTTTTCATCATTAGTGGCGCTGACTTTTTTAAAATGTAAATAAATTCTAACATTATAGGTCCCTATAGATGTTCTGCACGAGTATTTTCTATGCTCAATTACAGCATTACTTTCACAAAAAGTCATATGCAAATGTCTTGTTTTTTAATCAAATTTTTATAGAACACGACAAGATTTTAATTAAAAATCTGCTTTACATCTCTAAATGAAGTATGTATATTGATTAAAATAACGTCTGAAGCAATATATATGGAATCAAATTAACTGTAAACAATTTTTTTTCCATGTACTTATATTATTGGTATGTCTCCGTGTTCTGGCTCAGTGTAAGAGCATAACTCCTGACCCTAATTCTCTAAAGTTGAGAGTATGGGTCGGCTGGGGAGAAACTCCGATTGAAAAATCATTGGCCTGTTCTGTAACAGCATTGCATGTTGGCTACTTGGGTAAGGTGATCGAGTGAAAGATGTGACCATTCGTGGTCACTTCCAACCCATCACCACACCCAACCAACACAGGTCACCAGAAATGTTGAGGGGTATGTAAAAATGCCATGATTCATTTTCCCATCGCTAATCTCAGATAAGATCTGAACTACCTGATGTTGCTTCGTTTCGATTTTCTAGATGTTGTTTCTTATGTTGTGATAATGTTTTCAGCTTTTTTATTTGTGATAGATGAATATGAAAGCTTGGTATTTATATCCAATGAGATATTAAAGGCGGTACACTTTGCTGCTACTTTAAATGTTTTCAGAAAGAAGTGGGGTTAATATAAGCGAACGCATGCTTACGTGTACTTTTAGCTATTTGCTCACAGTTCAATGCTTGCTGTCAGCTTTAAGTGATAGGTAAGGAGTCAAAGGTTGCTGTTATTGCCAGCCTACATTTGTTATTGTAAATGTATTTTTTAGTTCTCCAGCAATTAAAGGGTTAATCGAAAAGCCTTCTACAGTATCTGCATTCTCCTGTATTAGAACAAGGCTTGAAATCAAACAGCATTGTCATCCAGGGGAATTATTATTGTGTCTTGTTTAATTCCCGCTTAACAAATGTCAGCACTAATGTATTACAGATTATTCAGTCAATTTGACGGTTCCAGGTAAAAGAAGAGGACACAAATCTCTTATTTTAGTGTAAAAAAAAAAAGGGTCAGAGGGATGACATCCACTGCAGGAGTTGAGATGAGCATTGACACGAATCAATCAAGCCGGCTCAATTTTACAGTTATAGCACCTAATGCCTAAACATGAGCGCGTGGGTAGAAATTAGCACCCGATTATGAGCATACATGATCTTCCCCTGGAAGACAATAATATTGGCATTAAGCTCCTCGAGGGAGAAGATGCTACTGCTTTTTAATATATCTTAAATTATGTCAGAAAAAACACTGGAACATCACACAAAAGCCACAGTCAGTGTATATTGCTATCTCATAAAGCTGGAGATCTCTACAACAATATTGACACAGGAGCAAGCAAGCAAATGTCAGCCAATATAACATATGAAATACTTAACGTAACCAATTTTCAGCTGTCAATCAGCAGGGAATAATGACTGATGCGAGGAATCAATACACCACAATTGAATTCCAGCTCACAAACTTGTTTCGTTCTGCACTATAAAAGACTGTCAAATGTCACACCCCAAGAGATGCAACAGGATTCCAAAGATTTATTTATTTAAAGCTCTGAAGTCTATTAGCAATGGGCTTCTTTGGCTATTGGAAAGGGTGCTCTGAAAGACCTTAAATTCTCCAATTTGACATCTCGTTGTAAATCCATGAAAATAATTATAGGGAATAAATTGCACCCTGTTTTTGTTGGGTACTATATTATTTTTGGTATATTTTACATAGATTTTTTGAACAATAACAACTGAATGTAATAAAGCTATGAGTATTTAAATACACAAAGTTTAAAGGTAACTTAGATATTGAAATGTTTCATAATTTAGAATTAGTTCTCATATACTACCACACGGGGCACATCAGAGATCTACTAACGCTCCGTTTAAAATCTATGATAATGGCAATCAAGCTTCCACCAGAAAAACACAAGATGGCTGCATTAGGTAGACTTGTATTCACAATCTATTTGAGTGTGGATCAGCAAATCAAAATTCCAGTTCATGTACAAAAAAATATGGGTGTTTTTGGAGTGAATGATCACATACTAGTATTTGTAGCACAAATGTTTATGTAATATATTCATTTATCTATACTTGTATGCAAGCAGTTTCATGTCTCTTTCATTTAGCATACCTCCCAACAGTCATGGCTTTCACTATCCCTGACCCACTGCCCTGCTTTTGCATGGATCAGCAGGGCAGATACACTGATCTTCACTGACCAGCCCAGGAAGCTGCAAAAATAATGGAGGTCTGTGTTGGTGCTGCCCACTTCTTGCATTGACCCTTTTTTGCCACAGTTGTCCCAATTTTAAAACCTGAAAATTTAGGAGTGTGATATTATGTCCATGATGTCATTGTCAAAGTGAAAGTCTGTGTGCACATTTTCTGCAAATGTTTGCCAAGGTGAATCATTAAAAATGCATTAGGAAAGATGATATTTTAATAAATGTAATTCATAATGCTAAAATTTGTGTAGGTGACAGATCCACCTTGAGACCAAATGCAGATATTCCATTTAGTAGTCTACCTGCCATATAAAGTAGCAAAAATTCTTACCATTTTTGTTTCTTCTTTTATAGAATAGCACAGTGTCAACTTTATCTGTTCCTAAAATAACAGAACCAACCAAATTCCTACAATTTCCTGTTACAAATGCGTGGGTGCTGGATCTGGTTAGACTTCCTGTTCAGGGGCAGGATCGAGCTTTGAACTTGGCTTAAAGCAGATGGATATTGCAGACAGCTGTTAGGCTTTCTCTTTGGTGCCATCTGTAGACACAACTGGAAAACACAGGGAGAATCACAGAAACAGGCCCTGTACAGCAGGCAGATATGGGCACAAGGCAATGGGGTTGTATGATGATCAGACGGAAAGGGGGCCTGTAGCACGAACAGATGACAAGAGGGTCTGTAGCATAAGTAGAAGGCAAGGGGGTCTGTTGCATTAGGAGACGGCAAGGGAGTCTGTAACACGGTACCAAGGGATAATCCATGCCAATAGGTCAAAGTCCAGATGATACAACAATTTCAGTCCAAGCAAAGGGTCAAAATCCAAATACAAAGTAGTGATACAACAATGTTCAGGATACAAACAGCCACAAATACAATGCTATAGCGAGCCACGGGTGATGTAGAACCAGGCAAGTATCTTATGTCCATGAGGAGGAAGAGAGACATCCAACTCATAGCCACCTGTTGCATAATTTTTAGGTGTACTAACTACCAGAACTACTGCAGGTAAGTGGTGTAACCAAGGGCACAGGCAGGCTCTTTCGGGGCAAAGATGGCACAAGCAGACTTTTTAGGGGCACTGACAAGCTGTTTGGGGGCAAAGATGGTACAGACAGGCTGTTTGAAAGCAAAGGTGGCATAAGCAGGCTGTTTGGAGGCACTGACAAGATATTTGATGAACAAAATGGCACAACCAAGCTGTTTGAGGGCACTGACAAGCTGTTTGGGGACAAAGATGACATGGACAAGCTGTTTTGGGGCACTAAAAAGCTATTCGGTGACAAGGATGGCACAGACAAGCTGTTTGGGGCAGCAAAAAACTGTTTGGGTACACAAACAAGCTGTTTGGGGACAAGGATGATACCAATAAGCTGTTTGGGGGCACTGACAAGCGGTTTGGACAAAGATGGCACAGACAAGCTGTTGGTGGACAAAGGTGGCACTGATAGGCTGTTTGGGGACCAAGGTGGTACTGTGGGACATGTTGCTTAGTGAATTCAGAAGTATGGCTTCTAGTTACACCTCTGCCTCCAGCCTCGAGATGGTGACCTTGAGTCCCGCCGCTGCGTCATGGACTCTCAGATCTGTGTGCATCCGCTGCGGAGGGTTGAACTCTATGTGGCAAGTCTGTGTTGACGATTCAGAGTGGTGAACGCTAGCTGGACCCTGGAGAGTGTCATTGTGTGTCCCCTCATGAAGGCACCCCACTAGATCACCAGGTAGCAAATAAGCTAGTCCAGGGGGTGAACAAAGGGAAGAAAAATGTTGGGATAAAGTATTCAAATTTGTGTAATAAATATTCTTGGAAAATTCTCTAGATACACACCTGAGATTAACTGCTGAGATAGTATTAGCTATGCCTCTACAAAATGACCCTAGAACTGCAACAGAAATATTTATTGAAAGTTTAAGCCATATATATATTGGTTAGTTATGAAGGGTTTTTACTCCTTCTTGTTTTTGTTAGTGGATATTTTATTCTTATTATATGTCATTTCCTCTTTTTTTATTTGCTGACATTTTCTTGTTATTCATTTTTGCAATGTTATTATTTTTTACTGTTATATTGCCAAAAAAAATTACTACCTGTTTTTTTGATGCATAATGTATACTTTTTATGTATGTAGACTACCAAGTTGCAGCATTCATTTGATTATGTAAAGAAAAATCACTAGTCAGATTTGAAACCAATAGGAATTAACCAACACCAATAATTCATAATATTATACCCTCCTTTACACCCAGAATTTAATTAAAGCTGTCTTTTGGGAAATAAGTTGGACTTTCTTTTCCTGACTTACTTTTCTTTTTCTGCCATTGATCTGGAGAAAAAACACCGGGAACTTTTGACTTATACATGACATCTTTTTGCATGGTTATGCTGACCCATTAAGAGATATTACAAACTGCTATAAGCTATTTCTCCAATTCTAACAAACAATTTTGCTAACTTATATTTTCTTCTTGCCATGTACATACAGTCTATATTCATGTGATTATCTTGTGTAAGTATCCATTGGCTATAACTTAGAAGTGATTTATACAGTCAGAAATATGAAAGATTTTGGGCCTCTAAAAAAAGTTTTCCATGCAATTCTGTATACAGCCACTAGAGTAACTAGCTAAACAAGGACTTCATCAGGCACTTGCACCACCACTGAACCATTTTTGTGCTTGCTTTGAGAAGTAGCTATGTAGTGTATGTTGTATACCAGACCTGGGCAAAGCACGGCCCGCGGGCCACATCCGGCCCGCTGAATAGCTCGGACCGGCCCGCAAAGAGTGTCCTGGTGACTCACCAATGAGTCCGGTGTCCCCCCCCGCCCCGGTCACTTACCTTAAACTCCTGTGTTGGAAGCGTTTGTCTCGGGTGCCGGCGCTTTACGCTGGGCGCCGGCATATGACGTCAGACGCCGGCGATCAGCAGTGAAGCGCCGGCACCCGAGACAAACGCCTCACGCTTCCAACACAGGCGTTTAAGGTAAGTGACCGGGGCGGGGGGGGAGATCCTGAGAAGGGGGGGTTAGGGAGTTAGAGGGGAGATACTGAGAAGGGGGGGTTAGGGAGTTAGAGGGGAGATACTGAGAAGGGGGGTTAGGGAGGGAGGTCTTACTGTGTGTGTGTGTCTTACTGTGTTTGTGTGTGTGTGTCTTACTGTGTGTGTGTGTATCTTACTGTGTCTGTGTGTGTCTCACTGTGTCTGTGTGTGTCTTACTGTGTCTGTGTGTGTCTTACTGTGTCTGTGTGTGTCTCACTGTGTCTGTGTGTGTCTTACTGTGTCTGTGTGTGTCTTACTGTGTCTGTGTGTGTCTCACTGTGTCTGTGTGTGTCTTACTGTGTCTGTGTGTGTCTTACTGTGTCTGTGTGTGTCTCACTGTGTCTGTGTGTATCTTACTGTGTCTGTGTGTGTCTCACTGTGTCTGTGTGTGTCTTACTGTGTCTGTGTGTGTCTTACTGTGTCTGTGTGTGTCTCACTGTGTCTGTGTGTGTCTTACTGTGTCTGTGTGTGTCTTACTGTGTCTGTGTGTGTCTTACTGCGTGTGTCTTACTGTGTTCATAGCTTATTCAGTTATTGTAATAAATATTTTAGCCCATTTTTTAGCTCAAAATATTTTTTCCTTTTTTTTCTCCTCTAAAATCTAGGTGCGTCTTATCAGCAGGTGCGTCTTATAGAGCGAAAAATACGGTATGCACTCCGAAGCCTTGTTCATTTTGTTCACTTCTGTGCTGTGCTAATAGTTATTCAGGCCTTACTTATTCAAGCACCTCTACCAATGACGTAGGCTTGAATAACAGCACATAAGTTAACAAAATGGACAAGGCTTCGGAGTTTGTAGTTTGTAGAGGTCTGGCCCTCTAAAACCATTCCAATTTCTCATGTGGCCCCATGGGAAAATTAATTGCCCACCCCTGTTGTATACTGAATAGAATAATTGAGCAGAATGATTTCCAAATGTAATTTGGACTCCTATATTACTCATTTACGCATGCCCCTGGATTTCTCGATAAAGGAACCATCTGGTCACCCTATGGCTGAAGGCACTTTGCCTCAACCCTTAAAACACTAGCCTCCACCAATATAAAGGTGCTTACTTTATGTTTTGTTCTAACTTCCAGTGCACATTTTCCTAATAACCAGGTCAGTGGAACATAATTCTTTAGGCTAGACATTTTTTTAATATTTATGTCTAGAAATGTGTACAGCACTTTATGTTAATAGGGAAATATGAATAAAAATATGCAGCCTTCATATTGCTGTAAATAGATCTGAATGCTCTGAGTAATATTTCTGAAGTACAGTCTTTGATTGACTGCAAAATACAACTTATTCCTGGATGACACTATACACTCTTGATATTAGGTATTATTCCTTGTTATTACATATTATGGTAGAAATTAAAAAGATAAGCAGGCCTCCCAGTAGGCTGTTTAAAATGTTACTGGTGTCATGGATGTCTTCATCATATTTAAGTAAAGGAAACCGAGACATATCCTTCCGAAGGCGATAGGAACCCAAATAAATATTCATTTTTCTTATGAAAAGCATCCTCCTCGATTTGGTATTTTAAATTTATTGTGCTTATGTATTCCTGTGAGTGTATCCAAGGTTTTAACTGGTATTATCTGTTTGTGACTGGTATATGAATAGCCTAGACTGGTGTGAGTAATGAAAAACACTATTCATTTCCCATTTTGGAAATATACTGGGTCTATCGTTAAGCTTGCTGAGGGAGCAGAAGCTGTGATGATGGAAGCAATATATTTCTATGAATTCTATGTATTCACATCCATCAGTCAGAATGTCAGACTGATAAGAGTAACCTACTGTTTGTTTTGAAATGATAAGTGGGGTAACAATATAACAAATGTAGGAATGTTAAGGTACAGTATTTCCTGGGCATTACATATTCAAATGATTGTGTTGCAAAGTTTGGACCAATCAGCACCATTATTTCATTGGCTGCTATGATGCTAAGAACAGATTTCAGACTTCTATACAACCCCCCATATGTCAGGTGACCATGATTTGGTAGCAAGCATTCTGTCACGTCAGGGTAGGTATCCGAATCGCAGACCTATTATCACCTTATTATAACAGGAATGTAGTGCATGTAGAACATAGAGACCTTGCCCCCTGCCGCTGGTAGTCGGCAGACAAGGTAGGGAAACATTAGAGAGTGTGAGAGAGTGAACGAGAATGAGAGTGTTAGAGAGTGAGCGTGAATGTGGGCACCAGACAACTAATTTTGTTTCCGAATTAAAAACAAAATTTGTGCCCGAAAACAAATGTACCAAAAACCACCCAAAAAATGTATCTCAATCGTTTTTGACCCATTTGCATATGCCTAAAGGTGACTGCATCGCTAGGCGTTTAAACTGTGACAATGGGTCTGATCATCATTCTACAGTTATTCAAGACAGTTGCCAATCTTCCCAGATGTGGACGTCACAGGAAATTCACCCCAAGGTGAGACCGTGCAATGCTCAGAGAAATTTCAAAAACCCCAAGAGTTACAACTCAGACTCTACAGGCCTCAGTTAGCATGTTAAATGTCAAAGTTCATGAAAGGTTGCCAGGAGACAGCCTCTTCTGGCAGCACAGCTTGAGTTTGCTATGTTGTATCTGAGCAAACCACAAGACTTCAGGTTGTACTCAACATACGACAAGATAGTAAATACTAGATTTGTGCATTTGTTTTTATATGAGCTTTATTTTTAACAAAAAATATCCGATGAAACTGACAAATACGAATTGCAAAAGTGCTGAAAATGTGTCATGATTCATCCATTTGTCGCCACGTGTAGCTGCTGCCATTTTGTGCCATTACAAGCCGTTTTGGTGCTTGTTGATGAGGTAAAGTGGGAGGGACTGTTTGTAGGAGGGTACAGAGCAATGGCTGATGGGTAGAAGTATAGCCCAAAAAATGGAGGTGGTTCCATTCATGTTTATGGCTATGGTTGTGGGAGTTTTTCCTTCTTCTTCTTCTTCTTCTTCTTCTTCTTCTTCTTCTTCTTCATTTTTCACTCTAATCAATCAGGATTTACAGGGGGGAAGGGACAAGCATTAGATATATAAGTGTGCTGAAGCCGTTTCAACTTGTCAGTAGCAGCAGTTATAGAATGATGAGAGGTGAAGTGTAGGACAGTGACAGCAGAGGCTGAGATTAATGCTCATTCCTCACCTACCGTACTGAAAATTAATTAATAATTTACTGGAGTTGTAGGGTGGATTGGAGATACTGTAGTGTATATAGGGACTACAGCACTCTACTCAGGAACAATTTCCGCCCGTTTAATTGATTAAAACAGTTGCCTATTTATGCTACCAGCTAAACCTCTATTTTGTGGACAAGCTGCTTTCACATCATACCATATATTATATTGGTGACCAAACCAGGCATTATAATATGTATAATATATAATACTGGGGAAATCCAGTCCTGTTTCACAGGGCTGCATATTCATCTGCCATGTTTAAACCTGTTTAAACATTTCTATAATGAAAGATGAGTCCAGAAGGTATCAGGGATTTCCCGTTTGGGAGCACCCCCTGAATATCCTTCAAAATCAAAAAAGCAAAAAACTAAATTTGTTGCCTGAAAATAAATGTGGCAACAACAAAGCGTTTTTGCTTGTTGTGCACAAGTCTAGTAGATACTGTATGTCAAGTTGATAAAATGTAAATATACAGAAATATATGGAAAAGTGATATAAGTTTGTGTTTTGAAACCTACAAATGTGATATAAGTACTAATCAGAATGGAGCAAACAAATAGAAAAAAAAGTTAATAAAGCTGGAAAAAAGTAACTAGCAAAATAAAATACATGGGAAAGAATACCATCTAAAAATGATTTCAGGACAAAAGAAGCTGACAATTTAAACACTGTTTTGGGGTTAGTTTTATTTTTTATAATGTATTTCTAGTCATGTGGGAATATACATTGGACCCCTTATTCAACAAACAATATAAAATGATCAGTCAAACTTGACATTAAGTCAGATGCATTAATACATTTGAAGCTTAGAAAGGGTGCATTGTAATATTGCTGCCTACATTCTGACAATCTTTTTGTTGTTTACAGTCTTGGGTATTTCAGCCCAATTTATACATTTCTACCTGACCTTTTCCTGCATAATAAACACATTCACATGTAGAGAGATGCACATCTGAATCTCAAGAGAAATACTGTATGCCACAGAGTTATACTGCAAAGTATTTCTTTTCAATCACATTGACAAATGTAATTTAAAGGTCATTAGCTTGGTTAAAAAATATTATTTTTTTAAGAGAAACAACTAAAGAAACATTATAATTTTGAATATGCAATTTATTTCAGCCACTACAAACGGCTGTGTTTCTACATAGATACAACTCATGGGATGTAAATGAATAAATATATATACACCATACTGCCCACTGACATCGGTGGGAGTTCTCACTGACGTCAGTGGGAGTTCCCGCTGACGCAAGGGGCGTTCCCGCTGACGGCAGTGGGAGTTCCCGCTGACGGCAGAGGGAGTTCCCGCTGACGGCAGCGGGAAACACCCCCTTTAAAGGGAGAATGGAGAGGGGCGTGTTAAGACCCCGCTCCCGCGACCCGGATAATTCGGGTCTTGACCCAGAGAACCGGACAATTGGTCCTTCACCCAGTCAAACCCGGAGAGTTCCCAGGTATGATATACACACTGATCAGCCATAACATTATGACTGCTGACGTGAAATTAATTAACACTGATAATATTGTTATCATGGCATCTGTCAGTGGGTGGGATATATGAGGCAGCAAGTGAACATTTCTTCCTCAAAGCAACTTTGACATGGGACAAATTGTGATGGCTAGACGACTGGGTCAGAGCATCTCCAAAACTGTGGAATGACAGGGTCATGGCGGCCAAGGCTCATTGATGCACATGGTGAGAAAAGCTGGCTTATGTGGTCAAATCCAACAGATGAGCCACTGTAGCTCAAATTGCTGAAAAAGTTAATGCTGGTTCTGATAGGTGTCAGAACACACAGCACATTGCAGTTTGTTGCTTATGAAGCTCCGTAGCTGCAAATCAGTCAGGGTGGCTATGCTGACCTCTGTCCACTGCCGAAAGCAAGCATGTGAATATACAATGGGCACGTGAGCATATGAACTGGACCACAGAGCAATGGAAGAATGTGGCCTGATCTGATGAATCATGTTTTCTTATACATCTTGTGGATGGCCAGGTACATGTATGTCGCTTACCTGGAGAACACATGGTACCAGGATGCATCCATGGAGGCCCCACTTCGGAACTTACAGGACTTAAAGGATCTGCTCCTAATGTCTTGGTGCCAAATACCACAGCACACCTTCAGAGGTCTAGTGGAGTCCGTGCTATGCATTTGGTGGTAAAAGGGGACCTACACAAAATTAGGCAGGTGGTCATTATAGCAGATGTATATTTACTGTATATATATATATATATATATATATATATAACATCCAAAAATAGTTACCGGCACTCCAGGGACTTCTTTAAATAATCATTCGAGAAACTGCAGTTTTCTAATCAACGTTTCAGCCTGTTTATTAGACTTTCATCAGGACATGGTCATACAATCTCTAAATCAGCGCACTCACATCAAATAGGTTATAAACTCTCATGACTGTAGTTAAAGCTACTTAAAAACACCTTTCTAAGATGACAAAATTGGAGTTTTAGTCACATTATATGGCCATATTATGCTAAGCCCACCACTACGCCAAAGTACTCCAATGTAGGTGGGTCCTATATAAATATATATATATATATATATATATATATATATATAACTCCAAAATTGTACTATGCACAAACTTTCTGATCAAATACAAGAAAATACACTGTATGTGACTTTCATTAGGTATGAGGTATGTAGTGTATTTATTTTCGTTTCATGATAAACTTAACTACATTCCGCAGTGAAGCACGGTATGGGCATCAGACATCACATAGGCTGATTTTATATTTTAACCCCTTTATCACACTGGGAACCCAACAGGGTATTAAGGGAGAATAGGGGGCTCCCCCTTGGGTTAAAAAGCAGTTTAGAAGACACCTGTTTTATCATATTTATTTAACTTTTTTAATTAAAATTCTAATTTGCAATTGGTAATTCATATTCCACATTACATTCCATTAATGATTCAACTCACAAGTAATTTATGGCTAAATAGATCTATGAGTTGATTTTTCCCACTCCCTTGGTGACCTACAAATTACTCTTTTATTGCTTTGGTCTAACAAAGCATACCAGGTTCCACAACACAAACTATCTCTATATAACTCCACTATTGCATCTGCTCTTGAGAAAGTCGCCCAAACCATGATCTGTTTATTACAACGCTCCAGTTTTCAACCCAGGCGTACAGCACTCACCAGACATCAGATTGTTCCTGAACTGCTGAAGGAAGTCTCGATCAGCTTCAGTCTGCCTGGTTAAATTCATTAAATTACTCAGTCTTCAGCAAGTGAATATTCTTGTAATTTCAAGCACAAACGTAGCCCTTATGTACAGGATTTGTTCACGTGAGTATATAAATATTAACTTTTACAAAACAAGAAAAAAAATTATGTTTTCAACTTTCTTAAAGAAATACAAAATATTAAAAAATTACCACCATCCGTTTTGCATTTCCTAGGAAGTAACCTCTTCAGATAAAGAACATTTAACTAAGGATCTGTTTTGCTAATGAGTTGATGGGAAACATTTTGTGTTTGCTGATTATAACTCATAAGGGTGCTGTAGAGCTCTTGACTTGGGTCATTACTCATCACATAGTTGCGTCATAAAGACACGGATTGCTAAGTGTGATGGTAATCGTAGCCCAACAAAAGCCACCCTGGGCATCCTTTGAAAATGTATTAGTATGCAAGACCTTCATAAATGAATGCTATATCTTTCTTTTCAAGGCTTAGCGATATGATATGCATCATTAACACAAATTGAATTATCAGTATATGATATGTGTGGATCATCGAGGACCTAAAAACAGAGGCCAGTTTAGCATTAACAGCCTGTATTATGATGTCAATATTTCATATATCACCTGAATTTCAAAGTGGTTTTCATTAGTTTTCCCCAGACAATTTTCATTGCAGCTTATATTTTATAATAAATACGGAGAGAAATGTCTTTGCTTGGTGAAAGGAAATAATAGTTAAGCCTTCTTTATGCAGGCACGTTTTGCTTTCATAAAGCTATAAATTCTAAATATGTGATTATTGTTTTACATGAAGATAAAAAGGGACAGAAAAAGTCTTTAACGCACACCCACACACCCCATGTGTGCATTCATGTAATTAGCAAAGCACAATTCTATTTTATCACTGAGCAAAACTGTACTCAAACATTGCAAAAAATCTTCAAGAAGACTCCCTTTCTTCTCAGGAAAAAGAACATGGGCCATCTCACGTTTCTAGCTTTCCCTAAAGCCCAAAGAAATGTTTGGGATCATACGTCTCTTAATTGGAACATAGACCATGCTCCGGGAATGCTGAAACCATACTGTAATCTTTGGTGTTCATAATCATTCTGTTGCATTTTATCAAATGATTTATCATGGAATTGTCAAGTATGCAAGTTTCTTAAAAGGGAGGATTTATGACCTTGGAAAAATAAAGATATGTCGGGAGTGGAAATGTGTTTTGAACTGGTTTGATGAGAATATGTGAGTGTGTTTGTATAAGATATAAAGTTTATTAACTGAATTTTCAGTTTAATACCCCTGAGAATGTATTGTTTAAGCTGAATTTAATGTGATTCTATAACAACCTTTATTTTGTGGTAGTGTTTATTTGTATGTAATATACATGTTTTAAAATGTTAAAATTTTAGATCTATATGCCATGGTATAAAATTATATATGTGTGTGTATATATATATATATATATATATATATATATATATATATATATAAACGAGTGGATTATTTGTGGCTTTTAGTACGTCTTCACATATGTCTGTGGTCAGGCTACTGATGAACAGACTGTTCAAACTAATGCAATATTTCTCATACACAATGTGGAGAGGCAAAGGGAACTTTGACATTTTTATGCTATTACTTATCTGAAATGGGTCTGTGTAAAAATTTTAAAAACTTTTATATCCTTTTAAACCTGAATTCATCTTCAGAGAGAGATTACTTGAAACATTATTTTCTGTATGTCATGATGAAACAATCTGTTTTGCTGTAACCCAGGTCAACTCACTTATGATATACTTTTTTTTTTTTTGCATAAAAAAAAACAATAATCGGTTACCACCCTGGTAAAATGTTTACTGGTCACAATTTGGATTAGTCACTCAGGTTTTTTTTACCTGATGTGGCTCTCAGTAACCTGTTGCGATATGTGGCTTGGGAAGCTGGCGTGTAACTTCATTATGCTGGTTGAAGAACTCAGATGTCAAGGCTGCTATGGCGAGGCCGGTATAGGGACACTGCAACATGGAAATTTGATTTTTTTGCCTAAAGTGAAGTATTGCAAAAATGACACTACCCTGATTTTATGGTACAATAGTCAGTAGCTTGTATGCTCAACTCTACTTCCAACTTCCATGCCCTCAACTATAATTCAGCAATCCCTCCCCATGTTAATACTAATAATGCCCCTTGTTAATTAAAGGGGAGCCCCTTTCTAACTATGTATGCAAGGCGGTTAATAATATGTTCTGGGTTGGGGTTGGTGACTCTCCATAGTCTCGCAAACCAATATACAAGAGTCAGATTGATGCAAGTTAAGTTCAGTTTCTGTCAAGTGTAAAATGTATTTGGCAGTAGAAGATATGTATATTGGACATGTTGTCTAACTTGTGTGCGTTTTATGCGGCCTACTAGAAAGCACTCATACTTCAGTGAATTAAACACCTCAGTGTTTAACATAAAAAGCACTATAGGCCAGCTATTTTAGGCATTTGGATTTAAACGTCCTGATGCTTTATAGATATTTTAGGTTTTTGATCCTATTGTGTTTAACCACATATTTTCAAGACAGGGTCATTTACTGACTTTATTTGGGCGGATAGTGTCTAGTTTTACACTTACATATAAGTTTATCTTCCTGTTATATGAACAATAACGTTTGTCTGAGCTTCACTTTAGGATATGCCCAAGGAGAAGCTACTAAACAGCATCTCCTTAATTCTATCATGTTGCTCCTAATCTTAGGGATTTTATGGACTTTTTTATTGTCAAAAGCCACAAGCTTTTGAGACGTATAAAGCACATGGCCGAAAAGGATACATTCGTCCTCAAGCACTAAAATAGGGTAACCATTTTGATTGAATAAACTGAACAATGATTTTTCAGGTATATTAGAAACAGCTGAAACTGATAATATTATATGCCTTCTTTATAATGTTTGACAGAACAAATTGATGAACTGTAAGTTTTACAAAAAACAAAAAAAAGCCACTTTCCTCAAACTGAGGCCAGTGAGAGTAACAGATGGACAAAGCGCTGATTCATTATAAAACACATGTTCTAGAAACAAAATTCAGCACACATACACAAAATGTTTATTTTCAATGCTAATGAATAATAATATCACTGTTCCGAATTAACCACATTTCATTAGATGAACTTTGTTGAAAGAATACCTCTACCTTGTTCCATTAATGTTTTAATATGCCTTCAATATCTTGACATTATAATGGCTTCTAGAATGTTCAAGCACGGCCTTTCCTTGTGTGATGACAGTATATAGCACACACAAATGGACATGAGTGTTTATTATTCCAGCTGTTCCCCTCGGTATGTTTTAGGGTAGACATAAAGAAAACTGTGAAACTATTTTGTTTTAGCAGATTTATGGGTCACAAATTAGAACAATGGTGTGTTGAATGTACTTTGTTATGAAGTTCTATTGTCACCATGAGAAATTGATACTCTGATAATTATGTACCTGATCTGATGTACACAGCCAGATGGAATCATTCATAGCAAATGTCATATAAAGTAAAACAAAATGTAAGCAGATAGCAAAATACATTAAAAATTCCCTGTCTGCAAACCTTTTGAAATATAATAATACAGTCTGCCTGCTTTGTCCACTGTGGTGGTCTACAGTCATATTATTCAAGTTCTCCCAACATTCATATATATATAGAGGTTTGCTGGACTTCCATACTGTGCATCTATCATGGTATGTTGGTTGTATCCTTTTTTATCACTCAGGGAACTGTAAAATTGGTACCGACACTTACATTTACACCCTAATTACCCTTTGATTCTATATAGAACAGCAGATAAAGTATAACATAAAAAGAAAATAGGTTATGCATGCCCCGATCAGGACAGCCCAAGTGGCAGTTACCCCTCAGCCTTCTCGTATCATATCTAGACATTTACTCATATTATATATGTATATATTTTATAGATCCACTTGATGAGTTAGTAGTATTTGAAAAAGCAATACTTTGTTCCAAGGCTTTTACTACTAATGTATTAAGATTTAGTGACCCTTAAAATAGGGTCAGAAGGTGGTCTCCTCTAACTGAGAAATTAATCAATATAATTTTAACCCAGATGTGCTATCCACGTATTCAGCTGTATGTCCCATGCCGCTTTCCCCTAAAGCACACCAATGATTAATTTGCATCCAAATAGCGAATTTTTTTTTTTATGCTGTCTCTTTGGTTTTACAACATAAGCTATTTTTTTAGCATTTTGGTCGACTATTGACCAATACTGCAGAAGAGATTCAATTATGTAAAGTTAAGAGACCAAAGAATATATTTAACAATATGGTTTGTAGTGAATCATATGATAAGATAGCTGTACAAAGTGACTTCTGCTACAATGGATTCAGATCAGGTATTTTTATTAAGAAGAAGAGCAAAACAAAGGGTAAAAGGTCACTGGTGACTAATTTTCTGAAAACTATCAGCTTGTGTAAGTAATAGAACATTTATTGCATTTCTCTGTCATCTCGGCAATGAGCTAGAAAAATCCATAAGAATTCCCATCTCCAGCCTTTATTAAGGTATAGACATGGATTAGTTTAATGTGCAATTTAAAGTCACTGCCTGCACATACATTGTGTACATGCTCTGTGTGCTCATTTCTCATGATCTTGTATTCTTCTTATAAAAACAAATCTCGAACAATGTTTTGGTTAGTACGTAATATTTAAGTTTGATTTGGAAGAGTTTTTTTCCTTAAAGAAATGCATGGTTTTCAGACATGATGGCAGCTTTCAGGAAGGATATTACGCTTGTTAACACATTTTCATAATTGATTATTCCTTGGAACTTTGACATGACAGATCCTTAACACAGATTTGAATCATAGCATACAACGTACCGCATTTGCTCGATTATAAGACGACCCCCCAAAATCTGAATATTAATTTAGGAAAAAAAAAAGAAAAAGCCTGATTATAAGACGACCGTAAAGGGAAAAAGTTTAACTAGTAAATATTAATTAACGTAAAATATTTTTTCATATTTAATAAAAGCTATGATTGAGAAAAATATTTTAGTTTCTATTTCTTTTTATTTGCCAACCTGCCCCCCCCTAGGCCCCGCCTCCTCCAGAAAATGAAAGAGGTAAGTCTACCGGATCTGCCGATGACATTGGGATGGCACAGTGCCGCCGGGGTCCCATGGACGGGCCGGTCTTGCTTCTGGAGCACCACCTGTCAATGAGAGATCAATGATATCCCCAACCGGCTCTGTTTCCCCGGCAGTGGGCGGGCTATCCCATCACGGAGGAGGCGCCCCCATGCTGAGGGCACTCTAGGCCGGGGAAGGTATGCATGTAGACAACCTCTGCTGCTGCCCGAGCTTTCTCCAGCGCTCGGTGATCGAACCCCAGTGGAAGTGCCGGCAGCAGCTGAGGTTTCCAGACAGGAAGATCCAGGTCCCCTGCAGCGCTTCAGGGGATCTGAATCTTTTTGAGGTCTAATTATAAGACGCCCCCGATTATAAGACGAGGGGTATTTTTCAGAGAATTTGCTCTGAAAAAAAACTCGTCTTATAATCAAGCAAATACGGTATATGGATTTTTTACTCAACCAGTGTATGAAAATTTCAGTTCTTTTTTAAAAATGTGGTGTTTCATAAAAAGGTGTAAGTAGGTACTTTCATAAACTAGTTGAAGGGAAATCTGAAATAGAAGACAAAAGTCTGGTATTCTAAGAAAGTGAGTCAAACAATCACTGCTCCGTTATACATAGTTTAACCATATAAATTAATTTAAAGGTTCTTTTATTGAACAAGTCAATACATTTAATGGATATATATCTGTGGATTCATAACAGTTATTAAATATGATATTTAATTTAAACAGTTATTGCTGTAATAAACTATAGTTTCACTGTGGAAAATGTCAAAAAGGGAAAAAAATACCCCCACCTCTGCCTCACCAGCTCAGTAGCCGACCCTCCTTCTTTATTCCATTTTGCCTTTTCCTCCTCCACAGAGCCCAGGTGCTCTGGGCCCTTGTTAAATGCTTAGGCTCTTGGCATCTACTCATTTTACCCTGCATTATAGTTAGCCATGAATGTGTAAACCAATGTAAAATTCAACACGAGTGACAATTTAAAGTTTACTTAATTCTAGTATAATTAAATTTACTTAATTTGTATTAGTACTTGATCTAGTAATTTGAAGGGCATGTGCAATGTAAAAGGCTGTCACTTTTTCTAAAATGATGGCACTGGGTATTAGAACCCTGATCCAGAAGAAAATAGGATAATCATGAGCTAATATACACTGGGGAAACAGATTAGGGGTTGTGTGGAAGAAGTGATTGTGATGCCACCATTATTTGTAATGGTGATAAGACCACTTCTAAAATCTCCCATCAGAATTACTTTTATACATAACCACGATTGGTTCTAATGGGAAGCCAATCACCCAACATTTAGTATGACGGTGATGTCAGCTGTGGCTGAAAAAAACAAGAATATATAATTATTGTCATAATAAGTGATTTAATCCTTAGTGTTTGAAAGATCTAAGGTTGATCCACTAAGTCTCTCAGCAAAGGCAGATATTATATTAATTACAAATTATGATGGATTATGCATGGAATTTCAGATTTTCCAATCCTTAGAGATCTGTATCTTTGGTTAAGCATCTAGATAATTTGCTAGTGATTGATTGACACTGAACAGTATTATTTATTGACCTTTTCCTTGGTATTGATATATATATATATATATATATATATGTATATATATATATATATATATATATATATATATATATATATGTATATATATATATATATGTATATATATATATATATATATATATGTATATATATATATATATGTATATATATATATATATATATATGTATATATATATACATATATATATATATATATATATACATGTACATATATACATCGTGTAGATGTATATAAGGTTAAAAGGGATTGTTTTGATAAATATGACAGTTAAATCAACTGCAAGGAAAATAAACAAGGGAAATCAGTCTAATCTCACTCATATAAGAAGTCATTAATATGCTGAATATACAAACATTTTGATTTGTTTTCAGTTTCAAATTCAGCTCTTTGACCCAGCATTCCTCTATTTTCTCTTTGGGGCATGTAAAACTACCACAACGTACAGCAAATATGACTATATATATAGTAGCATAATCACAAAATAAGACTTAAAAGTATAAGAAAGGTTGTGGCTCAATCACAAACCCTACTTATCCATACAGTCCTATCTGTCTCTTCGGACTCTCCGTATCTCTGTCCTGCATTGTGGGAATTAGATTTTTTCAAATTTCTTGTGGAATGGATATTTTATATCAATAGTTCCTTTGAGGATTACATTATGTCATAGTAGCTATGTCAGACCTCATTGCTGACAAAAAGTACAAAGAAAAGTTACCTAAATCTGCTTTAATTTTTTAATGCTTCAAGCTAACTGGTTATAATCCTCTAAATTCTAAAATGTATGAGTAATCAGTAGTAATGATGTCACATAATCCTTTAATCAAGCCCTCATTAGAGAACTAATCCTATAATCAGAAGTATAGATGTCACAAAAGATGGATTCAAGTAACACTGATGTCACATATGTTGTAAATAATGACACAAAAACACTATGATGGTATCACTAGTCAAGCACTAAACCAGTACTCTATGCATACTATTAAAGTAACTCAATACATCAAAGTTACTGATACAACTGTATCAAATGGCACAAACTATTTGTGGTAAGAAGAAATAATTCATATTATGACATCTGTCCTTTATCATCTGATAATCTGGCACCTGTATATTATGATTGATGAACTACATAAGTATACTGCAGAAATAACAAATGATAACTAGAACATATAATATAAGGCCATGAACCATGAATTACTTATTTTATTGAATTCAGGGAGTAGTAGAAGCATTATTAAACACTCATCTACAGACACCAGACAAGCCAGAAAGCTTGTTTTTCCCTCAGAAATCTCATGGTGCTGCCACAACCACAAGGGATTCTGGGTAGGCGCATGCAAATAAGGTCAACAATGATCACCTTTTGCCTCGATATCCACTTTGTGCATGGATCCCTTGAAAGTAATTGCTGGCTGTACAAGACATTCACATATTCTTAATAGTTTCACAGTTTCGCTGTTACTTGAAACAAGCCTGTTGCTCAGGATCTATTATTTCTGTTATCTTGGATGCAACAATTGTTTCAGATACGTTATGAAAACACAATCTATTGTGTGTTATGACAGCAAGTAACCATGGGGTTAATAGTAGTATGATTGCTAGGTAGAATGGCTCAACCTAGAGAAACACAGTATTATGACGATAAGACAACGTTTCAACCATTTTTATACATATACCCCTTAGTCAATGTAATAAAATGTTTATGTCATTGTATGAAGTCAAAGATTGTCAAAATAAAGTATATGTCTTTACTTATTAATCAGACTTAACGGTCAAACTGGGGAGTGCTTAATATCATTGATCTGAAACATGCGGTTCATACAAGATGACCAAAGACTTTGCATGACCTGGAGGCATTTTGTCATAACGAATGGGCAGCTATACCACCTGCAAGAATTTGGAGCCTCATAGACGATTATTACAAAAGACTGCACGCTGTCATTGATGCTAAAGGATGCAATACACATGATTAAGAACTAAGGGTATGCAGATTTTTGAACAGGGGTAACTTAATTTTTTTCTTTGTTGCCAAATTTGGTTTCATTTAGTTAAACTTGGACACTGGCCAACTCTTCGTGTTCGTCTTCGTGGGGGAAAAAAATTTTTGTATTCCACGAATATTCGCCTGTTCCTGTGTTCGGTTCGGTTGAATATTCGTGTACCTTCTCCGTGTTAATTTTTTTCTTTGTTTTTCTTAATTTTTTGCCGTTTTCTGTAGAAAGGGTTAATATGGGGTTAACGCGGAACGCACTATGCAGCAGCCAGGATTTTAAAGGTCTGTACGAGCAACTCTATTGGTTGCCAGCAGGGGCCTCCTGAAGAAAATTACCTTCCCCACACCTTTAAAAATAAAACAAATAACCACGCTTTTAATAAAAGTAAGTAACACACCAAAATTGTATAAAAAAAATAAATAACAATGTTATATACCATATTGGCTCGAATATAGGCCGCACTTTTTTCCCCCACTTTAAGTCTTTAAAGTGGGGGTGCGGCCTATATTCGGGGTCTAGCGCCCGACGCCCGGGACATGTAGTCCCGGGCGCCGGGCAGGCAGCGGGGTTAGGATACAGATCCCCCGCAGCGGTGCAGGGGACCTGTATCCTACTGTCTGATACGCTCAGACAGCCTCTCCTGCCAGCACTTCCCACGGGGGGACGATGCATTTTACCCCCCTGACTTACCAGGGCAGACTCCCGGGTGTCTTGCAGGGCCGGCGGAAGACATCTACGCAATACGCGTATACAACTTCCGGTGCAGACACTCGGGAGTCTGCTCCGGTAAGTCGGGGGGGGCAGAGGAGGACAGTGTCAGCATATCTTGGAGAGGGAGGACAGTGTCAGCATATCTCGGGGGGGGGCAGAGGAGGACAGTGGTAGCATATCTCGGGGGGTGCAGAGGAGGACAGTGGTAGCATATCTCCGGGAGGGAGGACAGTGGTAGCGTATCTCGGGGAGGGAGGACAGTGGCAGCGTATCTCGGGGAGGGAGGACAGTGGCAGCATATCTCGGGGAGGGAGGGCAGTGGCAGCATATCTCGGGGGGGGGGACAGTTGCAGCATATCTCGAGGGGGGGGACAGAGTGGCAGCATGTTTTTTTGGTGCTTTTTAAAAAAAAAAAACTTTTTCTTTAAAAAAGCACCAAACTTTTAGGGTGCGGCCTATATACGGGGGCGGCCTATATCCGAGCCAATACGGTATATGATTTTTAACAGTAATCTCAGGCATACCCAGATTCCAGCATGTACTGGTAGGCAACACTGGGCATGATAGGAGTGTGATTGCTGTTAACAATCATATATAAAGTAATATTATTGCATATTTTTGTCCAATTTTGGTGTGTTACTTACAGCCACCCTGTGCCATGCCCCCCACTTACGCATCCATGCTATCACACACACCGATTCATATACTCATTCATTCACAAATTCATCCCCTCAATCATGCATACTCATGCATACTCATTCATACACCCTCCCCCACCCCCTTACCTGCACTGCATTTGGCACACGGGCCGCATGTTGGACGCCCCTGGTTTATTTCTTTAATTATCTCTAATCGTGTTATTTATTAACTAGTTATATATTGTTCTTAATAAATGTATCACATATCTATTAAATTCAATAAAGTCATTTAGAGCTAAAACCATCACAGCATGTGTAACACCATAATGTACAATATAAACAATATAGTCCCGGCTTGTGGGCTACTTTTTACATATCACAACCTGTATCTTATAAAGTAGAACTACTGCTATAATAGCAGTAACAAGGGCTGAAAGAAATATCAGGTTCATCAGTCAAGTTAAAATAATGCTAGACAGGAAGCAATTATTTGTTAGACCATCTCAATTATATGTACTGTACAGTCTCATAATAAATAATCACATCTTGTTTCCTTATTTTATAATCCTTATAGTGTGTTTATGTATTAAACACAAGTACAAAATAGTATGAGCTAGTTAATCATACATATTACACATTAGTGTGTATTATACCCTTTTATTGTGCATAGAGGGCAGCAAAATTACTTTCTAATAATTTTTTTTTTTAATCAAATCTTTTTGTTTAAAGTTGACACTCATCAACAAGTCAATAGCCAGACCAAATAATTATATATATACTTTTCAGGTGTTCAAAGGCATAATACATCAAATATCTAGGTTATTTTAATCCTATTTTCTTACTTAATTTTAATTACTAGTCAAGTTGTTAACACATTCAACTGAATAGCCTCACCTTTTGTCCATTTAGCAATGACATGGATATTTTGACATGGAGATCGAACATGAATCCATTTAAGTAGAGACCATGTATTACAGCTAATGTGTGGAAGTCACTGATAAAAAAGTACCCAAGTTTTTTTTTTTTTTTGTTAGTGGATTTCCTTCCTTAACTTATTATTCCTAACACAATTTTCTCTAGTTCTGTTCTTGAATTTACATTTGGCACAGTTGTTGTGTAACCCTAAACAAATTAGACATTGATTCTCTATATTATGAAATTACCTTGAATAGCCAACGTCCAGCATTCCCTCCTGTGACAAAGAGGATTATCATTTCCGATTATTGTCCATTTGCTCTTCATCCATTTTCTGTTGCCAAAGCTACACTTATGTAAATTAAAATTAGGTAATTTAATAATATAACAATAAAAAAATATTAAAATTAAAGTATTTTTTTAATATAACATTAAACTGATATACTGCCCAATCCATTGAACACATTTTAAAAAAATAATATTTTCCTTACATTAATTTGTATATGATACCTATGTACGAACAAGCTTGAATGGTATAGATAGGAAAAAGAGCTCATTCATAGTAAACTATGGCTTTTTGGTAAATTTAAGAATTGATTGTATAGCACGTACCTGGCGTTGAACTGAGATCACAGTTCTACACAGTTGTTTCTGCTTTAGTTTCAATGGAAAGCCATAAACCTGTAGAACCGATGACAAGCTGGGAGTGATATACACGTGATGGTTATCACTGTATATTGGGTGTCTGCAAGTCAGAAGGTCAAATATGAAGGACAACCTATTTTGGAAAAGGATGGAAAAGTCATGTTGTTATAAATATTCTTAACTCTCCATGCTAAAGTCATCGTGTGTTTTATTTATGGTTTGATTTTTCAGCTTTGGAACTCAATTTACATTACCCTTTTCTCTAACAGTTTGGGATTGAAACTGCCTTCTAATCCCTTGGGCATGAGTAACACCAGTATAATACCGAATTCAATAAGAAACATTCCTATTATGCCTAATAGTGTGCAAATGTGTTAAAATCAGTAGTTTCTAGCAACTAGTTATGGAACATATTACAATAAAGGCATTTGTTCATGGCGTGACAATGATTGGCCTCTAGCCACTAAAATGTTTTATTTAATAAAGTGGGAATTTTGCTATGTTTTTCTTTCATTATTTTGAACTTAAAAATAGAAACAGACAGCCCCTTGCTTTAAAGTATTTTTTCTTCTAGACTGTCATTGGCAATATAAGCATCTGGACATTCAAATAACAAGCTTTCGCAGGATGTTCATTTAATACACTGGCATATTTCATGCATACTTCTTATATTTTATATGGTTGAAGCCAGGCTTAGAGTGGCCACCCGGGAATGGTACATTATTTTAACCATTTCATATCAAAAGAGTAACGGCAAAGCATTGCAAAACAATGATAAAGCTTGAAACTGTTAATGTAATACCGTCATATGTGAGGAATATGTATCGGAATCAGCAACATATTACCTGCTTATAAAGCTCGTGCCTTGGGCTGAATTCTATCCAACAATATTAAATCTAGAAAGGTTTATAAATTGCCTAAAATGATAACATTTGGTGCCCTGGATGCAGCAGTTTCTTCCAGAAATGATTTGCAGATGAAGCCTGCTAAGCTATGCCTGCATAACCTTTTCTAGCGTAAAGTTTTCTTGCAGTCATGATCATTCCTTACCTAAACTTTCTGAATATGATACACAGCAATATTGCCCATTATTGATGCAAGAAATCAAGAGTGCCAAAAAATACACGTACAAAAAAACTATTACATTTTAAATAAAAGCTGCATGGTATTTTGTGACTTACCAGAAGTACAGGTTAGTAATGAATGGTGGTGGTTGTCACATCGACTGAAAGTAAAAAAAAAAGGCCATTCGTTTTTCTTTATGACATGCTTCAGTTCTGCACGTCCCTCCTTAAAAATTAAAAACGATATAAAAATAAAAAGTATTAAAATAAAAGTAAAAATAAATACTTAGGGGGACCCCAGTGATGTCACCATGATGTCATCATGGTTATTCTCTCATACCAGAGAGGTGCCCAGAGATATCTCTAGTTATGTTGCATAAAATACTAATAAGCGTATAAAATAATAACAACATGAAAAAAACAAAATGCAAAATAATTAAAAACGTCTAAAATAGTGGTATCCCTATCACTAGAAATATATATATATTTAAATAAAACCTTTGCTGCCCACCAACCTAAATGTTTTAGAAAAATTAAAAATGTGTAGTATGTAAGGGAGTGTTTTAGCCCTTCAAAACATTTTAAAACTCTCCGTGTATAATACCTGGCGGTTGTTGATGAACATTGTGTTTTTTTTCCAGCGTTGGCAGTTATTTTGTAGAATTCATCCTAAAACAAATTGCAATAAATGTTCAGTTTCGTTATTTTTTAAATAATAATAATAATAATGATATTTTCCTATATGTATGAATGTGGTTTCGAAGATAGCCCCATATTCCAGAAAACACTATGTACTAAATGTGTATACGCTATTCACTGAAAAGGGGAATCATGGTTGATCAAACATATGGTAAAAATGACGAAAAAGCTCTGTTTTAAAGGGTATGAAAATCCTTTAGTCATAATGAAGTTAAAGGGCATTAGGTTGTCGTCTTACACTATATACTGAGATATGCTTAGAGGGCTTTGCCTTATTATTAGAAGCGGCAAAACCAAAGCATTTTCTATTTTCCCATTTTATCTCCTCTTTTCCTTCAATTGCCTTGCCTTATTTATTTTTAAATTAACTCCTCCTTTCATTTTAACCCCTTAAGGACAATAGGCGGTCGCTAAACCCATTGAAAACAATGCATTTTGAGCCTGTACATGTAGGGGCTTCGTCATTAAGGGGTTAAACCTTCCCATCCTTCCTTCTGTCCTAACAATTGCTTTCTAGAAACCTAAAAATGTTATTGTTGTAATTATTATTTCAATTAACATTTTACAATGCTGCTAAGCCTGAACTTACTTTAATATTGGAACCTAGCAAAATAAATGTAAAAAAAAAAAAAAAAAACATATTGTTTGTATTTTATAAAGAGACTTTTAAGAAAAAAAAATAAAGATTTTCTCCACTACTTGAATAAAATAGGATGATTATTGAAGTACCATCTGGAACTAAATAATATCATTCCATTTGGTTCCATTTTCATAAAAGAGAAGATATACAGGTAGATTTACATTACGACATACAACACTACACATATACAGAAAGGAAAGTGCACTCATAAAAAGAAGCATACTATCAAATGAACTGCAACACTTTATAGAATTACAAAGTATTTGCTCATAAAAAATAAATATAGGCATCTAACATTAACAGTTGATTTAAACATTTCAAAATATTGTAGATTATGGTGGAAGATTTTATAGTTCACTTTTTGAAAGCGTACACAATGTTTTGAAAAAACGTAGAATACAATGGTCCCATTCTTTAAAGTAATTATCGTGGTCTTATTTACCAGTTCACTACGCTGATGTATTAATTAATTGAATACATTATGTGAAATATGCATAGCAACCACAATAATGCAGCTTTGCTTGATATTTGTGCAGCATAGTATGTGCCAAATAATTGGATGGGGTTGGATCAGGACAAAGAATGTGTGTGTTTTTTCACAAGTTTTGTGATAAAATTATCGCTGGACAAAGTCAACGGAATCCATGTTTAAAATATTAAAAGATGATTCCTTTTTTTTTCTTCTTTCAGAAAAAGTGGTTTCTACCAATACTGAAATTCATGGGAGGACACACACATTTTTTTTTTTTATTTATTATTATTTTTTTTTTAATTTAAAATTTTTATTATTCATCGGAAAACGGTTACAAATAGAGAGTCACACAGGGCACATGACAAATAACATCCGTCACACACATTTTATTTTTAAAGTGTACCTATTTCTAAAAAGGCAATTCCCCCCCAAAAAATATTACAATGACAGAGATGTAAATTATGTGTATGTATGCGTTATAACCCATTATAACAGTAGTAAAAAAAAAATATATTATATACAAAAAAGGCTAGTCTTAAGGAAGTTAACATCCATAGAAGTATGTATCCAAATAGACATCTTTACAACATACAAATTATCAATGAAAAAAAATTGTTTTAAAATGTTCTTTGTAACTTTAATATTTACATGCATTTTAATGTTAATTTAATTATCTAAATTTTGATTCTTGTATTTTAAAAATTTAGATAATACAATGAAAAATAGAATGCACAACTAAATCAATAAATTACATTAAAAAATCAAATCTAATAACATTTTTTTTAAAAAATGTTCCTAGAAGAGTATTTAAAATATTACATACCTTCATTCGTACCTGCCATCCTCTCATAGGCACATATATTTTCAATAAATATGTTTTTAGGATTATTTAAGAAGCAGAATGCTTTCGGAAAAAATCATCATGAAAACTACACTTACACTACACAATATATGAATAAAACAGAATAAATGCACACAATAATAGGCAACTATGGTCGTTTTTTTGTACTTCTTAAATAACAATTACAATGGTCTTAATATTAAGTTACGCTAACATTCATTACACTGTAACATCAGCTATGATGTCATCAAGTCCTGGGTAAGCTACCAAGCTAAACCCTCAATGCTCAAACCCTTGTGCTTGCTTTGGCTCCTAGTAGGGCCCTCATGCTTTCCCAGGGGGCATGGCAGCGGGATTCTGCCCTAGGCTGGACCCAGGACAGTGCCCCAAGCCAATCTCCAGGATCTATCATTAAACAAGGACTCTTTTTGTCCACACCACACTCTGTGCTGAGCATCCGAGCATCACGTCACATACTAGATCTCCACCTCAGAAGGACACATCTTGAAGGGATGAGATACCACGGATGATGTGCCAGCTGCTGCAAACTTTCATTTTCTAAAAACTTTAATACAGTTGAATTTTAGTAAATAGACCTGCCCCAGTCATGATAGTAACCATCTTTAAAAAGTGAATTTACATATTGAATGTATTTATGTGTTCCATCACATAAAAAGTTAAGGAATTTATCTCATGTTTGTATATTTCACCAATAAGAATTTTTTTGGGAACAGTATGAAATATTATTTATGGTCTTATAGCTGCTACCAGTTGCCGATGATATCACCCTTGGCTTCTTTTATCCTTTTTGTCACCCTGATTTTTTTTTTTCCTTGTAGGAAACTCTAGACTGCAACGAAAGGCAAAAAGATGTCGAAAAAACATGTGCTATAACTTTTCACGCCCAACACGCTGAGAACACAGACACTATGTAATGCTTCATGCAAGCTTTTGCACCAGGATATCAACAGCTTTCCGTCTGTCAGTACTACTCAACAAATTAGAAGTTAGCTGTTCCACAGTTTCTCGGTCAGATGCCCTGTCAGCAGCTTTAGGGTTGGCCATCTGGGGAATGCAAACTCTTGGCCCACACTAAGGTGATGTAATACTGAAGGAGCATCGTTCAGGACTTGGTGGATTATCTTAAAAAAAAAACTATCATATTTGTTCACTAACCATGGATGACAACATTCAACTACACAATGAAAAGCCCTCTGATTCTGCATAAATCCCTTGAGTCTGCAGCACTTGTATGCATCTTATGCTTCATCTATTGGCATGAAATGAAGGAAAATACAGATCAGCTCCGCTCCGACTAGAAAAATTCTATTATTTATGCTTATAAAATCTTACATAGCGTTTTAACATGAAACGTCATGCGTGATTTCACATAAACACAGCATACATATTATTGAGACGTCCAGCTTTAGAAGCAGTTATCCAATGCTGCACCAATTATAATGATGACTGATTTGGTTTGATTGTATAATTAAAAGGCTATCTGAGATGTCATCAACCTTTTTAGATTACACAGTATTCAGGAACAGGAAAGGTTGATGTTCCATACAAAACATAATGTCGCTATTAGTCTATACCAGGGGTGTCCAAGTTTTTTCTGCAGTGGGCCACTTCATCAGAATTGTATACATGCGCGGGCCGCACTCATTTTTCACTGTGACAAAAAATATGGCCTTTAATAAAATATGCAGATTAAAATAAAGTAAAATGACACAAAACCTTTACTCTTCCTCTCACTGATTTCTGGGCCTAGAAAGTTTTGCGACTACAAATTCAGGATTCCCTAGATTTATTCTAGGGATGAACTAAAATGAAAATTCTGGACCAAAACATTCAGGGTTCACTTAGCCAAAACCGAAAATGACCCCCACCTTTAAAAATAATAATTAAAACTCACATTTTTAATACAAGTAGGTAACACACAACTGGACAAAATTAGCAATATGACTTGGCAACCAGTAAATGCTGGCAACCCAGGCAACCAGTAAATGCTGGTACCTAGGCATGATGGGACTGTGCTCGATGTGATTGCTGTTAGCAATCACACTCCTATCATGCCAAGTCAGCCAGTACATGCTGGTACAGGGTGGCTGTAAGTGATGTGCAGACCCCATACTGCTGGCAGCATCACTACACAAGGGGGGCAGCTAGCCAGGTTTCAGCATGTACTGGCTGACTTGGCATGATAGGAGTGTGATTGCTAACAGTAGTCACAGTCCCATCATGCCTAGGTTCCAGCACTTACACATCCATCCAGTAAATGCTGGAACCTAGGCATGATGGGACTGTGATTGCTGTTAGCAATCACACTCCTATCATGCCAAGTCAGCCAATACACGCTGGTACAGAGTGGCTGTAAGTGATGTGCAGACCCCATACTGCTGGTAGCATCAATACACAAGGGGGGCAGCTAGCCAGGTTTCAGCATGTACTGGCTGACTTGGCATGATAGGAGTGTGATTGCTAACAGCAATCACAGTCCCATCATGCCTAGGTTACAGCACTTACACATCCATGCTATCACACACACACACACACTCATTTATTCATATAATCATTCATTCACAGATTCATTCCCTCAATCACACACACTCATTCAAAACCCTCCCCACCCCCTTACCTGCACTGCAGCTCCTCGATGCCGCTTACAGACTTCAGCAGGGGGCGCGGCCTCCCTCTGCCTTCTCTGCTAAAGCACAGAGGAAGTAGGATGTCACGTGAACTCCGCTTCCTCTGTGTGCAGTCCAGAAGACCCTCCCACAAGTAAGTAGCAGGGCTTGAGGTGCGGCTCGCGTAAGATCGGTTGCACTAGCTGCCGATCTTACGCGGGCCGCACCTCGAGGTCTCGTGGGCCGCATTTGGCCCGCGGGCCGCATGTTGGACGCCCCTGGTCTATACCGTTATTATATATATATATATCTATATCTATATCTATATATATAGATATAGATATAGATATATATATAATCTATATATATATATATATTTTATATATATATATAATGTTAGTGGTAAAATTAGATTTTCTTTTCTTTTTTAAAGAGAATATGAAATTATTCTCTTAAATTGGTTAGTTATAGTCTTATTTAACTTCTCCACCAGCCTTCTCTACCAAAAGCAGGGATCATACTGTGCTATGCTTCTTGCAGATGTTTAGTAGGACTCCTGCTCTAGTCAATGAGAGCTGAACTGTTATTTCACTGGCATATATATATATATATATATATATATATATATATATATATATATACATATATATAAAACAGAATGTTGCAGAATCTTATAATACCTTTTTTATTGGACTAACAGTATTTAAAATAATAGACAAGCTTTCCTCCCTTTATCAAGTCAAAATCATTTCAATATATATATATATATCTATATCTGTAGATGAGTGTTTAATAATGCTTCTACTACCCCTTTAATTTTAAGTGGAAGGGTTTTCCATCACCTTTACCCACCATAACTTATGTACATATATTTGGCTGCTGTTTCTTCAGTGACTTCAATGGGAATGCTACTGAGCATGTGCATAAAATGTACATACTAATGCTTCTTATTTTGGACACAGCAGGGTGGGGGGATAATCTGATAGATATATAAAAAAAAGATTTTTGGGGACTAGACTGTTCCTTTAAATAACATGGTTTAACTGTATGATCATTTTTTTTAAGTTTGTTAGCGTGAAATGTAGCATACAAACGGCTTCCCTATGGGTAGCATGAGGTCACATGTATACAGAAGGCAGCCACATGTATGTAATTTACCAGCCACTGGCCTTAAAGTGCCATGGCTGATTTTGATTCCTTGTATGTTCCTAGCTTTGCATAATGTATGCTTAAATCAGAGATATTTCTGAAAAGTCATCCAACCATATGAGTTGTATTATGAAGGGCCAGCTCAACAGGAGAAACTCAGTAAAGTTTGGTGTTTACAATGCTATGTATGACAAGTATGGTTTTGAACAATTAAACAGGGCAGTAATGGCAAAGTTGAGTGTGCTTAGGTAAAAAAAATGAATTGACACATCTTTCAACATAAAAATCCTACCAATTATGACCATATTTAGTTGTAAACTGAAATTATTTTTAATAAATATTCACATGGTTAATTTATTGAAAATTTGTAATTTTTAGTATTTTCTCATCAATTTCTTAATTGTATCATTCAGATATTGTGCTGGATTAAAAAGAAAAAGTGAAATTTATGGAAAACTTGAGCACCCAAAAAACCTGCCAGATGGAAATGTCCCTTACTTGTTCTGATTTATCAAAGGTAATATATGCAGACAGAAAGTCAAGCGACATCATGACAAATATATTAGCATAAATCTTTCTGAAAACATGCGCATCTGTTTGCTCACTCCTGGCAAGAACAAGGTGTTATGGGAACTGAATTCAGCTAGGGTACATACTAATGCTTTGGGTAGACATAAAGCTATGCTGATAGAGCACAGCCAATAATGGACATATGATATGTATTTGATACTAATTCATATTACCGCAGATAGGGAAACAGGACAACTATTTGGGCTAAATAGTTCTTATCTGCTGTTACAATTCTATGTTTTGGTCTTTAAAACACTATATAATACATTTTATATTTTATACTACTTTCTTGTCAGAATAAATACTTTTGCACCAATAAGCTGCCAAGCCTGTCTGAATGGCAATGTTGCCTGCACAAATTATAATTTAATTTTCTCAAGGTTATGTTGTTTGAAAGGAGAACATCAAAATTTGTTGTAAGTATGAAATATCTGAAATGATGTAAAAGCTAGCAAAAATACCACTTACCAATAATAATTGCTTTAGGTTCCTCTTGATTTTTCACCTTTGAATTAAAGGTTGCAGCCAATAGTATATATTGATGAAATATGTGAAAAATTATACTTTCTAAATCATTGGTCATTTTTCTAATACAATGTGAGCATTGGTATTTTGCCATTAAAATAGCAAACAGCAAACAGAAGTTGACACAATACATACACAATGTGTGTTTGAGACAGTTGTTTTTTCCCCCCATAAATTATGTACTTTGACGTAAATGGTGTAGACTTGGCAGGTTGGACACAAACCCCCAATAAATAGTTGAAGGTAAATTAAAATCTGATCATTTGTGTAATTACAGAATAAAGGAACTTAAAAGCGTATGATGACTGGTGAACAGCTGCCTCTCTGTGCTGTTTATCGTAGCATCATGTTTACAAGCACTGGAAACCTTGCATGGCTAAATTCCAAAAATATAGACTTGATTTATCTTAATTCATACCAATCTAAATCAATTTTCATGCCAGTCTTAAGAAAATTGCAGGAAAGCCAACAAATGAAGAGTGACTTGGCAATCTTGTTTATATTATTGAGATGTGAAGCATAAGAGTTCAGTAACCTTGAAGTAATACATCTCGAAGGAGGCCAGTGAAGTGCATAGTCTGCATTAGATGCAATTCAGAGATTTAATCTTACATACCTACATCATGCTAAGCATCAGTGATTACTTATAGCCTACCAATGGCTCTGCTTGTCGAAGGTCTATTCTTGTGATAGTACCTTGATGTGATACAAAGAGCTGCAAGATGAAGTGACCTGTCTCACAGTCTGATAAATACAATCTACATTTACCCCTTTTCACATCATTATACAAAAAGACACAGAGAAAACAGTTAAAATGTCATTACATCTGAAGAACAAGACATTTAATGTCTTGAAAGCTTATCCAACTTCCATTTTACTTTGTTCAGTTCTCAATTCTCTGACTCATACAATTGGATACTAAGAATGATGTAAAAGAGACCTTAAAATCTGAAGACCAAACCTTTGATGACTTTAAATTGCATGTAAAATGTTCTTATTCTAACAATGTTGGCTCACTAAAAAGCAACATTATTTCAGCTGTACTCTAGCATACATTAAGAAAAGGTTGTCTAGAACAATATTTCATAATATGGCTCTGTTTAATAATAAATATAGTAGATCCCCTTTAACTGTAACTATCTGTTACAATATCTCTGAAATACAGTATTTTTTTCTTATGACGTCCTAAATTATGCATTGTGACATGCAAAATATTTATATTAAAACCAATAAGAATGTAAAAGATGCAAACCATTGACTGCCTGGTGACTAGTGGCCGCCTATTGGTGCTACTGGCCTATAATTTCTCTCTGTCTGGCAACCAGAGGTACTTTAAGTAATGGGTCTTGTTGAAAGGGTTATTTTACTATGCTTCCCTTCAAGATAAGTTCATGTTACTATGCCAACCACTCCATGAAATACAGTGCATGGTGAAGCCACAATCTAACATTTTGTTTTAAGGGCTCATTTACCAATGAGTGGTCGTGTCAGGCCATCAAATTGCTTAGCCCACCACTACATCAAAGTTTCCCAGCCTTAGCAAGTCCTATTTAATGCCTTACTTGTTTACCATAAAACTGTTCCGTGTGAGCTGATTTCCTGGTTTCCACTTCAGCAGCCCCCCCCAACAGCTATACATATATAAACATTGATATGTGCATTTTATCCACTGCATATGCATGGGGAGTTCTGGAGAACATCAGTAGCCCTTCAAGGTGTTCCTCAAGGTGTCAGAGAGTAAGGAAGAGTTTGTGGTATTGGAAGAATATGTATACATAGACAAATTATGGAATCCAAAGTAAAGGGTCCTTGTCCTACATTTATTGGAAATGTAAAAATCCAAATTTCACAATTTGTTCAATATTGTCTGTAATATTTATGGTTGTATCTCCAAGATGGTTCTTGGAGATACAATATCCACTTAAAGTGATCCTTTGACGTAAACAGTCATAGAAGCTATGACCGAAGTGCCAGCAGTAGCAGGGGTTGTCTGCGTCCATCGAGCAGATGTTCGCTGCCTGCCAGAGAAGAGAATTCCCTGCAGCGCTGTGGTGAACTCTCCTCTCTGGCAACCGGGGAAGGTATGCGCGATGCGCGTACACAACCTCCGATGCTGCCCCCACTTTCGCCGGTGCTCGGTGATAGACGCCCGGTGTAAGTGCCGACAGCAGCTGAGGTTGCCAGACAGGAGGATCTAGGTCCCCTGCAGCGCTGCGGGGGATCTGGATCTTAGTCTCATAGTCAGACCTCTATTTGAGGTCTGATTAGAAGATGACCTCGATTATTGGAGCAAATAGGCCACTTACAGAATTGTTTTGAGTGAGTGTCCTGGATAAATTACATTTTTTTGGAGTCCCTTTGGCAAATATTGGACAATATTGAGCAGTAGTTCTAAGGTGTGTTCTGCATGTCATCTGTATATAGGTTCATTATATTAGTATAGGTGAGATCCATATGGTTCCAGCTCTAGCCTAACAACATCCACATGAAATTAAAAGTGATGATACTGCTTCCACTACCACAGTAAGACTGAATGTGATTACTCTGGAATGCAGTGATGGCCTTTGATTGCTCCCATGCCTCTTTAATATTGTAACATTGTATTGATTAGCTGCCTGCTAATTATGGATATGGTTTTAAATTAAACTGTGGTTGACTTGATTAATGTTCAAGATATTAGAACAAGAAGTACAGTAAAATCCTTTAAAGGTCATTAAGGGGACAATTTAGTGTCCTGACAACTCTTCTAAAAGAAGAATGCATATTAAAGTACTCAAAGAGTACCTTAATATGCTTTGTTAAGAAAGGAAAAAAATCTAAAAAAACAATTACCTGAGGTATTCTGATGATTCTTGCCACTGCTTGGCTTAGCTAAAGGGACCACACGGCTATACTATGCATTAAACTGCATACAATGGTTGCAGTGTCCCATAAGTTACACCTAATAAAATGAGGGATTAATCAATCAATATACAGCACCCACCGAAATGTTAATATTTTTAACATGCCATCTATTCTGGTTATGTATAAACCTTTTATATAGCTACTCATTTAACAGATTTTTTAAAAATGTTGTAAACCTATTACAGCTTGTACCTCAGGAATTTAATATGATTATACCGATATACTCAATAGCACAGTAACACACTATTTGGAAACCATCCCAATTTGATATTACAAACGGCTTTGAATGTTTAGGAGATTAAAATATGAAAAATGTATTATTTTTTGGAATTAAAAAAAAAATAGTCCATAGAGGTTTAGAAGAGACAAAATGTTAATGATCTACCTAAAATTTGATATTTACAGAAGGCACTTAATCCATAATAAAATAAATGCAGCATATATAGTCCTAAAATGCTTATTGTCGCACCTGCCTGGGACCCCTACTTTACCAAGGGCTCTAGGCAGTAGCATGGGACGTTTTCTTGATAACCTGGATAATAAAAACATTACTATTGTTAGATTGTTACGTTTATCTTACAGTTAGAGAAGCCTCTTGCCTTACTAAACTGTATTCATTTCAACCACTATTATGGGAGTCTAGCCCATGTGATCCCAATCTTCTACACAACATTATGTAATCCACAACATGGCAATTCATTACTTTATAGGGAAGTAGACATTTTAAACATATGGTTGTAATTTTTAGAACACTGATGTGATGACATATTTTGTAGATTCAAAACAATGCTTTGAAATTTAGCATTCAGAATGTTTAGATGTTTCATTAGAACATTCATTCATATTTTGCTTCAGAATAGTGCTTCCGTAACTAAACAAAAGGGACAATTGCTGGCCTGAAACATATTGGTAACAGATTTTTTTTCATATTCTAAAATAAGACAATCTACATCAGCAATCACATGACATCATTTAAAAATGAACAGGCCAGGGTTTTATATGATTATATCACAGGATAGGCTATTCCAGTTGTATATAAGTATTTGCAGCAAGGTATTTTCCTTTAGCACTACCCTAGGCCTTAACCAGGGCAGCACCCACAACTACTCCCTTCCAAGGCCACCATCCCCGATTACACTGTAACAAACACACACATATAGACAAAAACACATACACACCAACACACACTCTAACACATGCATTCACTTACAAACAAGCACTCACTCAAACATTCTGTTCAGAGAGTTCAGCCCAAGGGGCAATTGCTTGCCTCAGCAAGAACCCTTCAAGAATTGAAATGTGGCACTGAAATCTACCCATAGAGACGTCTTTAAACATTTCCTAATGACCAAATCTATTATAAGCAAAGAAGATACACCAATGGCACAGTAACCATAATAAGAGAAACTACAATAAAAGTTCTGGGATTAAAATCCAAGCAGCACGTAAATAAAAAAATACAATAAAAATAAAAGTCTGCTTGTACTGCAAATGTCCCAATCTTTGATGCGTTTAGGAGAAAAAAGTCCTATAACTGGGCATAAGTCAATAAAAAAATACCATCCGCTTCATTTGCAGTTGTTCGTTTTTATAAGCTTGTCTGGAACTCAGTCTACCTGGGGATAATGGTGTGCTCTTCCCCTTATATCATTATGAATTAAACATTTTAAAGACCTCATTTATGGCCTTTCATACTACATTCAAGTTTTGAGTGCACTATAAACATTATGCATCCCCCATTTGTTAGATATATTACACTATTGTTGTTTAGTTTATTTCCTATTCTATATTCTGTGCATCTCCAATTTGGCTGTTTGTATAATTTGTATCATACGTACAAAAGTAGGGTTGTCAGTTCATCTATAAATTATGTGTTGTTGTCTTTCCTATTTTTTTTTGACAAATAGTCCTCACTGTTGTCCATTTTTACATATTCAGTTTAGCAACTACGGAATGATGACATACACTTTATGTGGACACCTGACAATCAGACCAATATAAGCTTATTGTACATTCAATTAAAAAACAATGGGCCTGGAGATGACCCCCTTTGCAGATATAACGGTCTCTAATTTTCTGGGATGGCTTTCGACAAGGTTTTGGAGTGTGTGCATAGGAATTTGTGCCCATTTAGCAAAAAAGCATTTGCGAAGTCAGGCACTGATGTTGGATGAGAAGGCCTGGCTCACCATCAGCATTCCAGTTAATCTCGGAGGTGTTCAGTGGTCGTTAAGGTCAGGGCCCTGTGCAGGGAACTCAAGTTCCTAAACATCAATATACCTGGGAAGTCTCCAGGTTTGACCCGGAGATTGCTGGGTAAGCACCACTTCTCTGGTTCTCTGGGTCAAGACCCGAATCCTCTGGGTCGCGAAAGCGGGGTCTTGATATGCCCCGCTTCCCGCTCATTTTCCCATTAAATGGGGGTGTTTCCCGCTGGAAAAGGGTGGAACGCCCCGACGTCAGCGGGAACTTCCATTAACGTCAGTGGGCAGTCCTAGCCGCTTCCCGCAAAGGAAGGCTACGGGCTATGCACATCAAACTTGTCAAAACATGTCTTTATATACATAGCAATGGCTGTGGCTGAAACACCTAAACTTTTGAAGGGTGTCCACATACTTTTGGTGACATAGTGTAGCTCGGCTGGGGTTACAGCCTAAAGATTTGACATTTAGGACATGAAATGTATATACCTTGGGTGAAATAATACTGACTGTTAAGAAACGTATGATTTTATCCTGAACAACGCATGGCCATATCCTGGATTGCCATCTCGGACCCAAAATGAAGTGTATGTTAGTGCTGATACCCTGTCATCTGCAAGGTCTTCTACCTGTTTGAAGTATGTGTTGGTCCAGCCCTTTCATGTAGACATTCCAAGCATGATTTTTGTACTTAACAGTAAGTCAACTGCGGATATTTGAGCCCTCTGTATGACCCTTTCTATACAGACCATATGAGACTACAAAGAATACTGTTTCCGATTTAATTGTACTTGCTGTAGTTTCTCAGGCTTAACTTTTTTCAAGTCCCATGTGTTATGTTGCTGCTATAGTACATTATTTTGGGAAACAAGCGTGAGCAACCTAATATGCTTACAGAACAAGTAAACCTTAAAGTTCCTCATTCCTCACAAACATTCAACAATAAAAATGCCCTGTAGTGTCCATTGTGGTAAGATATATATATATATATATAAATATGGGCCTGACCAACGACCGGGTAGCTTACAGGTACTGGCAAGTTATTAGTTAGATCTCTACTTTTCACACTCTTTGTGTAGCCAACCCTCAGTACCAACTTGAATAAATGTCTTTACTCTGGTATCACATTTTTATTAAATCATTACAAGGTAGTAAAAATAAAGTTAACCAAAAGAGAAGGAATGATAAAGAGAAAGAAATGAGTGAAAGAAAGGATAGATTATGTATTATGAAAAATACAACACACATTCCAGAATGAATGAATTTTATACTGTGGAATGACCTGGAAAGAGTTACTATGCTATGTTTCGCTCTACGCTGCTTCATCACAGGTCTGATAAACACAGTACAGACAGAATGTTTAGTAGTGTTTTATGAGAAATAATCTCCCAGTGGAAAGTAACTGCTTGTGTACTCCTGTTTACAGAAGGAAAAAGAAAAACACCCCGCGGTGTATTGTACCAGCTGAAAAACCTAACTAGCCTTCAAAACTACTGTTAACAAGCAAATTAGCTTCAAAATTGAATGACAGTGGGTCAATAGCTGCAATAAAACTACAGAGTTCTTGCTGATCACATATTGTCCTTGAATGCAAACTGTAAAAAAGCTCCCCAAAGGCCGTGGACAATAACCTACAAAAGAATTAGACACAAAGGGTATTGAGCCAAAAGATGGTTCAATTTCCCCAGGCAGCCAGCTCATGTCACATCAAACCACCTATTAGTCACAAACTGGTAGGACTAAAAATTTGTCAAGCCCCTTGAGGAAAGCTGTCAACTTGAAAGTTATAATTCTCATGAAAGGCATTGGCGTCTTCACTAACCCCTTCAGTTTATTGTTTGTCCAAGATTCTAGCAATTTTTGTTCTACTGTTTGATAGAGAAAACAATGCATATATTACAGACCACTGTCAGAAGTCAATCACAGTAATAATAAAAAAAAAGTTCCTTCTTGTCAATACTTCATGTTAAATGTGTATTCTGCATCAGCCAAGGCTTTGATGAAATTTAGCAGTTTTGATTTCTAGGCTTCAGATTCGAACCTCAAATTTTTATTTTAAGAGCAATCTTTGAGCTCAAGATCACACTACTTCATTCCAAGAAGAAAGAATAAATACAATTAGAACCAGTGTGATATAATGAATCAATAGAAAAATCTTTAAGCTAATTTTATATAGATATATATATATATATATAGATGTATATATATATATATATATATATATATATACATCTATCTATCTATCTATCTATCTATCTATCTATCTATCTATCTATCTATCTATCTATATATATATATATAGAGATAGATAGATAGATAGATGTCTATTGAAGACATGAAAATAGCATATAAATAAACATTTAATCTGGATTATTTTTGTATATTCAAATGCTTTATTTTGTTTGACAGATTAACACATTTTTTTCTTATTTTCCAATTATGTTTATTATCCTGAGTATATATGATTTTCCTGCTCATTTATACAAAACATAAGACAGAATAGCCCTATCCGAGAAAGTTTATTTTATCATGGAGGTAGAAAAGCTCTAATCTAATGGTTCTTTACACCTTTATGGCAGTATTAGTAAACGTATCTGTCAGCGCTCGCAGGACAAACATGATATGTTACATACAATGTTGGAACATGACCCTCTTCACACGGCTGCTATTATTATGTAGAAAACACACATGACATCAGGGAAAAAAAAAGATTATCTGTTGGTGAAAAAGAGCCAGATGGCAAAGTTATCCGGGTGCAGTTACTCAATAGCCTCATTTGATCTCTTTGCTGTCGGTTTAGGTTCTTCAACTCATACACGTGCTGCTAAGTGACCTGTCTAAGTATAATTATATTATTCATTTCTGAATTAATGTCAGTGGTCATTTTGTGCATGTAAATTATCATGAACCCTTGGAGGAAGACAAATTAACAGATAAGTATAACCAAAATCAATTGGGCATTTCATTTTTACCCAGGAAGATTGCTTAATATCTACGCCGTGAATCAACAGCCCGTACACTACACTTGTTTTATTTGATTTCTATAAAGAAAAGTTTGCACACCGTGGTCACAAAAAGAATGTTTTTGATGACTGGACTATTATCCTGTTTCAGTAGGAACGGTTGCTTACAAATTAATCCATGAAAGTAGAATAACATTTAAATTATTAATAGAAACATAATATTTGACGGGCCATCTAATCTGTCCATTTTTTTTCCTGATATAAGGCATTCAAACCCCTGTAAATCCTTGTTCAGGTCTCATAGTAAGGATACCTTTATGCCAATGCCATGACTGTTTAAATCCCCTCACTGTTTTAGCCTCCACCACTTCTGCTGGGAGACCGTTGCATTTATCTACTATCCTCTCAGTAAAGTAGATCTTCCTTACGTCACATCTAAGCCTCTGATCCTCTAGTTTTATACTATGACCTCTTGTTTCAACATTGCTCTTTCTTTCCAATACGCTTGCCTCCTGTACTTCATTAAAACCATTTAAGTATTTACATGTTTCTATTGCATCCCCCTTCTCTCTTCTTTCCTCCAAGATATACATATTAAGATTCTTTAACCTTTCCTGATAATTTCTTTCCGCCAAACCACTTACCATGTTTTGGTATCAGGCAAAATATTGAAAAACAAGCTCTTAAAATCTGTAAAACAACATTTTAAACAATCTCTATATTTTTCACATTTAATAGATGATCACTGACTAGGTAAAACATTCCTCGTGCTCAAAATAACGTTATATATTTTATTGCTTCTTATGCCCCCAAAATTTCAAGTGTCTAAGTACGCCGCTCCTCTACAAGAAGAATAAAAAGGCTTTGATTTACTGTCAAAAAAACATGTCACAGTACGAACATGTCAAAGTAAACAAACTTTGTCATATCAATTCACTTTATAATTAAGGTACTTATCCCCCACGATGTACTCTTAACCTCTACCCATAAATTACCCTAAAAAAAACAATAAAAAGCAAACAAAACACAAGATTGTGGCAAATGAAGTCTCACTTGTTATTTACAACAAAGACAAAATTTGGGTTATAGGGTTATAGAGTCCACCAACTAATGCGGCATTCCCTCTCCCCAAAGACAGCAGCTGAGTCCCAGCCCAGATCATCCTGCATCTGACGTGACAAGTAGGCCCAAGGGGCAGGCTAGGCGATTAACTAGCCATCCACCTCTTCCCAAACTACAGCGAGCTGGCCCACCCAAACCGGCTGCTATCACGTTGGATTATCGGGGCATTATCATAATGGCCCTCTCTATTCATACCCTGGTGTGCCTCTAGCAAAAGCCCAATTAAGTCCCTGAATACCGTCACTTGAGGAGTATGCCTGCACCCAGCCATATGTAATTGCCAGGCCCAACCACAAATTCAGTGCCCAGTTTTGTCCCAAACCTAACTGTAGAGAGTCCGTAGAATCTAGCACAGACGGAACTGTTCTTTCAAAGTAAACACTCGGCTATTTTAAGATTGTGGACAAAATATTTGAGTATACTAATATGTTGCTAATAACAATATTCGTTTAAGGTGAAGGTTAAGTAACTGAACGGGAATGGCAATAATTCAGAAACTGTAAATGCCAAATGCAGATGGAGAAAATATGTTTTTGCTTGAATTAACAGCTGATTTTATACTTAGTGTAAAACTTTTAATAGAATGTCTGTACATCATTAGAACATGTGTTGGGTTCCTTCACTAAGATATCTAATGGCAGGACTTATTGGGGCACAATTCTTTGTTTTTCTTTTTAATTGCGCGTTTAATTTTAATTGGAACCAAAGATAGACTTCTGAAGTTAAGACGTCAATTGTACTTGTTTTACATTGTAAAGATCTTTTTCAAATAACACCAAAGTATATAAAACAGTAAAAGTATATAAAACAGTAAAAGTAGTTAAACTTTGCCAAGAAAATTCTGTTGAAAAAGCACCCTTTACAGTGAAACAAATTGCTTTTTCTTTTCCCAACTTTTCCCTGTTCTTTTCAATCTGCACAGAAATAGAGAATGCGTCTTAAAGTATACGAAAATGGTAATGCAAAAATTGTATTGGAGTAAAATCTTTTTAAAGTGCCTTCTCTCTGGGAATGGAGATGAAAGAGTTTTTACCAGCTTGCTTCTATTACTGAATGTTAGTGTAGAATAATTACTTGCTTGGCAAAAAAAAAATACAGAACATTCACCCTGCAGACTTATTGAATTCACATTGCTTGCCTAGAGGCTATGTCGGGGGTTATTCAATTTTGCCTGAGGAGGACATTCTATTATGAGAGATGAGTCAAGGAGGCATCCTTGCTGATTGCCAACCAAAACTATTATCAAAGCACAGAGAGGGCATCAGAACTGAGTGGACAGACATGACAACACTGATCTCCATTACCCAGGGACCTGATACAATTTACATTACTTGAAGCAATATGACAGGGGACAATCAGCCCAGGGAATAAGGTTGAGGGCACAGAGTAAACTAGATCTGAGCACTACTAAAGCAAAATAATTGCTTATTCTACACACAGCCTTTAGCCTTTTTTCCCAAAAACAACTGATTAGCTTTAACTGTAATTGTACAAAATGTACATATAGACAAACAATTGAAGCCATAAGGTAACAATGTACGAGCTACAGTCCTACCGTTGCATGTCAGTATAAAACACCAATGCCATTATACATTAATATACAAGGGTGAGCTGGCCCGAGGTGCAGGGGGGCAATTACCCCTGTCTGGTCCAGATTCTTAAAGCAGGGTTGGTCCAATTTGCGCTGGCCTGCTTGAAGAAGTGATATTTTAATATATGTTATGCTACACAACTCTATGGTAGTAGCATAGCAGCTCAAACTGCTCTGAAGATAGACTTTTTGGTAAATGAGTGTGTGTGTGTGTGTTACCTTGTGTGCAATGTGCGTGTTATTGTTAGTTCTGGGTTGGAAGGGGGAGTGGGTGACTACCTAACATAACTTGCTCCCCTGACAAGAAGGTGCCAGTCATCCCCATTACATGTTTGCCCATCTGTGTTTTGTAATACAAGTAACATCGTGGTATGCTAGTCTTCAATAGACATGAGGCAAGTAAATTCGTTGCAGAAAGTTGAAACTTTCAATGCGTCAGTTTCCCGTTATAGTTTCCATTGCAAACATTTCAATGGCTTGTGTAATGTCATGTAATAAAGTTTTGCACATGCAATGGTAAACATTTTACAATGTCTAAGTGATTTTTAAACATGAGTTGTATGGAAGGAGGGTGTAGACAATAATGTATCTGTTGATATCAGTTGTTCAAGTTGTTAGCTATCAGACAAAACTCAGCACAACTTGCATACACTGGAAGGCCACAATTTGACAAGCAATGTGAGTATCCATTAACATTTGAGTTGCTCTTTAGATCAAGTGACTGCTTACAAGTTTAAATCTTGGCAATTGCAGTTGGGTTCATGTGTGTTGGAAGTCAAGTTCTCCCTTTGTTAGTAGCGGGTCCAGGGGATGTCTGTTATATTGTTTTCCAACTTGGATCTCTATTTGACTGCCAATTGCTAGCAACTTGAGGGCCATAGAGTTATTGTTACTTTCTAGACACGAATTGCAAATTTACTGAATTTTGGCAAATTCAGCGAGACATACAAAGCAACAGAAATGAGGCCAGACACGATGCAGATACAAACAAAGCAAAAAGCTCAGAATTTTCATCCAAAATTTGGGGGTCCTTTCACTCACACTCTCATTCTCTCTCATGCTCTCTAGATGTTTCCCTGCCTTCTTTGCCGACCACTTCCACTGACCATTTCCGCATCTTCTTGTTCTTCATCTTCTCTCTTCAAACTTTGTCCATAGATCCATGGACATAACCCTCCACGAACTTCCGCCAAATGGCGACACTTCCGGTGACATTACTGGAAGCACTGCCATTTTGGCAGAAGTTTGCACCAGGTTATGTCCGCGGAGATGCAGACAAGGATAGACGATAATATGATATGTCTCCTCCGGTCCGAGACACATCTTTGCCGCTACGTAAGAATGATATTCGAAGAAAACCTTATCCTTCGCGTTCCGTTTTTTTTCCGAACAACTAAAAAAAACTTTATTTGTAACTCCACAACGAGATACACTGAGCCGGGAAATCGGACGGACGGCATAACGCTCTGACGTGATTACGTCAATGCATCACCACTACACTACATAAAACGGGAGCAGGACACGGAACATCCTACACTGCAGCATTTCTACTCGATTTTAAAGTTTTTTCTCCTGAGGAAGCCGTTATTCTGCGGCGAAACGCGTTGAGACTTGACAGAACCGAGATTTCTTGGATCAGAAAGATCTACGGACTCACGTTCACATTCACCAACGGATGCCCAGGACTTTTTATACGCCTGTATGCATAACGTTCTATAGTTATGCCATCTCGTTTGTACGTTTTTTACCTTTGTTTATTAAAAGTGATTCTAAGATACTGCACCATTTGGGTATGTCTATATATATTCCAGACTGTAAGAAGATTTAAAGCCACAGCGATTCTTGATGAGCCTTCTCCAATCCTTTTTTTGTGAGTGCATTCAACACTTATATTTATCACAGTGCACTTACTTATTACACTATTATTTATTTTTTATTTTTTCCACATGTTTCTTGCGCCTCATTTTTGACATATCAACTATATCAACACTTGTGAGGAGTGTGTTTACTGGGAGCAGCAGAACGTGTAGGATATATATATATATATTTCCATTTATACACGTGATCGGTGGAAGTTTTTTTGTCTTTTATAAGGATAGAAGATAAAGTAGACAAGATGAATGACAAACGGTAGAAGAGAGAAGATGAAAAACAAAAAAATGCGGAAGTGGTCGGTAGAAGCGGAAGTAAATCAAGCACAAGATCAGGAGGTCTGAGATCATGGCCAGCTGAAATATGTATGTGGGTGGACAAATCAAATGCTTAAATCTAGGCAGAATCCCTAAGGAATTTCAGGGTTTTACCCAAATCAAATCACAAGTTAGAAGAGGAAAATAATAACATGCACTCACCCAACATAAGAACTAAGTCTCAGTAGTGGGCTGAGCGGATTTTTCTGTAAAACAATGATATATAAACTGTCTGAAATAGATTATTTTTTTTCAAACCTCGGTATGTAGATCTCCACAGTGTGTGCTTTTATAGTACATTCTGTGTAGCACACAGGAGCGTCATGTTAATTTAATAGTCCCCCCCCCCGGTGTGATCACCAATCTTAGTAATTCTCAGCATCCAGTCTTTTTAAGTTTAAAATTATTTGAAGTGATTTTAAAAAAAATGTTTCGTTCCATGCAGCCCTGTGAGTATTAAGGAAGGATTTTGAAAACAAAATAGAACTCAGGGCTTAATCGATACAACGCTAGGTGATTTAGTATATACATTGTGGGCCAGGGTACCAGTAGTACTCCACCTTTTAGATAAAATCTATGATTCTTATTTGGCTGCCAGTGGACGTGTTCAACAATTAAGTCTGACATTGGAACAAGATGTGCTTTGGAACATCTTATGATTAAGTATATTGCTGAGATCAATGGCTACTTCTCTTAACAGGCCATTAGAGAATGTTACTGGAATTGTGAGCTAATTAAAGTTTAATACTGTGATATGTGCAAGGTTATAATATCACATAATATAATAATATGAATCCTTTAGAATATTCCATCTAATAAATGCAGTGTAGTAACCCATGTTTGTTTTTAGTATATGGCGTACATCAAAAAGGCTTCTAGATAAGATACTGTATGTTTTAGACACGTGTTACATTGGCTTTGTCTTGTATATAACCAAGTTATTTTCATGGTTTATAACATTTATGTTATAAATGTACTGCCCATGCTTGGGACTAAAATTGTAGATTTTGTACAGCCCTACAGATGAATATTAAACTTGTAAGTACAAACGTGCAGTTGAGTCCTATTTAATATTGTGTGGGTCAAAGACTTAAGATGTCCATGCACAGGTGCAAAGCCATAATAGATGGAGAATTATGTGGACTGCAGTAGGCCTCAAGGTTATTAGTAATTTCCATACTATTATGAGTGCTGAATATATCTCATATGATGAGATTTATAGCAGAAAAAAAACAGGACTTTACAGCCATCACTCTGTCCACTTTTGGATATCTGACAGACACTACAGGCAAAAAAATCATTATTGTTGATCCATCCATATCTTAGTTTATAAAATAGTACTGATGAGCAAAATATAGTCACCTCTTGCACTGCCAACATTTGGGAGTGTTTTACCAAAGACATTTTGTTCAAAATCAAGGCAAGTTATTTGCAAAGTATTTCTTTATAAAAACTAAAATAAAAACCAAATGTTTGATCAACCCCTACCTTTTCTTTCTGTAAGTCCATGTTGTATATACTGTTTACTCATTGAACAACATTGTGGAATATAATCGTAATATATAAATTAATTATTATATATTTGGTAGCCTTTTTTAGCTTGAAATATAGTAAATATGCATCTCATGCATGCAAGTAGAATCAAGCCTATGCTATTTATTTACTATAACTCTTATATACAGCAATATCTGTGCCACGTTCTAGGTAATCAAAATGTATTCATTAAAAGTCCCAAAAATGAAAACAGTGGTCCCAAATATAGTCAGAAACAAATATGTTACAAATGTCCAAATCTATAAATAAATATATAAAAATTTAAAGTATCCAAAAATAGTAAATGTCTGTCTATCCAGTGAGTAATCGAGATGTGCAACCTTACATGGTACCATTTTCATATATATTACATTTTGTTCAAAGAGCACCAGCAGGTTCCGCATCATTATTACAATATGGGAGATTACAATATTAACAAGGAATGATAAGGGGGACCTTTTTGTTGCAAGCTTTTAGTCTATCAGGGGGCTGAATGGGAACGCAAAAGAGGGATCTTTAAAATGAGCCATGTAAAACACAGACGAAATCCACTTTTTAGTTCTTCAATCAATATTTATATGCAGCAGAGCTGAGACTAGACATATTATACCTGCCAAAGTCAAAGCTGGAAAAAGCAGAGGGTGCCACAGTTGCTTCAAAATCTAAATGCAGAAAAACATTTTGATAAAGTCCACTTTGGTCACCTCCTTGCACTTTGTACGTCTTTCCAAAATCATTTTTCATGACTGATAATCTCAACTCCTCTCTATTCGATTTAGAACAGGGTACCAGGCAGGGATGTCCTTTGTACACTTTACTCTTGAATATTGATTTAGACCCCTTCCTATGCCTGGTCTTAAACCAGGGAATCTTAAAATGGGGGTGACAGCATTCGTAGATGATATGGCTGCTTTTTCTGGGTGCCCCGGGCAAAACTGCTCCCTTTGTTTTATGCTATTTAAATAGTTTTGAGAGAATATCGGTCTTTAAAATTAGTCTGGTTTAGTTAGCAATTCTATAGCTATCGGGCCACCTCTCGTCTGCGAATCAGATAGCGTGGCCATTTAAATGGGCACAGACGCCCATCAAATATCTGGGTATTACTTCCTCCTCAGACCTCTCCAGGCTATACAAGCTGAATGTGGTCCTCACAATCACAAAATGTACTTCAGATTTAAAACCTTGGCAAAATCCTCCACTTAACTTTCTAGTGAGTGTCAATTTGATCAAGATGATCATCTTCCCCCATTTAACATGTTGTCCTTAATGCTCTCCAAACTAGATTTGCTGAAAATAAAGTAGTCTTTTTCAACCTTCTACAAAAGCCAAGCTTAATGCTCAGAAGCTCTCCCAACCAAAAACTAATGGAGGCTTAAACCTCCCAAACATTAAACTTTATCAAATGGCATGCTTTCTGTGCTTTGCCAAGAACTGGATTTCTCAAACAAAACTCTTCACCTAGCAGAGAGATCAAACTTTCTGTCCTCAATGGGACCCGACATTTCTTCTATGTGCAACCACACAAGAGAGTTCTTCGCCCTTAAACACCTAGCAAAGGGTTGAGCCCCAAGATAGCCGGACAGGGGCTTTGATGATCCCAACAGTGAGGAGGCTAGGTAGATATAAATTATTGTTATTGTTTGGTAGCAACACCTATCAGAGCAAGTTTCGACACCCCTACCATAATCAAAACAGGTCCATGTTTACCACTTTCTACTAATATTTCTATTAATATTTTATGCGGCTGGAGTCCTCATTGCGAGCAACACTCTCTCTAGGCTCACTATACTGATGCTCTTTGTATCTCCTTCACCTCCTTACTGTGTCAGATCTAGGGTGATAGGTGAGAACCATTGATGTGGACAACTGTCACTTTGTATGGATGTAGCTATTCTTTTGGAAAACTAATAAAAAACTAATAAAAAGTAAAAAAGAAAACCTAAAAAAACTAAATACAGAGTTCATCCCTGAAGCAAATATGTGCGGTCAGAAATTCTTCTCTGGCTTGAAAAATAATTTCACTAAGGTGTTCATATATATTGTCTATATTTGAAAAAAAAGGTTTTTAATCTAAATTATTACAACTAAGAATTATACGTGGAAAGGTATAATTGGTTTAGATATTAATTATAAAGCCCAATGTTTATAAAAGAAGCCCAATATTTATTATAGAAAACTATTATAACATGTTGAACAAAATTGCTTATTTTTCTAAGTAATAAAAAAATAAACCTTAAAGATCAGCTAATAAAAAAGCAAAATTGCAAATACCTTTTATGATAGTTTCCTTTGCCTGAAATGTAACATAAGAAATTGGTAGATTTCACATATAGAGAAAAATACTTTTTAAGAAATTGCAAATATGTTTGGTCTGCGAACAAAAACTTACTAATCAAATACTACTAATGATTTAATAAACATTAGGATACTCTGGTCATGTTTTAGAATTATTTTTTTTTCGTTTAGCACCCACAGCATTGTTAATAAATGATCCCATTTTATTTGAAGGAAGAAAGAGAAGTGCTAATATTGCAATAACAACATATGATGAAGTTTTGATGTATATGTTAAAAATAAAACACTCAGCTGGCCAATTATGTTATTGATCTTTGAACTATTGAACTGCTATGTGTACAAAGATCACTTGAAGGAAAATCTCATGGACTATTGAATTTTTGCTGCTCTAGTTTCTTATGTTTTTTCTTCTTTTTTTCCTACAGCAAAATTCTCCAAGGCAAAGCAAGTAAAAGAATTTGCTGGAGGGGATTCTTTGCATTTGAGATGCGTTCGCTGTAGCACACTTATAACAAAGAAATTAAAATCAGCACCAGAAAGGGTCTGCAAAGCTGTTTTAATATTGATTTTGAACTTAAAAGACATAAAGTTTGATAAAGACAAACATACTTCTTGTATGCAAGTCATCATTCTTGAAACAAAGCATTTTTTCTTTTATAGCAATTCCCCCTAGTTCCTAACATTTATGCAGTTATTTTTTTTTAAATAATTGTAAATTAGTTATTTTAATTTTTCATAATCATAAAACATTACTGTAAACATGTTTATCAGCCCTGCAAAATATGATGGAACTATATAAATCGATATATAATAATAGAGCATATGAAACCTTAACCTTTAAGCAAAAGAAGAGAAAAAAGTGTATTTGCTCTAGTATTTCTGACCAATTAACACGCATGTGCTGTAAAAGCGTAATGAAACAGCAAATATCTCTATCATCTATATATCTATGGTTAAATCTCAGAGATCATATGCACCTCTGTATAATACACAGGTATAACTTTACACCCAATTGACGTAAAGAGTGATTAATCATTGATTAGATAATTTATGAGGTTAAAAATAAAATAAATATTGTAAAATAATCAGATCAATATATATTGAATATGATCAATAATCAGTGACATAAAATGCAATAGAAGTATAATAATATTAATAAAATATTTATTTCTTATTAATAATATGTGATTTTTTTAATATTTTACCTTATGACCTGGTTGACCCCTCTCCCTCTCTGACTCTCACTGATGGGAGGGGGAGGGGTCATCTGCTGCAGAGTGTAACTGACAGCAGATGACCTGGAAGCACCTTTGACTTTCAGGTCATTGCTGTTGAAAAACTTTTATTATTATTTTTATAATTGTTTAACTCACATTGGTTGTGACTTGGTCCCCATGAGCCTATGGGGGACTGAAAACATAAGCATCTCGCAATTGTGGCGTTGAACGCTACACTACCACTCTTATTGGGCCATTGTCCAACATAAAGACATTTTCACTCATGTATAATAATATAATAATAATATTTTTTTAGGAATCTGTTGATTGCTATGTGTCGATCTACCTATCTAGTTATCTAATGAAACCAATAAAAGTATTTTTAATCTCTAAAGCATTATGATAAACAAACTCCAGATTTTGTAACCCCATTTTATACCCCAAGGACCAAAGAGTTGTTGGCCTTTTTTTCCACCCAATGACTGCTCAAAGTGTTGTAATAATTGTGAAACGCTCACTAAAAACTCTACGTCTTATGAGACATTAAATAGATGTTAGTGCAGGTCTTTACCACTTGTGGAGCTCAGTAAAGCTAATGTGGTAAGGTAGTAGCGGTAGTTTCTTTGCTATTGTTCAAATTTTTCTCAAATATTGGGCTGAAATGGAATATATGAGTTATCTCCATGGAGACGACAGTAAGAGTTGTGTGGTAATAAATAACACTATGTAACTCAATGCAATACCATTGGAAAGGTTGAAATATCATAAGTATAGTTTTGTATACTTTTTTCTTTTCCTGTCTACGCATGTGCAGGGGGAATTATTTCTACTTTCTACAGTGTGTTAAATGTATTGACTGTTCTAGATGACGTTTTCCATGGGCTGGAATGTACATGTGATGATGTATCCACTTAAAGTTAAGGGTGTTGAATCATTTTTTATTTTTAACGCAATTTGGTTATTCCACTGAGATCCTGTAATGATAAAAATTGTTCATTACAGAGAATTTGCCTAGTTATACGGAAAAGATCTAAGAATAAAATGATATGTTAGGTGCCTAATTTAATAATCACAGTGGCAAAATCTAATTATGCTTGTGTTCCTCGGTAGATGTAATGATATTACCTTCAAGTGTCTTTTACCGTGTTAAGTAGCCTTATCTCAGGAAAGTAGACGCAGAACATCTGACCAGAAATGAAGTGCACTCGTCTCTAACCCATAGATTGCGCTTTGATTTACAAAGGCTGTTCAAGAAATCATCTGGCAATCTTCGGTTGATTGTTACACAAATGATAAGAAAATGATTCTAACACCGTTATTGTTTAACATATATTTCACACTGTCAGTATTTAAGATACAGTGATACACAGAAAGCAGAGGGAGTCATCTGTGATATAAATTAACATCATAATTGGAGAACTGTCCTCAGGGGACTAGTTTAAAAAAAACAAAACACAGTGTGGAAATTGCATGTAACAGAACTTTACATTTATTGGAATTGTCTCTTTCCCCATGAGTTCAGAGAAAATGTGCCTAAAGCCATTACTGCATCTATCGACTCTGTGGGATTTAAATGAACATGGCTGCCATATCCCATGTGGTTAAAATAAAACCAATCTGTAAATCAAAGTTCAAGCCTAGAGAGAGCTTTGATGCACAGATTAGGAAACTGTCGGCTGTCTGCAGGGATAAACGTGTAAAATCATACGTGCGGCCAGATACGATCATTTTATCCCAGCTACAAAATATTGCTAGAATGATTGATACACATTTTAATTCCACTTTCTTAGCACATTCGCTTCTGATGAGCGGCATCCCTTAAGCCTTTGCCTGTGGCATCTGCATAAAAAAATTGACAGAAATAAGACTGTTTACTGTTTAAAATAATTATAAGATTTTCCCTTTCCGCTTAAGTCACAGATCTTTTTTACTGGACTGTATTGTTATTATAATAGCTAGGGCTGTATTTAAAATATTCACTTTGCAAGTGCCGGCATATTCTACAACTCTTATAATGAAAGGAAAAAACGAGCTAATACATCATAAAATATGTTTTATGTAATCTATCATATAAATATATATATAAAGCAGGAGTTTTGTTTCCGCCTATAAAAAAAAAATGAAGCCATGCATCAGTTTTTAGGCTGTAAAGGACAGTGGGGTCCTGGAATAATGCACGCCAGTGTGCATTAAGAATGACTAGAATTAATTAATGACTAGAATGTCTAGTTAAGAAAAAATGGTTCACCTATATATATATATATAAAATCTATATATTTTGCTTGTTGAGTGCAGATATGAAACATCTCCATTTTGTACACTTTTTTGTATGTTTGGAGGAGAATTGCTGTTTTAACTCACCTGTTTTGTTATGCATTACAAAGGGCTGAACGGATAGAGGATTGTAATAGCCCTGCATTATGTACAGTATAGTTAATCCAATAAAATAGCTTTCAAGAAATCTCCTATGCATTACCCAAGGCCAGCTCAACCTTTATTAGAGGGTAAGATTTTATAATCCATGGTGAAGTCCAGGCCTGGAATGGCCATCTGACACAATGGCAAATGTGTTGCTGGTCACAACATTGTATACTCTCCAGATGCAGATCAGCACAACTGGGAACTCTCCGGGTGAAGCATTGCTCCTCTGGGTCTCTCCGGGTCACTACGGAGAATGTCCAGGTCACAGAAGCGGCGTTAAGGTCATGGAAGTGATGTTGAGGTCCCACTACCTGCCCACTTCCCCTCCTACCACCTACTGACCGCAGCAGGACCATCCATTGAACTTAGTGGACCACCCACCAATATCAGCAGGACCGAGCACTCATGTGAGCAGGACCGCCCACTTATGCCAGTAGACCTGTCCAACCACATCCTGAAGATGGAGGGCTCCAGGTAGCTAGACCCTTGATGTTTGCATATACAGATCAGGTGCTGCAGTGTGCAGGTGCTGGATGGATAAGCCCTGCATGACTTCACATGATAACATTAGGTAGCCCCGCATATCCAGCCACACATTTTATTTGGCTGTGTGTGTGTTAAAAATGATTTATACTCAAATCAACCACTTTTTGTAATCACATTAAAAACTGACAATTCCTATGCATTATAACAAGTTTAAAAAGTGCTAAATAAATCAAACACTTAATGTTTGAAAATCTCATGCTGAAAATCTTCATTAAACAAGGTATTTGGGGGATTTACTTTGAATTATCTATGATTGTATTTGGTTTCTTTTAAGTAATTCAAGCTGCTTTTCTACTTAGCCAGGTCTGAGCCCCTAAAAAAAGAGTTGCCAATACCCTGAAATCTGTTATCTCATTCTACTCTTTGGTTTTGCGATTAACACATTTGTTATGCCGTTTGAAATGACGCTGTCAGGTATAAGTGTGAAAAGCTTCCAAAGATGCGGCTTTACAAAACACGAAAAAATATTGTTGCGGATAGCACAGTATTTTTAAAGCAATTTAACAAAAAAAAAAGAAGACACAGTGTGACTGCACCTTTAACAAACAAGGACCTGGAGATTCCATTTTCATTCCTACAAAACCGATCTCTCAAGAAGAATAATACATGCTCTTGAGCGATATATTATATTATGACAATGATATACAACTTAAGACAGACGGGGATGAGAAGTTCCTGGACTTTATTAGCCCATGCATTGTAAAGCATCTTAGCAAGTGCTTAAGCCTGATAAAGCTGCCAGGTTGGAGCCACTGTGGCTCAGGCTATAAGTCTTATTGCAATCCTCTGGGCCGAGTTGGAACAAAAAGCAACCATATTGCTGTCACTGTCACTTTACACAGCAGGTCTCTAAAGCTCTGTTTGTTGTTTCATTTTGTTCTATGTCTCCCTTAGGAAATTCTTCATTTTAATATAAATTGAGCGCTTCATCTTGCAATGGCACAAAATCATGGAGGGTACCGTCTTCAAATATTTCTATAGATTGTGCATACAAATTTGTTTTAGGTTGAAATCAAAAAAGTACGAACACTAAGAAAAAACAAACTAACAATAGAAAAAAGTTCACTGGTATTTTAAAACATAAAAAGCAAAATGTATATTTTATATATATATTTTATATATATATATATATATATATATATATATATTATATGTATATCTGCACAGTAAAAGCATTTACTGAGATAGAGTTAGTTAGAAGTGCTACATTTATATATTTATGTGTTCTGTGTGGTCCTCACTGAAGCAGATTAATTAGTCTTTAAGAGTAAGTAGTTTTAACTACCCTCCATTTCCTATACATCTGGACCTTTACACTAGTAACCGAGACTATATTTGATAGTGTTTTCTATACTTGCACATGCATGTTCAGATACTATTGAGTTTTGTGCCCAAATAATTGGCCAAAGGTTCCACACTGGAACATTCATTGGACCCTCTTTAATTAATATAAATATCTAGGTTGCCGTGGAAACATGCCAAATAAGCATAACTGGGAACTTTCTAAATGAACTGGCCCTGGAACTCTTGAAATATTAACCCTTTAATAACCTGTTGTGAAGTTTCTATGTAGTGATACATCAAATGTGTTTACCAAATTGCTCAAACAGCGGTCCTAATAGAAACATTGACTTGCCATTATTTCAATATATAGTTAATTGGGTCGACTGCATTCAAGCAGGGATATAAACCACATTCTATAAGAATCCATGTGTTCTAAGAATCTGCCTCTTAACTCTGAGACTCTGAGATTGGGGCAAAAACCCTGAGACTCAGGGTCAAACCCTGATAATGCCCAGGACTTCAAATAAACATGTACTATCCATGAACAGAACAGTGGTCCTTCCTTCCATCCTTTATGAGTACTTAATTCACCAGGGAGTAAAATGAATCGAGTACCTGGAAGCAAAGTAATGCATTTAATTTAAGGTGAATTTGCTGCAAGACAAATATCATCTCTCTCCCTTTAAGTTACAATATTACAACTCCATTTATATCAATTGGATAACCTTTAGGGACTTGAATGAGATTTGTTCTTTAGTTTTTCTTGACAAAGCAACAGTGCAAGTATGCTATATATACTACAAATTAAGGTTAATCTGGATACATAATGCTCCCTTACTGTGGTAGTATCTAGTTTTCCATAGCAAATACAGGCAAAAAGCTTTAGCTGCCCTTAGTACACTAGTGTCAACAGTAGTGTCCATCACCATCATCTAATGTTACACATAAAGGGATAGAAGGACAATCAAGGCTGACCTTATCTCTCTAAATAACCCTTATTTACAATATATGTTAAACTACATTTCCCTGGGCTATTACCTGAAAATAGATCTAGAAAAGCTCTAGAAAAGAAACCAAACAGTTAAGTGGAAAATGTTAGACAGCTGTACAACCACTGTTGTATTCTCCCATCTTCTTAGGAGACGGGGCAATTAAAACAATGCATGAACTCTGTGTAATATACAAATGGTCCTCAATGCCCTTTATTTAATATAAAGCTTATTGTTTTTCAATTTACTTAAATCCCTATTATCCAACATACCAAATGTTATTGGCATTTTACAAACAAATTATAGTAATAATAATAAAATGGATGCATTGGAGAAATACTTTACTCTCGTATTTTTGCCTACTTTCCATATGAAGTCGATATTCCTTTCCAGTTTTTATTGTATCAATTTGGGCTTAGGCGTGTTCTTTCTTTTCTTAAACAATTTTATATTGCTTATTGTATTTGGAATTTATATAAAAATAATCCTTATGCCTACAAGATGAGAAGTAAATGTATCATTTATTTTCTATACTAATTATTGTGGACAGCACAATATTTAGACAATTCTTCTAATTGGCCATTTGACATCTGACAGCCTCTTTGTTTTGACATACTGTTTCAGCTGGTGAGACTCTCTAAACTTCCATTGGAGAAAAATTATAGTCAGACAGACACAGCCTGGGGCACTATCTGCCAATAACTGTCCTAGGGAAAATGGATTTATGGTTTCTGATAACATGCACCTAGAGCATCCATTATTGACTAAAAGTGGTTCATCTTGATGTAGCTCTATCCTAGCTAACAAGAAAACACTAGAGGTCTTCATTTAGTCATTGAGTTTGATCCCAAGACATCAGCTCAGCTGTCGACCGTCTTTCCAATCAACATATCAAAAGCTTTGGAATATATTTCATAGGCAGACTAGATGGGTGGAATGGTACTTATCTATGACAAACTCTGTTTCCTGGGAAGAATACATGAAACATCTTTTTTTGTACTGATTATGTAGAAATATAGAACTACATCTTTCAACTGTTCTATTCAACGCTCAAATTACTTAAACTGTGAATACATTAATTTTGCTTGAGTTTTAGCAACATAGTTAATTAGCTCCATACACACCGGATCTGCTGCTCCAACGGCAGATAAGGTGCTGCTGTGTGAGGTTACGTCTAGATATGCCCGGCCACACACTACGTGAGCGTAAAAAGTCATCTGCAGGCTCTCGTATCAAACACGTTGGCCGCATTTATGCAATTTGCCAGCCACTGGTCTTAAAGTGCTAGGGCCGCCACATTATTCCCAGTCGTGCCCCCAGGTAGTGAAAGGTCCACATGGTCCTAATGTTTTGCCCCTCATGGGACTGAGCTCGTGATTGAACACAACCCTTATCCACTTATGAGTTTGACTCTCTAACTAGCTAGAAAGGCTTAGGTGCCATATCACTGAAAGGGACCACTACTCATAGGTTAGGTGCCGTATTTTACATAGATATACTGTTCAGGACACAGGAAAGCTTAGTGGGAATTTAATTACTTTTCATTAGGAACAACCTTTGATTCCCAGTTAATAAAGTTGCAATGATATTGAAAGGAAGGTGAGAAATCATTAAATGCGATGCCTGTGATAATTCCTGTCTCTGTACATTTATTCCCATAGTTTCTGCTTTATTGACTTCCAAGCAGGCGGTAAATATCAGACATCAGCTTGCATTTTAGTTCGTTGAGTGGTGCTTGCGTAACATCCTATTTAACAATTTAATCAAACTGTGGAATATGTACAGAATAAAAAATATTTTTCGAAACCAATGATCACATTCATTTAAGAGACATCTCGGAGCTCTGTAGAAAAGCTATTGTACTTTGATAGCATTACCGTGGTTTTCATGGCGACAGAAAAAACACGCTAAATAAAATATGGCCTTTAATTTAATAAATCCAGTTGTTATCAGACCTCTTGAGAGTGTCAAAGTTAAAAGCGTTTGTTCATTGACAACACATGTGACATGACCAGGGTAAACACGGTGTTTTACCACCTCATAGACCACTTTTCAAGCTGACTGCACTCAATTTCTTGGACAATCTATATACTATTTTCAGATATGTAGTTCAATAATTCATCACAATAATACCTCAAGCATACAGATCAGTAGGGAAAATGAAAGCAATTTACAGTATCAAGATGAAAGAGGCTGAACTGCTGGAGAAGACTTTCTATGTAAATCATTTCCACAACTTCAAGGAATGTTGACAATATTCTGGATTTAATTTCTTGCCAGCATTCCAGAATGGGTCATACAGAGGTAAATCCCATTCTACCTCCCATCCACTATATCTGGAGTTGTTTATCAATATGTTAAAAAGGAAATTGATTCTACCTCTTCCTTTCTACGCTGGCAATAAGAACCTTATGGAAAAGTCGCCGCGATAAAAATAGTTGCAAATTAGTCTAAATGTTACCCTTTTTATTTGAAAATGTTTTAAACATTTGTAGAAGTCATTCCTATGAAGTATTACACAGCATATGTACAACTTTTTTTTTCCAAACCATGTCAAAAAGAAAAAATATATAGTGAAAATTTAGTACACGGGGAGTATAATTGAAAATTGAAACTAATAGCCACCAAATTTCTTTAATCTAGAGCTCATTTTTGAGTTAAGCGTTTGCTTTTTGTTCAAATTATTATTTTATTAATACCACTACATAGTTCAGAACAATGAGTAATAAAAACACAAGTGTACTGAATATACTGTATGTCAATGCGGAAGGGTTGCATTTCTTTTTAATGCATTACTCATACATAACACGTGAAGGAGAACTGCGTTTAGTCTTATTTAAGACTTTTAATAGGATATGCTAAGTATAATGTATTTAACCCCTTCAAGACCAGGACGTACCTGGTACTTCCTGGTCAAAGGTCACCGGCAGACCGGGACGTACCAGGTACGTTATCGATGATGCGCGATCCAGCATCGCTATGAACGCTGGGATCACGAGGGGCGGCTGATACTGACCGCTGGGTGTCCCCAGCGATCCGTAGCAGCCACTCCCCCTCAATTCCGTGCACGTGATCGCTTTGAAGCGAATCACGAGCACGGAATTTAAATATTAACAAAAAAACTGCGGTCTTCAAGGGAAGACGCAGTTTACAAAGTCGGTCCTGAAGGGGTTAAATATTCTTTTTCGTGATCTATATTATGATTAAAATGACTATCTTTTGAGGACGTTGGAAAAAACATTGCATTAGGGTTGATTGAAAATGGTGTGATGTGCCAAAAATTCCTGTCAAAGTTACAGAAAATTGGACCAAAATAACGTAAAACCGACAGAATTAACTTGTTAGCGATAAGTGCGCTAACCTGCTAAACGTGTTGGATTTCTGTGCTGGTAATTGTACTACAGACCCAAAAAGGCAGCTGACGGATGCATTAACCATCATCATTACAGGTAATGCTCATCCTTGTGTTTAATGCATCCCCTCCATTGTACTGAGATTAAATGCAAAGAATAATGCATTTATTTAGATTTTTTCTGTTTTATTACAAATTTGAAAGGCACTTGCAGTTTTTCTATGGGGTGAGCATTGACAATTGACAATTTTTTTTAATAATAGATAACATCAAGCATCTTGAAATTGCTATGGAATGTTTTGAAGTTTGTTTTATATCCTGCATGTGATTACTTTTGGATGTTAACCTATTAACCGCCTGTTCTTTTCGTTTTTTTAGTAAAATTGTGACCATGTGTGAAAAACACACTTTTTTTTGTGTGTTAATAAGGCAAGGCTGTGCATATGTAGAATAGAGAAAACATGAAAACAATACATAAATTGTTAAAATTGTTAAACTGTTTTATTAAACTGAATTTTTTTTACAGTTATTTTTTTTATCTGTTGTACATTCACTCATCACAAATAGAAAGAAATAATGGACAGAAAATTACTTGAATTTGACGTGAGTATTCAAGAATGTTAAACAGCAGATCTTAATTTTCATCACTTTACACTTAATAAAAAACTGCACAAGTTTGAAATGCTTGTTCTGTTTCTAAGGAAACAAAGCCATTCAACTTCCTCCAGTTTGTGTCATGTGATTACATTTAAGCATTCCCGGACCAAAACAAAAAGAATATGGTAATAAATAAAGAAATATTTCTGGGCAGAAATTGAGCATTAAGTAGTAGTAGTGGTGATGGTCCCAAATCAATACTAAGTTCTAAAAGTGTTAAATTTAGAAAAGTAAGTAGAACAACTCTTTAAACCATAACAATAAAAATGAACAAACATATTCCCAACATCTCTAGTGGCATCAGTGGTTGAAGTAAAAAAAAGTTTGTTTGTAGTAAAAAAATACAATATTGTCTTAATTTTTACTTGCGTCCCTGTGAAAAACTTTCTGGAATCAAGGATGTACCAGCAATGTACCAGCTTATGCCACATGAACATGTTTTTATGTAGATGTTGGCAAAACACACACAAACACTTATAGACTCTCATGCTAATGTAAATACAGTCATAACTGCATATAAATAAAGGATAATAATAAAAATAATAATAATAATAATAATAATACTGCCTCCCTTACCCCTTCCCTCACCCACTCCTTACCTTAACCGCAACTTTCCATCTGGCTGTGATGTAAAATTGTTTACAAAGGGCTGGTCCAACCTGGACTGGCCAAGTCCAGGTCAGACTGGACCTTTCTGTACAATCGTGGACAGTCCTGGAGGCAACCTGTCCCTGTTTGCCAGTGTGGCAACTCCCTGATGAGTGGCACCAGGGGTGGAGCGCCCCCTGATCCCCTAAGTATGCGACCCAGCTGCAGTGCTTGCAATGGGGCCCCCACATGTATGCACATGCTGCTTGAAGATTCCAAAAGTGGTCCTATGGAGGAGGTAAGTGTAAGGATCCAGTGTGGGTCCAGTATGAAGGCAAAAGCCAGGTAACAAGATGCAAAGTCAAACACAAGTAACGGCAACATTAGCGGAGTCTGCATCATTACTTTGTTGATGGGGTCAAGGTACTTGTGAATGGGGGAGTGTGAACGAGTAGATGCACAAGCAAGTGTGTGTCGGGTCATGCAGATAAGATATTAGGAAACAGCAGGTGGTGGAATTGCAAATATAATTTATATAGTGCTTTAAAATGTTTCATACTTCAGTCCAGAAAAGCATTCCAGCAGATTTAAATACATATGTCAGTGAACTCTGACATCAATGCTACTGTTTTCAAGATTAAAAAAACTTTTTTATTTTATACTTTGACATTGCATATATTGAAAATAAAGGAATCTTATTAACCCCAAAATAAATAAAGGCAGGGTCGTATATTGGTTCTTTTTTGATTCAGTAAATATAATTAACTTCCTTGGCATATATCCATTCAAGCATTTTTTTTCAAGAAGAAGAGTATTACCGATGTAATTGACTTAATTAATTTTATTTGATTTTGTAACAAAAACTCAATAGCAGTCTAATGAAAAATGGATTATTAATATGTATATGAGCCCAAAGGAATAACAGGTGTTTTTAATTAAGTATTTTTAATGATACTTTCTACAGTCCAAATACAAATTTTATTTTAAAATATGAAAATACCAAAATATGTAAAATCAATGTTACTTCTATATCTCTAATGTGTCAACTATGACACTATTCTGTATGCCCACCAGTTTTCCAGTCAATCCACAGTGTTCACCACTGGGACCACAGTTCGACTATGCCATCATTTGTGGCATTGAAAATGAAATATGGATTGTTACAGTCACGGGAGTAAGCCTGTAAGGTTGCCACCTAGCCTTACAGTACTTTTGTATAAAGTTACAGTCAGAAATCGTGGGCTTTTGAGGGCCCCACTCGACAGCTCACAGTCTACAGGAATAGTATGGGTAATTGAAGCAAAAGGAGGGGTGAAAAAGGGATAGTAGCTCTCTTGTAGCAGTAAATAGGGCCAAGTGGTTTCAGCATGGAAAAAGAGAATGTGTAAATAAAATGAACGGGGGGGGAGGGTGTTTGGATTTCTGTATTTGAGCTTGGCTTGAGACTCGTGCATTTGAATTTGTACAAATTGCAAATTTATGTAAATTTGGTGAAATTGCAAATTTTTGTAAATTTGGTGAAATTGCACAAAGCCCCGAAACGAGGCCAGCCCCCCCCCCCAAAATTGGACAAAAATAAAGCAAAATGCTCAGAATTTTCGTCAGAAATTTGTGGGACCACATTCACTCTCTCATTGGTTGATGCTAGAGGAGGCCCCTGCTGGCGCCCAATAAAGTCGATCTTATGGTCGTTTAACTCCTGACGGCGAACCTACAGATTTCCGCTCCCGTTAACCCCTGCGATGCTGCGTAGATAACGGGAGTGGAAATCTGTAGGTTCGCCGTCAGGAGTTAAAGAGCTGTGCGTGTGACTCTATTGGTTGTTGGTACAGACCTTTAACTCTTGGAGCTGGGAGACTAGTGGTCTGCCCCAGCCATGTTGCGACACCAGGATTTTAAAAGTCTTAACGGGCGACTCTATTGGTCGCCAGCAGGGGTCTCGTCTGCCATCAACCAATGAAGAGGAGGCCCCAGCAGGCGACCAATAGAGTTTCTCGTAGGGACCTTTAAAATCCTGGAGCCAAAGCTGCTGCAAAGTGCATACCGCGTTAACCCCGTATTAACCCTTCTACAAAAAACGAAGAAAAAACGAACACACGAAGAATTGCACGAGTATTCGCCCGAACCCAACACAGGAACGGGTGAATATGCGTGGAATAGGAATATTTTTTTCCCCACAAAGACGAACACAAAGAGTTGGCCGGCGCCCAAGTCTAGTTTTAACTATATGTTTGTCGGGGAGAAAACAAAAATATATCTAAACCAGAAACGATTCAAAAAATGTCTACCATTATCTTGAATATAAACTTGAGGAAAATAAATTAATTATGTTTTAAAAAGCTAGTTTACCTTAAGAATGTAAAAAAGTTGTGTTGTAAACATATTGCAAGGAGCTTATAGGAATTTGGCATCTGAAGCAATAGGTTCCTGAAAAAAGGTCCTGTCTGACCTATTGTGCAGATTAAGCTATGATGAATTTGTACAGTTTTCATGGTTGTCCAAGGATATGCGTCTTTGTTTTAGTTGTCCGAGAGAATTAAAGTATTATTGCAGCTGCTGGTACATGTGATGTCTGTGATGTAGCCAAGATGGACATGGCAAATTCACCATCAAGTTTGCAAAGGTAGTCAATTATGCATTCAGTTCAAAAGGTTGCTCAACATATCAGTTTTAACTTGAATGAATTTAAATTTTAGGCAATGTGATGTGGGGATATTTAACACGTTCTGTGTCATCCTATCGTCTCCTCTCCTAAAAAGATACTAAGGGTGGAGGATCCAAGCTTTTAGCAAAATGATATAACTTCTATAACTTTTACTGTTTTGCGTTAGGCATTTGTGGTCATTAAACATGTACAGAGGTTAACCCTTTGAATACCTGAAGGAGGATGGAACCAAGATATATGAGCACTGACACCCCCTGAACACACACTCATTCTGACACCCCACACCAGGCACGGACTGGGACAAAAAATAGGCCCTGGCATTTAAGACTGAGCAGCCCATTTTTATTTATTTATTTATTTATTGTTAAAGCCCACCCTTCATGTACCATCTTTGCATTTCCCCAAATCACTTAAACATTCATGACAGACACAAACACTTACTCACTCATTACACACACAAATCATTAACACATATTCATTAATGCAGTCTCACAAATCATTCAAGCAATTCATCCACACAATTAATTCATTAATTCTCATACGCATTCACACAATTCATCCACACATTTATTCATTCATTCTCGTACGCATTCACACTACCCCCTCTCCCCATCTACCCCTCCCCTTCTTATCTGCCCCTTCTAACTATGTACCCCCTTCCCCACTATGTACCCTCTTCCCCACTTCTCAATATGTACCCCCTCTCACTATCTATCCCCTCTCCCCCTTTCTATCTACCCCCTCTCCCCCCTCTGCCCCTTCTCACTGCACCCCCCTACCTCACCCTACTTACCTTGTGGCCGGAGTAAGCAGCAACTACGGCCGGGCAGCCCTCACCAGGGCCGGCGTTAGGGGTGTGCGGCTGCACAGGGCTTAAACATTTTTAGTTTTTTTGTTGTTTCTTTTTAACTTTATTTAACATCTTCCATGTTAAATAAAGTTAAACAAACTTTATTTAACGTGGAGGATGTTAAATAAAGTAAACACCCCCCCCGATGTTTTAATTTAAGCCCTGTGCGGCCGCACCCCCCCTAAGGCAAATGCCCGGTGTGCCCGATGGCCAGTCCGGGCCTGCCCCACAGAGTCTAGCACTTTACACTACTCATTGCAGCACCGTATGCTTCCCTCACATTCACACTATATGCTAACACACATAGTCCACAGCTTAGCTTGTACAATGTCACCTCCACAAACACTTTTCTAGCCCTGTACATTGATACACATACACACTCATAGGCAAAACGGTTCATGGCAGACATTTTCATAGTTGCTGGACTGAGTGAAAGACACTCAATTTACTTAATTTAAAACAATACTAAATTGTGCCACTGGGTTACTGGGTTAAACATGTGCTAGAGTGAATCTATTCCCTTTAGGCCCAAACAGTTATGGTATAGATAGACTGTCAAAATACACACATGCACATTCATGCTGGCCTTAACACACAAACATACTAGCTCACTAACACACATACACATATACACTCCCTTTCACAGACACACATAGACCCCCTTCACACATCTACATTAAAACATATTGACTCCATGCTCACTCCGTAACACCCCACTCACCGCACACACCCAAAACACTGCACCAGCAGCTGCTCTTATACCATGACTGGCCTGGAAGTGTGGACTGGCCAGAGGCAGCCCACCATTAGTTGACTGAGATATTTTTATATTGTTTATTTTTAAACTGTCTCTTTTGCTTTACTCACAATTTAACACTTGGTTTTCTGTTTAGCTACCCCTTGCATGTTTTCAGGGATTTGGGGAACGCCAAAGAGACATAAAATAGGTAGGCCTTGTGCTTCAGTACCTGAGTCTAATTTGAATAATCCAAGTATAAAAGCACAAATAAAACCTTAATCTCAAGTATTTTCCCACAACTCAATATAAACACATGGTAAATCACAATTGAACAGAATAAGAAAAAAAAAAGTTTAATGGCAGAACATTTTTTTTTCATGACTCCTAGATTTTTCTTAACTCCCCTAATTCATAATACTAAAAGTGTCTTTAATTAAAGCAATACACAAATGTATTATTTATTATAAGTGAGCGTTTCTCTGTGTATTTCCCATGGCTTCCCATGTGTACAATATTATACTGGATTGTAGAGTCCAGTGTTCAATCTGTCAAGTTTTTTGACAATCAGCAGCCGTGCATAAGTGCGTACAGATGCAGTGACATGGTGTTAAGCATTGTTTAAGGCTTGTCCCAGATGAATGGTATTTTATCCAACCAGAAGCAGCCTTGCAATCCAGCTCTTTTTAAGTGATCATCCTTGTATCATAACAGATTAAGGTTGCAGCTACTTTGGATTATATTTAATCTAACCTTTATCCATTCACATCTTCACCTGAAATTTACAAGGACCAAGAGTCAATTGCAAGGGAATAATTCACAATGACACTGATCTTCTCTTCCTCGCTCTAATTATCTGGATTAAGAATAACACTTTGAGTAATTATTTTCACATTGGATAAACATTAAGCTTTCCTGGATTTATCTGAGCTCTTTCTCTAACATGAAATAGATCCAACTAGGCTTATAAGAACATAACTGACAGCAATGACTGCTTAATCATGGAGCTCGAAACAATAGGAAAATATTTGTTTCGCCACATTGTGAATTATTCAAAATATAAACTTTTTAACCTATAAGACAAATAGTTTTGCTGTAAAATGTAATTCACTTCTGGTTCATTGTCGAGTGGGGATATATTTTTTTTCTCTCTCCTTAATACCAAAATAAAACTACAATAGCCTGAAACATAATTTAGAGACAGCAGCAATAACTGGCTTACTATCATCTTTCACAAACAAATTGTCAATCAAGTACATTACACACCGAATGAAATTGCTATTGACAACAAGTTAGAAAAATCTAACCAAGCTTGAATTTGAAAACTGTCAAAGATCATATACAATTACAGACTAAAAGCATACCACAGAACCCAATTACACTCTGGCTTTGCAGATCCAAAGATAACCTATTAAAGAGCAAAATCTTTCACTGTGTCGACCTTTGACCTTAAGCTCTCTTTCCAATCTTCAAGGAGACCATGTGTTTTTTTCCCTCTCTGTTTCTTTCCAGCAGCACCAGCACTCATGAATTGTCATAGAGGGGCATTTATGCATGTTTTTGGGCCCTTGTATACTGTCTGTGGCTATGTAAATAAAATGTTTTTTTTTTTTTTTTTTAATTTAGAATAAGATTGTGACCGGGGCCCTCTCTACTTAATGTATTGGTTCGCTTAGTCTGTCAAAGCTAGTTTTGTCATACTCTTTGAATGTATGCACTGATTGGGACTTTTGTATTGTATCGAATATATATATTTTTTTAAAACATGCAAACATTTTGTCTTCAAAATATTTCTGCCGGCAACCTTTTCCAAATGCAAATTACCATTTAGTCTAAGAGTAAATGCTTTTAACATATTTGGGTTATGATGCTTTCATATATTATAATGCCTTGAAAAATGAATGTGCACCACAGGTTAGAAAACATTGATCATGAAATCAATAGAAAAATCAATTCACTTCTTAAACTTGATTTGACGTTATGAATCATTCATAAGGAGAAACAATCTACGGTTTTGAATATAAAAAAAAACATCGAAGTGCAAAGGCATTGCACATGTTTAGCTTTTTTATGTATAAATTACTTAATTGTAACATTAATAGCGCATAGGGGTTTCAGAAAGTGTGGTGTTTAATTATATACCTTTAACTGAGAAGGTGTCTTCCTTTAAGATGATCTCAAATATAGTCCTGTATTCTTAGTCATATTTTGTAGAATATCAGAACTGTCTTGAAATGTAAAACTTTGACCATCAATGAAACATTGCAGTACATTTATTTCAGCTCTCTAAAGCAATAAACCGTCCATCAATATTTATCTAAAAGGCAGTAAATATAATAAAAAAGTATAGGGGACTAGGGATAAAAAGTTGTCCTGGAGCAAACGTTCAAATGTTGTCTTGTCAATGGAATGGACCCATCAGCAGGAACCGTTAAAGGAACCTTTACAGTGGTTGGTATCATTATTAGACTAGAATTCTGTTTTATAAAAAAATTGCTTTAACTAAAATGAATTAATAGTTGTTAATAGGTCATGAAGCTAAACATCATAGTAATCACCTGCTTCTTAGCCACACCTTCAGCTGTGCTCCAGAAAAAAATAAATCAAAATTGTTCTTCACTGGTCTACAAAGGTCCCTAGGGGATCCCTTCTTATATTACACTGCTAACTAGTGAAAGCTGTTAAAAAAATAATAAACCCTCCCCCTCCAGAAATTATATTATAAATGATTGTGGTGGATTCTATGCCAAGATTTCAGTCTTTGCTCTAAGAATGTTATATACCATTCACCCAGAGAGTTTATTAGATTTCCCCTAAGCACCGAAACACACTCCCTATGTGTCACCTGCACAGTTTTTGCAGCATGATTTGGTCGGTGAGCAGCACATCTCATAAACTGATCGTGTTTAATTTTTTTTGGAATTCCAAATTGAAAATCAATCTTCTTTTGATAGCACGAAAACTCCTGTTCCTTACCTTGGAAATAAATTTATATTGCTATTAGTTTTTCCACGTTCACCTACCATCTTTTTTAATAGTCAAAACCACATGTGATTTCACTTTGAAGTCCGGTTTGGTCCTCGAATGATGATTTCACATACCGCAATATCGTTGTGCTAACTCCACGTTCACCTCTATTAACTTACTTCATTGGAAGCATGACAAATGTCTGTATAGATATATGATGCTGACTTGATAAATCATTCTAGGGTATGAAGTTACAAGCTGAGAACAATGACAGCAGCTCACAAAACTACATGTGAAATTAAACCTTTCCAAATGCTTAATATTTATTTTCCCTGGTTTGAATTAAATAATACATTCTTATCTTTGACAAATTATATACTTACCAGGTGAACCTGCATGGGACGAACAACCATAATTCGTTTGTCCTCTTTGTGCCCCTGCAATTTTCCTCATTGTCTTCCTTCACTTTGCCCACTTTCAAAGTTCTCTTCCATTTCCCCCTACATCTCCCCTTTTCCTAAAATTCCAGAAAATGTTATTCTTTTGCAATTCCCTTTGCTTCTCAGCTTTTTGCTTTAACCTTTCTGTTTGCCTTTCGCTTTTATAATACTCTGCATATTTTTTTCCTCGTTTGTGCCTTTTCATAAATCACTTCCTCAATCACAACCTTCTCCCAGGCCATTTCGCTTGCTTCCGTGGTAATTCATGCCAGCGCAAAAATGTACAAATGGTAGCATTATGGCGAGAATCATGGTGTCACAAGCAGTCGTGTGACATAACTGCTAAGGACACTCGGAACACAAAGGCCAAGAAAAAGTTATTTCTATGGGGCAGAAACTGCTACTTTTCATAGCTTTTTAGAAATAGGCAAATCCTTTCCTCCACCCAAACCGTTGCCTCAACTTATACCCTAGTTCTGCAATCATAATTTATTTTATCATAAAGAAATTATGTCCTTATGAATCATAACGAATTGGAGTTTGTTTTCATATTGCAAATGAAACAGTATAGGCATACCTGGGAACTTCTGGGGTCCGGCTCCCCCGAGCCTTCCCTTGCGGGATGCAGCCAGGACAGCACACTGACGTCAGCGAGCGGTCTTGACCCGGAGAACCGGAGGAGCGGCGCTCACCCGGCAATCTGCGGGTCCAACCCGGAGAGTTCCCAGCTATGGTGATAGGAATGCCACTATACATTGGGTGCCCTGGAACCTACAGTATGTGGGCCTGACTCAATGAAACATCTAAACCATAACTGGTTTTAACAGAAGTGAAGAACACATGATTTATGATTCAATTGCCTAAAAATCTAATTTTCAGTTGCAAAATTCATACAATAACAACTAAAAATGCTGCACTGAAAACCCTTCAATCAAGCAACAGACTCCATGGAAAATTGTGTAGATGATCAAAAAAGCAGGTCAAAAAGTTTGTAGACAACTCTAAAGTCAATTAACATTTTAGCAGCTGGTTAAGTTACTTTTACTCAATTATTCTACTCAAGACACATGAAGTAGTACAAAAAGCTATGTATAAAAGTTAGCAGGCCTGTATTTGTTCTGTTTTATACATCTATATCAACAGATTTTCTCTTAAGTATTCATTTTTTTATGCTGTATTTTGGATATATCATACATGCATCTGCCACATCATCAATTTTAAATTGCTGCTTCAGTCTAAGATATATCTGATTATAGCGTGACTAGCTAAGTGACCTCATAGGCCTAATAGTGTGAAAAACTTGCAGGCTGGAAGTTGCCTTTGAATTTCATTCTTTGTTGGGTATCCCTGCTGCCTTGTTTCATTTAGTGACTGCTTTTTGGACTATGCCTTACTATAATGCACACTACCATTCAAAAGTGTGTTGTCACCTAGAAATGTCCTTGATGTTTTTTTTTTTTTAAAGAAAAGCAAATTTTGGCCATTAAAATAACATGAGGTATATCAGAAATACAGTTGATTGTTAATGACTATTGTAACGGGAAACAGCTGATTTTTAATGGAATATCTTCATAGGCGCACTGAAGCCCTTTATTAGCAACCATTACTACTGTGTTCCAATGGCACGTTGCGTTGGCTAATTTAAGTAAAAAACCTACTATGTAAGCATTGTTTACTTTTTATCGTTGATTCAAAATGGCCGTTTGGTAACAGAACAAGTGATGCATGTTTATTATCTTTCTATTTTTTAGCCAGCCCTGCATTTTATTTAATGTAAAAAAGGATTTGTGTCTTTAAAATGTTCTTTACTAGTTAACTCTACACACGTCTTTCTGTGTTTTACAGTCGTGATTTGTTAATGGATACTTTTTTGTAGTTATAGGTAATCTAGGGGGTTTTAAGTATGCATTCTCTAAGGATTGTAAATCTTATTGGCTTACGTTTAGAAATGTTCCGGCATTTGATCTGTGAAGCACAATGAAAAGCTAAAGAAATAAAAATAAATGTGAAAGAAACATGTCTGTATAAAACCAAACGTTGTTTTTGTAGTGAAGTTAAAAAGAAAACTTTCATTAATTTGTTCTGCTGAGAATACATATTACTGTTCTACCATGGACCGTTTCTCTTTTTAAGAGCTTTCTTCTTCTTGGCCATCTTGCAAACACGGCAAGAAGTTAAGAATAATACAGTTTAACTTCACTTTTATCAAGATTATCTGATGGAAATTAAACTTTTTCATGCTTTGTTGATTAGCATGCAGGGTTTCTTTAGGTGCCAGGTCTATTTCAAGAATATTTAATAATGTGTTAGTGAAGTTTTTAAATAAAGAAGAGTGCTAGAACAAGATGTTTTGAAATTTGAATTTGTAATTTTAAAATGTGGGCAAAACAATTTAGAACAAAATAACTTTCCTAGTAAGCTGTTATCCACAAGGGATGGGAAGCAATGGGGCTGTTCTGGGGAGGAACAGCTGTAAGTGTGAGGGTGGGGCTATGCCTCTATGGGTAGGAAAAGTGGCAGTGTGGCTAGTCCTTATAGCAGTCTACATAAGTGGACTGTTAAAAAGACAAGCTAATTAGTTGCAATGCCCAGGAGCTCATTTGGAAGTCCAAAAGGTTCCATAAGTCATATATATGTTTTAAAATACAAATGGTTCCACCCTGCATGCGGGGACTATGTCTCTGTCAGTTATTCCTATGTCCACTTGCTGATGGTTTTGGGATCTCTGGCTACAATTTGGTGGTGTCAGCTTGGCCTTGTTTGCATCCTCATTACTGATGTAGCACCACCCTTTAAGAGGGTTTTCCAGCCACAGCGTCCTGACCGAGGGCTATCCAGCTAAAGTGCTCTGTCCGACTGCTATCTAGCCTGTGCTATCCATCTAGCCTAGTCGCAGTCTTGTCAAGGTACATTCATTTGTAACTGCTTGGTTCCGTCTGTGCTTTCTGGTTATTTATCATGCATCGTAGGGTACAGAGTCCTTGGTTCCACTGCATCTAGGCTCCCCCCTAAATTCCTTGGCAGGGTCGTGACACACATAGATTGTTGCTACTTTAAGTTTTTATAGACATAAGTTTTACTAGACATTTTATAATTTACTACTGAATCAGCAAACTGATACACACTACTGAATCTACCCTTCCTATGACTGCTACAATTAACTAACTGGTAGATAAGGATCACCTCCATAGTGGCCATCTACAAAACCATCAGTTAACTGGTGCCCATAGCTGCAATGTACCCATGGAACTATGTATGACTAAAGTGTTAACAAAGCTATAATAAAGTGTATTTTGTGATCTAAAACTGCATGGACATGATGATATTTAAATGATACCAACACAATATTTGCTAACATTAAATGTGAAAGGGCAATTCCAATGTCCCAGGCAACCCTTAAAACAAACAATGCAGCCAATCAGTGGCAGGAATGTGCTTCCATTGAAATCAATGAGAGCATTTAAACATACAGGCAATCCCCTACAGGTAATCCATTCCAGTACACTATTACATTTACCTTGTCTGTTCTACTTTGTATATACTATATTTTCCCAAGTATAAGATGCTCCCATGTATAAGACGCACCTTAATTTTGGGTCCCGAAATTAAAAAAAATATATATTAATGTTTTTTTACTGGCATGATATGAGTGTGATTGATGTTAGCTGCTAGCAATTGTTAGCAATCACACTCCTATTATGCTCAGACATCCAGTACATGCACATCACTTTCAGCCTCCCTGTCCCCCCCCGTGCCCCCTACACACGGATCCATGCTATCACACACACACATATATTCATTAATTTACTCCTCCGCCCTTACCTGAACTGCAGATCTTCTGGTGCCGCTCGAACAGGAACAGGAAAGGAGCAGAGCCATGTGATGCAATGTAAATTCACATGACTCCACTGGGTTCCTGTGTCGCCTTGACGGATCAAGAGACGCTGCTGAGCAACACAGAGGTAAGCAGCAGGTCCCCTTTCCAGTAAAACATTTTTTAAAAAAATCTACCACCACTGTATAAGACGCACCCAGTTTTTAGACCCGAAATTTTTCTATACATGGGAAAATACAGTAAATAAAAAATATAAAAAATTAGTTTTTTTTCACATTCTATTTGCGAGTTGTATGTGATCTAGTTCAGCAGCCTTAGTTGATCTGTAATCAAAGAAGAAAAGACACAATGGCCTAAAGAAGGAGCAAATGCAAAATACTCACTAGTAAGCAGATCAGCTCAACGAGCTCAAAATCAAATAAGTGATAACTGCTCAATATAACACATAGCAAACATAATGTTGAACTTCTTCACATACAACACTATCTTTCATTAGAAATCTCAGCTTGTCTAAGCAATTCAAAATAAACAAATAAGGGGCCAATAGAGATTAAGTTAGTTGAATGATTAAGTTCAACTAAGCTAAACTATCCAGACAAATGCATTCAGATCCCTTTTGATATAAACTGAAAATGATACAAAGGCAACCTTTGCATGTATATTTTTAACCCAACACATTATCATCATATTGGTGTTCCAGCTGTTTTACATACAAGTGTGAGTAAATTAAATATGTGTATGATGCATTTAATAATAAATATTAGTATCTATAATAAATAAATAAACATAAAAACCTGTGAATAAATAAAAAAAGGTGCAATACAGCCAAAAAAACATTAAATAGGTATAAGCCAATTATGAAGAGTCATCTGCCAGGACTTCATTCTATCTTTATTGACTGGATGTATTGTATTTACCCTTGATGCATTATAGCAAGTTGTGCTATTAAAATGGTTTTAATATGCTTAGTGATATCGACAAGTTGCTAGAAAACGTCCATTCAGGGGGAAGAGGAAAGAAAAAAAAATATTCTAATGCAATAAAAAGGGTTTTGCGATGTTGACATCTTTTTCATCTTTTAAAAAGAATTAAATATGGTCTATGCCTGTACTACACCAATCTGTATTCCATGACAGTGCCGGCACATATTAAATTTCATCCGGTGTTTGCTTTACCTTCCAATTTGTAGACCAATCTTGTGCAGGAAAATCGGACTAAAATGTATCAGTTTAACATAGGCATCCATAAACTCCATTAAATCACTTAAGTTCTTATGTTTTCATTGTAGATTTTTTTTTATTGGTTGTAGTCTAGATTTTACAACTGAAAATGTGTTTTTACACAGGTCATTGAATCACTAACCATGCATTTTCCATCACCATTAAATCCAATTATGGTTGAGATGCGTCGTTGAGCCAAGCACAATAGGTGCACATGGCATGGTATTCACAAAGCATTTGCATCACAATTTTCTAAACTATTTCTAGCTGGTTAAATTAAACCATGTCCTAGGTCAACATAAAGTATGAAACATTGTTATTAGATTGAAGGACTGTCATGATACCTTCATGGAATCATCAAGACAATTTCCCCCTTCCAGGCAGAATAGCCATGCGCTTAAGAGTTTTTTTTCTCTTATCTTCACTTGGATCAATGCAGTAAAGGATATTTTTTAAAGGCTAATATTGATGTTTTTTGTCTTTACAATACTACTGCTGCCGTTAATATGCAATTGAAGTACTTCAGAGGTCAATTAATTTGCATGCTGTGCGAATGTCTTTTAATGGGATTTAACATGAAAAATATATTATTTTCTATTTTATTTTATCAATAGATACCCCAGCAATTCTACTAGCATGATACTGATACCCCTTAGCTGTGTTCCACATTACTATCACCAAACAGCCAATGTCCCTTTAAAATTCATCTAAGCTCATTATAAAATAAAATAAAAATCCTCCACTGTTTTCTTTTCCTATGTTTGGCTAATAGTAATAAAAAAAAACAATGGGGAAACACATAAATCAATTTCTTGGCATATGCATATTTTCTATTATTATAAGCATAATCTGATATTTATATTTTCTATTATTATAAGCATAATCTGATATTTATATTTTCTATTATTATAAGCATAATCATATTTTTCCTCCTCTTCAATGTCTCAAGTACATTGGCTTTATAAATTTAGATTTAAACGCTAGAGGTTATAAATTCATAAATGCTGTTTTAAAAGTTGCATTGTACATCTTCAGTTTCTGCAAAAGTAAACCGTTTTCATTACCTTATTAAACCGCATTGGCATCGACCTTCTTTTCATTAACATTAATTCTTTTGAGTGCTCTGTGCATATACTGTGATTGATGACAGGATTTCTTCCGCAGAAGAGAAGGGGAATCTTATATCTGAAAAGGGCTATTTAAAAGTTTATTCTATAATAAACAAATCGTGAGAGAGAACAGTGGTTATTTTTAAAATAAGGTATTGAGTCGTCAGTTTTTGTTACTATCTTAATTTATGCCGGGACAAACACAAAATGAGAAATCTATCAATAAGTGCAAAGGCTTCATACTTCCTAATACCAAAGAGAATTAACAGGGAATGCAGGGTGCTAAGATCCCGCGCCATTTCATTATAAGACACCGAAGAGGATAAAACATTTCCATGCGAGCCCTTTTCATTTAATAGTTTATATAAAGTGCATCCACCCATGTAACGCCAGAAAATGCATGTTCCGTTTAACATTATACACATACATAAAGCCAAAGCTTCGTTATATGCCTGACAAACCGTGATCAATATTATGGATTAGGAAAATGGCGAGTAAAGTTAAACAAATATCCAATGCAGCAGTTTAAATTGCATACACATTAGGTTACTTTAACTGCACGGTAACGAGTGGAGATGTCATAAATCAGCGTGTGTGCTTCCGATTAATTGACACGGAAATAACCGTTTTTCATTTCAGCAGAGCCATGAAGTAATGACCATAGGCAACCTTTCATTCATGTGGATCACAGTCCTAAAAAGTAATCCACGTGTAAATTGCACTATAGATAGATCACTGTCTAAGTGTTATTTGGTTGCATCGGTAGGGGAAGTTAGTTTACAAGATTCAATAGGTTTAATAATGAATTGTTAGCAAGAATGATATACAGTTACTCTTGAACACATGTTTGTAGTCTTGGCAGTTCACAAAGAAGGATATAAACTGTGTGGGATACGTTGGGTCATTAAAAGATATCACTACTTAGTAAACAACAGTTATAAGAATGCATTTCTCAGCCTAAGTGTTTCAACTAATTACTATTATAATAATACGCCTCATATTTTTATGCCCCCTCGCACTTCCGTTCTATGTCCTGCTTACATTTTCCTAAATGTGTACGCCATAGACCATAGGGATTTACATGAGAGCAAAATAAATGAATACAGAAAATGTTTTGCATTTAAAACATACGGCTGCTCAAAGTAATTTATCTTGCAGCCAAACAATGGCTATAACAACCCATACTAAACACAGAGGACTCTTCAGTGTCTTGGAAACACTTTGACACCTCCATGGCGCTCACAGATATTGGAATTTGCAGTTTGTGACAGTTGCCAATTTCATAAATTAGATTGTGAGCTCTGTGGGGCTGTGATTCAGAGTTCAATGGTAGAACAGAATTTATTTAAAAGGCTCTGTATTGGTCAGAATGTACTTGGCTTTAGGAAGTAATTTCCCTTCGGTTTTGTGCCCGAGGGTCCAACAACACAGAACAGCCAAATGACTAAATGTCTAAATATTTTAATATATCTAGAAAAATATTTTTTATGCAAACATTTTCAGCCATAGTTTGGTAAATTCAATGTTTCCTTCTAAAACTGAACGCCTTTTACATTTCTGCAAATTAACTAATTTAACTAGCAATACCAATGTACAGAGAGTGACAGACTATTGGATATCCCACACCTCGAATACTAAAGGCTTCAACTAAGAAGAAAAAAAATAGATATGTAGATAAATATTTAGATAAAAGAGAGCAATATTGAAGGATAAAAGTGTCTGGTGTACATGAGCCGTATCCTCTTACCAAAAGTACAACACCCATACCTAACCCACAGTCACAGAGGGTGCAAGTGTTTATTTTATCTGCACCGCTACTAAAGCCAAGAACGAAGGGACAATACCGAAGTCCAGCTGTTGTTTTTCTTGAAGATGTCTTAGCTCTCCGTACAGAGAAACTATGCTTGAGAGATGAGCTGGCGGAGACAAATGTTCTGTCTACACATTAAGTGGCAGCTGGTCATTAAAATGGCTCCCAGAAGGATGAACACTTGCTATTGACAATAAGGTAATATAAGGACCATGCAGGGCAATCAAGATGGGAATGTGAATGAAAAATCTTTAATCTGAAATCACAGCTGTCAAAGTTATATTAGAGAACATGAAAGTTGCGTTTGCAGTTAGAATAAATGTGTCCCTAATGCCAACTTTCTTATAAAGTATGTCTTGCAGACACATGTTTTTTTTGCAAGGCCATTCTACCACCCACAAATCACCACTTGGTGTGTGGCCTTTATAGGGGAAAAATGAAAGATCTAAAAGTGTTTTTTTTTCTATTTTAGTAAAATATTGTTCATAAAAGGGACAGTGTAATTCCCCCAAAAATATTATCGTCTCATATTTTTAATGCCTATTGGAGTCCATTTTCCTTGTGTGTCGCTGTCCCATTACCTCTGACTGCCTCTTCTGAAAGCAAGGACTGCAAGCGAGGAACATACTCAAATGGACACTCCAGCCATCACTTGCACTCTAATGCATATGATATCTAAGAGGTCTATTTAAGTTCTCATGGTGTCAGCCAGGGGTGTTGCTACTCTAGGTCTCCAAAAGATCCATGGCTAGAGCCCATAGCAGATTTGATAGCAGTGGAGATGGGAGTGGTTGCTGCGTACACTGCACACATACATACATACACACATATTTGCAAAGCATTTTAAAATTAATATTTATAAATTAACAAAATTCTGAATTATTCTCAGCAACCTCTCTGAAATATGCAACCAAGTCTATCTGCTTTAGACATAAGGTGTTGCCCCTGCACACAGATTGCAGTTTAACCACGGGGTCACATGACCTTGCATTACATGGCACCATTCTGTTCCTATCTCTCTGGGCCAGCCACAAATTGTTCACAAAGGGCTGGCACACTTCCAGAGGGAGCAGGGAGATGGAGGTCAGTTAAGCAGACCTTGCAATCCATTTATTTGGGCCGGTTGGGGAGATCTATGATCTCCCCAACTAGCCCATAGCCCCAAATGGAGACTCCGGAGCTAAAGTATGCTTTAGGGGATCAAGCATACTTTAGCACCAGAGTCTCCATTCGGGGCTATGAATTTGATATTTGGGACTTAAGTGCCATTAGCTGCTCCCCCATTGATGCCACTGGTAATTGCAGAATCCCCAATGTGCATTTTCCCTGCATGTAATAAAGTACAAATTGGCTAATCGAAGTTCGTGGGAGGAATAAAACAAGACCCCTCGGTGTCTATTGAGAGCAATTTCCTGTCACTGATTGGTTTCTTCAAGCAGCTGCCATTGTTTTTAGTTTACATTGTTTTTATGAAGCATTGATATGCATTATCATGTTTTTAAAATAAGTGCCACATATGGGGGCCAAATAAAGTATACATTTTACTGTTTTAAACTACATCCAGTCCCTCCTCTATGCTTTCTATGCTCCTCCATGCTCATATTTGTATTCCTGCACCACAAGGGCTGCCATTATTCTATGGGGAAGGATCTTCATACAGTTTGTGATTTACAATCCATATGCAGCATAAACTATAGCCTGGTTTTTAAGGCGCTAGAGAATGTAAGTCTGATGTGAATATAACTGAGATCCATTTATATAAATCACACGTTTGTATTGTATGTGTTTTTATTTTCTTTCATATGCTTGGATAATTTCTCTTGAATTACAACACCGATATTATGAAAGATTTTTTCCACTGATTTTTATATCTGATTGTGTTTTTAAAAGCAAAGAGCACAAGAGTTTTTCCTGCACATTTTATTGATAAAATAAGTGCCTAGTTTACTTTTTATTAATTGATAATTTGTGAGGGTGCACGAAATGAGTTAGTGGGAAATCACAGCTGGATAAAGACATAGCAAAACACGGAAATTGCTCTGGTTGTTTTTGGAAAACATTGTAAAATAACCCTAGTTCTTAAAGAGTTAACTAGTTCTAATCTTCTCTCCATCACTCTTCTTAAGGTTGCCGGTAGACAAACACGAAGAGTGCGTTTTTATGTTTGTCCCGAAGAAGCGAAGATAGCGGCAGGAAAACGTACACCAAGACGAAGACACACAACACGAAGAATCTTCGTGTTCGTCTTCGTCTACTAGTCTCCCTGGTCCCTTCCCTATCTGGCCTACCTTATCTCCTCAGCATCACCTGTACTTCATTGGTTGATGGCAGAGGAGGCCCCTGCAGGCAACCAATAGCGTTAACGCCTTCTAAAAAAAACCGAACACGAAGAATGCACACGAATATTCGTCTGAACTGAAGACAGGAAAGGGCGAATATTCGCGGAATACGAAGATTTTTTTCCCCCATGAAGACGAACACGAAGAGTTGGCCAGCGCCCAAGTCTAGGTGCCAGGACTGGTTAGCTGCCACCAATAATGAAAAGTAACCTATCCCTCTCCTGCCTTTACTTGCCACTCGCCCCACAACTTCTTAAACTCTCAGTCCTGTCTAACTGCATTTTGCATTGTTCACCTCTATTGTCTCCCCCCCCTTCTACCCACTTACTTTACCTCCATCTTTCTTTCCACATTCTTTCCTGCTCACCCTACATGATTCCCTCTTTTTTACCCAGCCTGTCCCTAAGTGGTCAATTCACTGAAGGCGGTGTTGGCTAGAGAATAGCAGAGGTTATTATTTTCATCTATGGGTATTTCAAAAAGGGGTTTTTATATTGAACAGTGGTGTGCATGTTAGGTAGTTGAGATACTTCCTTCTTGAGATACTTACATCCCAAAGGACATATTACAATTCCCTTCTCACTGCTCCATCCTGCCTCTTCTCTCTCTCTTTTCGTGTGTATCTCCTACCTTTGCTGCCTTACCTTCCAGCAAATGCTTGTTGACAAAAACTTTGTTTGCCTATTGTGTATTGCCCATGACTATGTTCTGCCCTAAATACCCCATGAAAATCAAGGAGTAAGTGTACTGGATTGTATTTTTATTGAAGCAAATAAAAAAATAAGTTGCCCTGCAACTAACATTGTCATCTAGGATGTATGTCTAGTGTTTTGATTGTATTAGTGTTTGATGAATGCATGTTGTTAATCCCTTTGGATGCATGTAATCACTCATTGTCTCCATGGAAACAGTCTACCCTCTTCTGGTATAAATCAGGGAGTGGATTACATAAAACTGTGTGACATCATACGGATAACATGGAAAATGAAGGGTGTTTCTGTGTGCTTAAGATATTATGTGCTAGAAGGTGCCTACTCTTCCGTGCTTCTAAATTATCTTTTACCTTTTGCTTAATGTGGATAATGGATCATTTAGGCACTAATATATATTCATGTCAGTGTTTTGCCATTGGAAAACTGAGAGGTAGCTTTATCACATGGTACATTTCTCAAAATGATTTTGAAAATCTATGTATTACTCTTAAGAAGTCCTAATATTCCACATAACTAATCAGGGGATGTTGCTATATATTTTATCCACAAAACAAATTTGTCTGCATTTTCCACTCCGAGATACACCTCAGTAACACAAAACTAGTATAAGCCATCCGATAATCATGAAGAATTGACTAAGATCTATAAGCTATTCAGAACCATTAAAATGATACATCTCATGCTCATGGAACCAAGGTCTTTCCTGCTAAAATGGCCATTCCATAGATGCATATCCGGATGCTGATTACATTTTGCAAAATACCTTTAGCTTCCCAATACTGAGAACACAATTATTTTTTGTTTTACTGGAAAGTGCTAATAATCATTCATGGAAACTCTCCCAGAGTCTCTGGGTGAAACACTACTTCACTGCGTCTCCGAGTCACTCTACTCTTTTAAGAGGAAGCAGAAGCGGCATTTAGCCATGCATACTCCTTGCCTATTTCCACTCCACACAATTCTTTGCCAACTGGGGCTAGCCCTGCTCTTATCTGTGGCTAGCCACAACCGCTTACTAAGCCACTATACTAAAGAGGGCCGCAGGTAGCCTGACCTGGGAAGTTCCCAGCTATGCTAACAATACATGCAGGTCAAGGATCCAGTTGCTCAGGTTTGTGTGTATACTATACGACTATGGGTCCTCCTCACCTGTTGTCTCTGTAAGTCAAATTGTTATTTTACATACTACTTGTATTGTCCTGTCCACCCATTGTACAGCGCTATAGAATTTGATGGCGCTATATAAAACAATAAATAATAATAACAATGTTAAACATTCTGTTAGAATTGTGAGGACATTTTAATAAAAATACCATTGAGCTATCTCTATATGCCCATTAACTTTAAATCAGACGAAACACGGAAATGTAAATATCATCTGATTTATAGACGGTGCTGAGGATCAGCATGATCACTGAAAAGAGGTAAAATGAAAAAGAAACATCCGGCAGATTCCGGCAGAAATGCATTATCTTGCATTTGTAATTTTAAATAGCTATTTCATGGTAAGAAACCAATAAGACAGAAATAAAAGCAGTGGTGTTTATAGCGTTCCGCATTGTATCAGACATTCAGAAGCCAAGACATGCAAATTCTGTTTGAAAATAAATTCGACATCCCTGCAAAAGATCAAAGGTGAAGGAAAAAGCAGATGAAGGATTAATACAATCCCAAATTTAAGATGTTGCTCTCAATGACTTTAATAAAGTGGTTTTGCATATGATGGCATGTTTTAGATGACATTTCAATTGAATGAGCAATTTGCATTATATCTGACATTAAATAATGTTCCCGTTGTTATGAATTCTGCCAGCATTTTCATTTTAACAGCATCAAGACATGAACTACCAAGTACTTCTTAATGAAGGTACTAAGTTTCCCCTGTCAATCTGGAAACTGATACAAGGATGTTTCTGGACTAAACCTGTACGATCTTTATTGCCGGCTTCCTACTTCTGACATGGTACAAATCTCCAGCTAAGGCATTCTTCTTATTAAATAAAGATCTATAACTGAACACATGTATCCGTAATATCACTACAATCCAAAGAAAATTAAAAGACAGATTATCTCTAGGATATTACATGCAGCTTCACAGAAACCTGCGCGAATCTGGTATGATCCTGTTGCTAGGATACCTGTCCAATGCCGCCGGAGCGAACCCCTCTTACTAATCTAGTAGAATCCATGCATGCTTCCACATATTTTGGCAAGGGGGGAGTAAGAGTCAACTGAAAATGATTTGGAATATTGCTAGGCAGTGTTTATGAATTTATACATTTCTTTTAGCCGTTCCTCTAAGCTTCGGCAATCTTCGCAAAATAAGAAATGTAACACTCTGTTAATAGTGTTGGGGCTTTTTTATGCCATTCAAAACAAAAAAGATTATTTTTTTATCCTACTACATAGTCAATAAAATTGGCCGGAAAAGGTAATTATTTAAGTTCTTTTGGTTGCAAAATAACAGGGCTCCCAAAATGATCCCCCTTAATCTACGTAATTATACCGTAATATGCACATAAATGAATAAATACGTTTCTTTATCTTTGTTACATCAAAGCGAATGAGCTGAATGTAGAATGGGAAATACAGGAATCGGGTTTCATAGAAATAACTGAACTAGCATCTATTAGTAACACATTTATATCGTTAGAATCGGAAGCTACGTTCCTATATTTTAAAAATTCCCTATGAGAAACAGAACAATGGTGAACGCACACACTCTCTTCACAATGAAAATGAAGAACTCGTATTAAACTTGTATTAAAAGAAAGAAATGGCCACGTATGAGACATAAATACAATGGAAAAAATTGAAGGAAAAATATTTTACCGAAAATAGCTGAGCCTTAATTGCAGATTACAGAGATTGAATGCTTAAAAGGAAAATAATTTAATATGTATATATATATATGTATATATATATATATATATAATTATATGCTTAATTGGGTAAGCGCATAAGCACATTATTTATAATAATATTTAATATTATTTTGATACAAACTTCACGTTTCGCTTAGATTAAATCGTTGACATTGCTACGTGGCAACAAAGGCTGGTAACAATGTTAATTATGTTTAGTGATGCAAAATTAGTGCAATCCTCTAGAGGCCATACATTTATTAAACTAGATCAGTGATAGATAGATAGATAGATAGATAGATAGATAGATAGATAGATAGATAGATAGATAGATAGATAGAGAGTATATTTGAATTTTGGATTGAAAAGAGAAATTTTCTTTATTTGCTTACTTTTTATCTGCACGATGAATGGAATTCATTTGTTTCACTGGAATACAAAGAAAATACTAATATCTGGTGGTAAGCTTTTGTCCTAAAAATGTAAAGAAATATTAGTCATTCAACACAAAATTATGGTTAATCATGATATTTGACAATAATAATGAATGCATCCAATAGTAATTTATATATAATTTATAATAATTTCAAATAATTGTATATGATGGAATATTAGTCATAATTGTAAGCGGCTGTAATACATGTTTTAATAAGTAATATTAAGTCTTAATATAAAAACTAGGACAATATAAAAAAATATAATGAAGAAATTAAATGATTCTCATAATCAAAAACTTTAGTTCCTGGTAGAATGGAAATAAATCATAGGTTTCAGCAAATAAATTTAGTTTTTTCTATGATGAAGATGACAATGATGATGATTATTGTTGTTATTATTATTCAAAACAACTATAGTCTTGTCTATCAGTATAATTATTTTGCAGTTATTTAGCATAAAATTGACCCTTAAAATAAAATAACTCAAATCTTTATTCTTATTTAAAACAGTTAAAGTGAATTTGTTCAAAACAAATAAACATCAGCAATAAATAATAAATAAATAGATCATTAGATAAAGCAAGTTTCTAGTGTTACATAACAATGGTAAATGATTGTGTGTACATGCCAAAAGATACAAAAAATATTCAATTTGTCACTCAAAAGATTGCTTTCTTGATTCCCATTCTGAATCCTATTTAAGATTGGTCACATTGTATAATTTTTATGATTGTAAGTGAATGTAGATGACAAATCTACACAAATATAGTGTACCAAGAAATTTTGCATATTTATAAATCACACAATTAACACAAAAAAAGGATTTGAGTGTAAATGTAATGTAAATAAATATAAATGTTCCCATAATTTGGAAAATAATCCAAAAAATGAAAGGGGAAGAATGTAATAATAAAAAAATCTAAACTAGCATAACTAAGAATCATCTCTCTTCATCACTACCACAAAAATGTCAACAAGCCAAGCTGTGGAAGGGAGAACTAAGCATTCTGCCATTTCTTTAATTACTTGTATCAGTTTAAGATACGTTTTTAGAAATATTATGCCGTTTTCTCTTTTTTAAGCAGATCTAGTGTTTGTGTAATGTTATGTTTAAAGGCAGTTATGTATTAACCATCTGTATGTGCTCTAGCTGTGTTAGCCTAGCCAAATCTACTAAACAATCATTCTGACTCCTTATCATACTGACTGTGGTAACCAATAGAATGGATCAGATGTAATCAACCAGCTAGACATTCTGACTAATGCAAGTCTATGTAGAAACATAGTGTAAATTAGCATTTCCATAAAGAATCAGCTCAGTGTTTCATCAGGGAAAATCACACAGAATATGATATGACTGACAATAATGGCAGCCCTCCCGGTCAGCAGATAAAGGGAGTTTATTGGAGCAAAACATTTTCGTCAATGCAAACCTACATTACTGTGTACAGCATTGTGTTTTATACCCAAGGAAAACATGGTTTTTCCATGGAACGTTCCCTTTAAACTGTCTGCCTTCCACAACCTAACACAATGATAGGTGAGAAAGTAATGAGCTTGGTCCTACTCACTTTGGGTAAAATGGCTAATTGGCATATCTACTGTATGCACCAATAAAGTCTGTTGACATAATAACCTAGAAGAATAACATAAAACAAAAAACAGATTTATATGATTTTAGGGCGAGAATAAATATATGGCTTTAGGACTAAAACCAGTGTAGCCAGTGTAAGACCACAAACACATAGAGCCCAATAGTTATTAATAATGGAGGTAACATGATTAGGAACATTTCAAAAAAGGTTGGAACAATGGTAAAAGGTAAAAGGAAACACACCATTTATACAAGGGCAGGACTGAGAATCACAAATAGAGAGAGATTTTGAGTGATGCATCAAGGGAAGTTATTACATTTTCACTGCCATAAGCCGTGAGCATGATGTGTTTTAGCCCAATGATGTTGTGCTGTATGAGACACTTCCTAAAATATTGCATCACATGCTCATTATATATATATATATATACACGTCACCAGAAACACAGAAATGGGACCAGGGTCTTTCCTGAAAGAGTTTTCCATGGAAAGTTTTAACTTTGGGGACCTAATTTTTGGTCAAAATCCAAATGAAATGACCAAGAACAGTAGATAGCTAATCGGGATACTTTGGATAACTTTGATAATGCCAAGCAAGGGTAAGAAGGCAAAGGGAATTGGAATTTATTCACAACGCTGAAAAAAGGACTAAAACACAGGGGACTGAGAAACCGGATACATTGAATAACAAAGAACTAGACCAAACACATGTAACTGGATAGAGGGGAAAACCCAAAAGATACACAAGTTGTAGGCAATTTACCAGGGCAGACAAATGCATTAAAATAGTTTCCTTGGAGAAAAACAAAATTGATTAAAAAAATAATAAACTTACTGATTGTTTCAATGTTTCAATGACTTGTTTATGTTTTTTTTTGTATTAATGCTGCAAGATTATTGGGGTAAAGTATGTGTCTACTTCACTTTTAAACAAACATTTTTAAAGATATTAGTATTTATTTCCATATTTATTGTGTATAAGTATATATTGTGTGTAAGTAGATCCAACACTTTTAGGTAAATGTCAAAGCATTAAAAATCACTGCAGGCATACAAAAATCATATATTTTTATAAAAAAAAATTTGTTGTTCGTTTCTACCAACAGCACTCTTTTGGTGTGATCTTATGAATAGTAGGAAGAAAAAAAACAATAATTTGACACATCATTAATCCTTGATAGTATATATAAATTATCAACAAATTATATATCCTAATGTTTCTGGCATTAGTCTAAAAACTACCAGGCTAGAAGCCATAGTATGTGAAAATTAGAACACCATGTTCGGTCTGGCAAGTTATGCATGAGCCAAGTTGGACTTAATCTACAACAGAAGAGCAATCCTTCTCATTCAGAATTCTTACTAAAAAGAAATGATGACTCCAGCTTATATGTTTCCCCACTTAATGAGCATAACAGAGCCACAGCAATGCCTGTTCAGTCAGTTACATCTAAACTTATGATGATTCACCTATTCACCTGGCTATTTGTTGAACATCATCAGGACCAGCCACAGGCCCTTTGCTGCCTTGAATAAAAATCAACAAGAGGGGAGCGCTCCCAACATTTAGCCTGGGGAATAAAATGGCAAAAAGATATTTGGCAATGTACTCTCCACCAAATGTATGGGTTTGTCTTAGTCAATTCTTGTCTTGTCATATCCCTTGAATATATGTATTGTATTAAGCGCTGCGTAAACTGTTGGCGCTATATAAATAAAAGATAATAATAATACTCAATGTACATTATCTAGTTGTGTCACAAAAACCACACTACTGAAAGGGAAGTCATACAAGATTCATAAAAGGAGCAGAAAAGTGGGCCAGTAATTGTGTAAATGCTGGAATGCCTAATATTCTGTTATTCTAGATACCTTCAGACAGTAGCCTATATTCTTAAAATCAGAGTAGTGCAGAAGGTAATTCCCCCCATGCCACCCATGTCAGTCCTCCACCACTTTAAACCAAAATTTCAATTATTACCATCATAATTACCATAATTAACATTTCTAAAACTCCACTTCTACAGTAGTAGTTAGTAAGATTTCATTTTGGGCTTGAAAATGCAAATCATATACCAATTACATACTGAGAAAAGATAAATCAGATGTCCCTTGTATAGCAGCAGATACTGAAGAAAGTTAGCACACTGGGTGAGTCAATAGTTTCATTATTAATTTCTAATATACTTGTACATTAATAGATTGAGGCTAAATGCATTTTTAGCATATTAGATTTTTTAATAATCAAGGTAATGCAAAACTAAAACCAAATAAAAAAATTAATAATTTATACAATTTAATAAAACAAAGTTGCTAGTAAATCATTCCAAATGTTTATCCAAATTCAGCTGGTCACTCTAAAAAAAGACCAAAAAAATCAGGTATTTCGTGTAAGAAAAAGTCAATCCAGAAGAAGAAATAGCTGTTTGCTTTAAATAAAGCGCCTGAGACATCACTGTGAACCTGACTGTAATGGTAAAGGATGGTGCAGATCAATATCTATCTTCTTCATTGCGGGAGTAATAACTTTCGATAGGAAAATCTATTTGGTTTTACTTACCTTTATTTTATTTCATTTTGGTTTAAAGAAGTTCATTCCAGAGGGAGTGTTTAGATTGCAAACACCCTTTAGCAAAAATTGATGATTTAACTAAGGGCCAAGGGGCTAAAGAGGTTTTTCTCCCCATATGAAAACTTGTGATGTTTAAAACCTATTTCCTAATGTAATACATTATTTAATATTTGGCTGCATATGAAGCACTAGGGAAAAAAACACAGTTGTGAGAGGTTTGGCCACTCATAAATAGAAATCAATTATTTATTTTTAAGGACACAAATTATCTCGCGTGGCTTTTATCACTTTGTTATTTATGTTGCTATTCTATGAAGTGTATTATTATTTCAAATATAACTGCTGAGCAGAAGGATGCATTTTATCATATTTTTTAAAATCCACCTAACCTTAATAGAATAAAGTCAATTATGCATGCAAATTGTTTGAAGGTAACTAATAATTGTTGAAGGTAAAAAATTCCCAAATCTAATTCTGTTAATGGAGCTAGTGCTGCTAGTGCTTTCAAATTGGCTTAAATGTAATTTTGTATCAGAAAACCCACACAAGTTGGACAAAAGTGCAATGCTCAAAGTCGCTCCCTTTTGCACTCTAGTCATAGAATAGATTCCTTTTGTTGTTTTGCCTTGTGCAAAAGGGATGGCCCCTTGCCCTGGGCTATAGTCTAGGTAGCACTAAAGATGAGATGAGTCTTTTCTCCCAACAGGTTTTGCACCCTTTGAGTTCCAAAGGATGTAGACGGTGATTTTCTTCTCTCTTTTTTCATCTATTCTTTGGGTATAGGGTATATTATTATAGCCCCACTTCCCCATGCGCATGGGATGGTGGGGAGGGTGGTATAGTTGAGGGCTGAACACCCTTCAGGGTTTTTTTTTTTTACACACAGGTGCACACTCCACAAGAAGAGGGATACTTATACTATATTTAGACTTTTAGTTTTCTTCTAGAACTTTGTAGATTTGTTTTGACATTTTTGCCATTTGTATTGAAGCCCTGTTGATGTCATAGTATCATCACTGAAAGTTCACCTGAAGTGTTTTTATTATAATTATTATAAATATTTTTATTTTGAAAAGTGATATACTTTCTTTTCCACTATCATATTACAGTTATGTCAATCATTATACATATTACTGTACAAATTAACATATCAGGTACTTCAGAGAAGTAGTATGCTGGTATTCCTTAACGAGTTCTTGTGCATAGTCACATGATCAGGATCCCATTTTTCTCTTTTGGTATTAGACAGTTAAAAATAACATTGTATAATAAAGATAATGTGCTGTATCACGTGTGCGTGAGTAAAATAAAAATAGTGAAAAAGTGAAAAATAATAATAATAATATACTTCCCCAATGACCGCAGCAGCCCAAAAAAAGCACTCTTCCTTAGGGTGCGGATATGAAGATATACAGATGATTGGGGCGCAGGTACATATAGGGAAGAAAACAAATATCATTGCCCCCAAAAATAACATTGCCCTTATTAAATACAGAACTACAGAGCAGCAGTTATCTGGGCTTATTATGCCAAGGAAAGAAAGATTTATACTAAAATTCTCTTCAAATACCCTCACAATTTAAATTTAGTTCTGTGCAGGGCCAGTTCAAGGCTCTGGTGGGCCCTGGGCAAACAATATAATAGTGAGCCCCCCTCCTATCCTGTAGTGGGGGGGCAGGGCTTGTAGTGGGGGGACAGACATTGGCTCGTAGTGGAGGGTCCACTAGCCCTGTTCCCCCCACTACTAGCCTCTATTCCCCCCCCCACTACAGCCACTGCCCCCACCCACCCACTGTGGGGGACAGGTGTTGTAGTGGAGGGGATAGGTAGTGTAGTGGAGGGGATAGGTGCTGTATAGGTGGTGCTGCGGGTGATTAAATATGCAGAGGGGGCCCCAAATAGGGTGACCACATTTTTTTATGCCATTCAGGGACACACTATGAAGCAGGTGAGATTACACAAACAGGTATATATATATATATATATATATATATATATAGATATATAGATAGATATATATATATATTTTTTTTTTTTATATACACTGATGCACACCGTCACATACGCATAAAATACATTATATATATCTCACATACAACCTGATTCACATATACTATTATATATTAATTATTAAGAAGCCTTGGAAACCATGTTGATTTCAGATTTAATAATATACATACACTCATTACTCATTACAGACATGAGTAGATATAGCTTTTAACCCCTCTATTACCAGGCATGAGCAGAATCAGAGGATTAACTTCTTTATTACCAGACATTACACACACAGTCACACAGACACAGTAACAGACAAACACAGTCTGACAGACAAACACAGTTACACAAACAATGTGACAAACTGACAAACACAGTCACACACACAGAGCCAAACACACATACCTGGTGCTGGCTGCAGCTTACTCTGAGTCGGTGTGAAGGAGGGACTCAGCCTATCAGGAGAGGCTTCTGAACTCTCAGGCAATCAGAAGAGATGAGAAGTCTCTCCTGATTGGCTGAGATCTCCTTCACTCAGACTCCTCATGTGTAGTGGTGGTTGGCCACAGCTTTATCTACCTACTAACTAACATAACCAGCTTACCGTTAAAAATTATATAGAAATTGCTAGTAGCCAATCCAAAAACAAATTTTAGTTTAGTTAGTAAATCGAGGCCATTATTTTCTGTTTGTTATTCCACATTTTCCTTTTACATAAATGGGATGACCACATTCCGAGGACATACTTGCTACAATGATTGGAAACACTAAGCAAACCTTAACACAGGGACCTTTGCTCAGTCTAATGGGTGCTTCTGTGATGTCAAGTATGATTCTTATGTCTTTCTGTCTGGCTTGAGCTATGGCTAGAATACTGGACTACGCAACATGCTGCAATCTTTTGGACAGTTTTTGTGTACATGGCTTTTGGATTTCCCTTCTGGTGTTGAGATTATATCATTTTAGCATAATCCCATGTCTTTTCTATAGGTTGCTTACTAAATAAATATTTTATGTAGTTTTGAACAATAAGGATTAAAAAGGAGCCACCACATCAGAGATAATGCAAAAACTAACTCCAGCTCTGAAAACATTATTCATATTTTTACTTAATGTTCTATTGAGTCATGTAGCTGAGGCATTTTATGTACATTTCCATCCATTTCCCATGATACCTTGCTGGAGACTGCATTGGGTTCCTTCAGGAATCCCTAGCAGGAAGTTATAGCATGTTTCCTGGACTCGATTTATACTGGTTTAGCAGACAACACACAAACTTCCAGCATCAGAGGTCGTTTACTACCTTGCAGTTTGTCGCCAATAGTGGCAGCAACTTAACACTTGTGTAAAGTAACAAAGAAATCAATTACCACGTGCAGCCCGATAGAAAATAACATAATAAAAGCAATACAATGTATATTAATAACTAAATTAAAACAATCAGAAAACCTCATTGTTGTTTATAGCTGTAAGAATTCGGATTGGGGATCATCTATATGATCAAATTTCTATTGGTCATTTTTAGCCCTTTATTAATGTGTCTCCCAATACAGTCTGGTGTATTTTTCCTCATAATATATCTTCCATACTATATTATTATATTATTATATTTATTTTATTAGATTCCATCATTGGGATGGATTTTCTTATTTTCGCTACAGGAGCGATGTACTAGTTTGTATCAGCATTTCTAGAAGTGATGCTGTTGGTATCATACAACATTTTACATGGAAGTGTGATGATAAGGCGTTGTCTGTTTTCCGCATTTGCTTATAGAAAGCTTGATATTTACTTTATGTAATATTAACGTGTATGTCTTGCTTTTCTATTGATGAAAGCTCTTTTATGTGGGTTAATTTGTATGTTCCTACGGTGCTCTGTACTTACATCTGTTGTACTTACATCTTTCTGGGTTGTAAACCCAATGGGGCTACCTTACTGCAGTAGGAAACATGTTTAGCTGAGAAGCATGGATCGCTTCTCTTACTGACAAAAACAGTCTATGCTGAATCACTTTGCTTGGTTAGAATATTTTCTCTGTTTCTTATTTCTGCATTTCCACGATGCTTAATTTAAAGGTAAAAAAATAACAAAATGGTAACCAAATTGTTGGCTTTTATTTTCTGGACTGTTTATGATTGAAATTCGCCAACCTGCCTTTGTGGCTATAAGACTCAGTGTTTTGTTGCCTCAACATTTTATGCTTGTGTAGACTCATTTTATCATCAAAACCTCTTTCATAAAAGATCTAGGATATCGGTGACAGCATGTAATTATAGATTGGATGGTTTGTGCATGCCCTTCTGTGTGATTCATTTTTACAAGCTGAAACGTGCTTCTGTATAACAAGAAAAACTAGAAAACTTTTATAGGCTTGAGAATAAAGTAGCATTGTTAAACCTGAGAACGGAAATGTATAATTACAAAACATTAAGATAATTATGATGATGCAGTTTAGGGCCAATAAAAATACTGTGCACCCATGTTTTACATGTAACAAAGAAAATTAAACTCGCTGTATATAAATATATAGTAATTATTATTTATTGGAAAAAAGATACAAGAACATTAACAATATAGATAATTAAGTTTATTGTAATACATGAACAATTTATTGTAATAACTCATCTCATTGTATACACGAAGCTTGCAAACAATTTTAAATTCCAAAAAAGAAACAAGCTAAATCATGTTCACAAAAGCAAATTAGCACCCAGTATCTGAAGACAGGACACAATTAAATAACACAAAGATCCAATTCTTGGGCAGATTGGATGGGCCTAATGGTTCTTCTCTGCCGTCACTTTCTATGATGGCCCTATAAACATAATACATATACAGTAGTATCTGGGTACCAGAGGTGTATTTACCCTCTCCACTAACAGCATCTTTACTACATTAAAAGACGTACAGTGCCTTTAAGACATGGAGCACCAGGATATGACATCAATAGTGATGTCATTTTGAAAATGATCCTTTTTAAAATATAAAATATATAGGAAAATATTATAGGGAGATCTTTATTATTATTCTTTATAGGAAATTAGTCACCAGGATTGTTAATAGAAACAAAGACACTTACAAGAAAAATACATTTATGGTAGCATGTTGTATTGTATTTTCTTTGATGTAACAGAAACCAATAAAAAAAGATTTGGAGAAAAATGATCCATGGTACATTAGAGTGACAGCCAATGTTTCCTTTTAGTGGTACCGGGTACCCAAGTGAAAGATTAGCCTTTACCCAAAAAAGATATATTTCAAACCACAGCTTCTTAAAGAGTTGGTAGCCAGATTTAAACATTTCCTTGATATATAATTTAAAGCTCAACTTTAAAGCATAGGGATGTTATTAATTACACATTTGTCCAACACAACTATTAACATGTCAAATAAAAAATTGATTACTTGTACAAGTATAAGTTATGGGAAATTAACTAATCAGATGTGTAAAACAAATTCCATACAATTCTATCTGAGATTAAAAGTTTGTAGTATTGTAAATAGAATCAGTAAGAATCATTTAGCGCGGCAGATTAAAGATATGACAAACCGTAGGAAAATATAAACTTCTATTTTGTATAACCTGTATTAAAAACATTTAACAAATATCTTATGAATGACATAAACATTGTAATACAACTGACCCTATGTTCCTATGTCTCGATAGTAATAATTACTTTATTTTTTAATGCCGGATCCTGAACTTACATCCTGAAATTTGAGAATATATAATGGTAACACACCTCAATGATGTAAGCAACATCTGCATTGGTGATCTGGTATGTTATGGAAGGTGTACAGATGGATATTTTGATTGACATGAAGGTAACTGACATCACTAGTAATCAACCTGATTGCTTTTGTGCCATTGTTCACAGTTGCAGGCCAGCTGCAGCAATGTTGTTCATTCAAGAGTTTCCAGGTACTCAGGTTAGCCCGTAATACAATCATTACTTCGTTTTTCATTTTTTTAAGGGAAGGGTCCTAGGCAGAAACACACGCAGAGGCTTCATTATTAAACATAGTATTTAGTGACAGATAAGAACCATTCTAGTCTGCCATTTTTTCTAATGGAAGACCTTAATCAGTCTTTTGTCTTGTCTTAGATTCAGGATAACTTTATGCCTATCACTAAATTCCCTAAATTATCCCCAATCTGGATTCTGAGAATAAATTACCTAGGACAACTCACGTTGTAAGTGATTGATTTCAGTAAAGGTATCATAACACTAATTGCATCAATGTCCAGATCCATATTGATGTTTTCAAACCATCAAAACGAAGTATAAACACCCCAAAAAGGAAGTACTGTATTTAAGATGATATGTTTACATTAATCATAATATAATATTCAATACTATTAATATTTCTTTAGGCAAAAGGAATCTAATTAGAAATGCAGTTAAATACTAAATAGTAGCTATGATAAATCTCTTACTGTTTTCAGTTCTAACTTGTTTCCACTCCTCCATAATGGCAGACCACATAAGTAATCAATTGGAAATTAAGTGGTAAGGGGTGTGATTGAAAAGGCATCTAATTGGATTGGAGGGATATGATTAAGTGCTATGGGCGAGATATGACGATACCTCTTCATTATCAATGTATTCAAAGGTCTGTCCATCAGGGGAGGGCTGGCAGCCTAAGGCCTGGGGGGCAAGTCTAGTCAACTGGCCCATTGCACCATCAAAGCGGCTGCGAGCGACATTGAAAGTGGCCGTCGTGCGGCAGTCTCTCCACCAGCGCCTAATGAAATTAAAGTGGCCGGCGTGCACACACCGCATGCCTCAGCTCTTCATTACATCCCTTTTAAGACGTGGGAAGAGGAGCTGAGGCATGGGTCTGACTGCCGCATGATGCAGGGGCGTACCTAGAGTATTTGGCACCTGTGGCAGACCCTGTATGTGGCACCCCCCCACACACACATACACACACTTTAAAACGGCATAGTTTCTATGGTTAGGCAAACATTGACGGGGTACAGCATAACTGTTATCATTATATACTTAGGGATTATGCTGTACCACCGTCAATGTGTGCCTATACATTGAGCCAGACACTGACAACCCCTATCACTATATACTAAGCCAAACATTGATGTGGTGTAGGCTTACCACTTTAGTGACTGGCATAGTATATAGTAGGGATGCACCGAAATGAAAATTCTGGACTGAAACTAAAAATTCAGCATTCACTTGGCCAAAACTGAAAAAAAAAAACTTTAAAATACTTTATTAAAAGTAACACCAAAATTAGACAAAAAAATCAACAACAATATTAACATATATATATATATATATATATATATACACACATATATATAACAACAATCACAATCCTATCATGCCCAGGTTCTAGCATGTGCTGGTTGACTTAGCATGATAGGAGTGTGATTGCTGTTTGCAATTATATATATATATATATTAATACTGTCATTGAATTATTCTGTCCAATAAAAGTGTTAACACACCGAAGTTGGACCAAAAAATAATTTATAACAGCAATCACACTCCTATCATGCCTAGGCAGCCACTACATGCTGGAATCTGGGCATGAAAGGAATGTGATTACGGACTCCCTATGCCAAGCTATCCCCCAACACTTACACATCCATGCTATCTGAAACCCTCATTCACAAACATTCAGCATAACACCCATCACTCTCACACACTTACATTCAGCATAACACCCATCACTCTCACACACTTACATTCAGCATAACACCCATCACTCTCACACACTTACTAATCCACTCTCTCCTACCTTTTCTTCTTTCACTCTCACTTTTCCTCCTCCTCCTCTTCTTCTTCTTCTACTTCTACTTCTACTTCTTCTTCTTCTTCCTGTCCTTCCGGTGCACTGAAGACGGTGGGCGTGGCTTCAGTGTTGTGCGCCGGGATTTGACATCAAGTCCCGGCGCACAGCCGCGCGCATCATTTCAGAAGGCGTGCCGGCATGGTGGCACCCTTCAGATGAGCGGCAGCCGGGGCGGACCGCCCCCCCCCCCCGCCAGGTACGCATGACGGCCGCATTCAATCCTGCTCGCGGCCGCTTAGTTTTTAACTTTGCGGCCGCAGCCGCATTGAATGCTCGTCCGTCCGGCCCACCGGCCCTGAATTAGGGCGGCCTGGGGGGCAATTGCCCTCCTGCCCCCCGGCCCAGCCCGCCCCTGCTGTCCATTGTGACCAGTACACAACTACAAAGCTCAAAAGAATTTTACTTGAGGTTGTTTCTCATTCCTAGGATGTGCTTCATGTATGGCTATGTAGTGGTTATGTAGAAAATATAGTTGTCCTGATACACAAAAGGTTGAGTGCAGTCAAGAATTCTGTAAGCACTGGTTGGACAAAAGGTGAAATGTGCAAAAACCCTCCTGTGTAACTAGTGGCTAAATTATGAACTGTATCCTTCAGTCACTAAAATACACTTTGCTGAACACACTGTACTGAAGATTTTTTTTAAAAGGTTACCCCTTTGGATAACAAGGGCATAGATTGTATCTGGGGCACATAGGGTGGGGGGTAGGTAGGGATTTTACTGAGTATGAGATAAACCATAAATCTAAATATCTAAATACAAAACATGTAGGGCTTTTAGTTTCTTACAACTGTATTAGATATATGCCAAGTCTTCTTTCCTCTTTTCCATTTTTTTTTCTTGAAAGCTATTAACTAGTCAAGCATTCATCCAATTCACCTGGATCTTATTTATTTCCATATACTCTTTAACATGAAATGGGGACAGGGACTCAAACAGTATTATAGCAATAATTTTCCTTTCTCCAAAAAAAAAAAAAAAAAACAGTATACACCAGCAATATATTCTAAGAGAGTAACATAATTCACTTAAGTGTTTTGATTAATTTACCAAAGGCAAAAGGAACCTACTGTTCTGTGAAGATCAATAATTAGTTTTATTAATAATAATAATATCAAGAGTACAAATAAATCCAGCACCATAAGATCGTCTTTAAAATAGGGCAAATTCAGCAGCTGCCCTGGATCCAGGCCTACCTTATGTGTTCAAGGCGGCCCTTCAACAGCCATCACAAACTGGAGGTGGAGGTCTGGGCAACTGTCCCTTGTGTCCTGTGCAACACTTGCCAGTACAGGTCACCAGGACATGTTAGGTGTATGTAGACTACGAAGAATAAAGCATTTGTGGGGAAGACCTTCACTCGCACAGTTTCAATAGGTTGTGGGCGAGGGGATGGTGCTATGGCTCTGTAATTTCCCCCCCAATAGCTATAAAGACAGTCACGATAATGAATGTGGTATGAAAGTTTTTTTAAAAGATAGTTTTTTCAGTGGGAATGAGAATGTTTTCAAGATTCTTTGCTGTTCTACACCGCTACCATATATACAGTATGTTCTACAATTTGAAAATGGTGGTTGAAATATTAATTTCTTATTACAGTATCATATATAGTATCTGAATTTAGTTAGATTCTTCAGATATAATTTATGAGACTTTTTGATGATTTACTTCTATGATTCTATGATTTTTGCCCATTCCTGCCTCTAGGATTGCCTAAAAAGTAATATTATAATAGAAGCATCTCTATCATGTTGACTTAGGACACAATAACCATTGCATTTTATTAAGTTTGACTTCTTCTTAAGGTTGCGTAACTGTTTAAGCATCTTTGATTAAGATGACCTCCCGTATGTTTAGCACTACATTGTACAACTTTTCAGCACTAATGAAGGCTATTACTTGAAATAAAATCAAGACTTAGTTATGAAAAGAGAATGTTTCCTGTTTTAAAATGCCGCCATGTTTTTTTCATTGTGATCGTTACTGAAACCAGGAGCTGCTTTGTTCAACGTACCATTATGGGGTAACCAACAACCACAACAACTGTTTCTGTTGCATTCATTTGATTGCAACTTACAAAATGTACATCCAACAGGTTGAAACCTGAAATAAATATTAACAATGTTAAATATACCACGAAGACATGCTCTTGGAGCCATCTGTGAGGGTGCTGGACGTATATTTTAAATGGACAGGTGTTCCCTAGGTCACTTTTGAATCCTCATCCTATGATTTGCATTGAGGGTTAGTAAGCTAACGCTCAATGCTGGAGGGACCAGCTCAATAATAGTGGAATGCAATATCATAGATATTATATCAAAGTACCAATTTAAAATGGGATGCAGCTGCAAGATATATTAATGTGACGGTGGAAAAAACATGATTAATTTTGTATGAAAGTTTAATAATTAGAGTTAGTTAATCTGAAATGTGACAGCAGCCCTCTGCATTGGGTCTGCTTAATCTTGTGATACAATGTGATATCCTGGAACTGAAAGTGTTAAGCTTCATCAGTGTTGTGTGTTTTAAAATTAAGAAGCTTGAAATGAAGTTTGTTTCAATTGTAAATGAACAATTCTTGCACACGCAGTTCAACGAGAGTCTATTACTTACAGGGCTTCACACATGCATTTTTAATCAGGATTAAGTTTCACACAGATCTATCATCGCTCACAAATGTAGCAGGCAGACTAGTTCTAGTCATATCAGTTCTTCATGTTCCCCTTTCAAAAAGTTTTTTTCCCCCCCCCGATTGTATAAATCTAGTGCTTGCTGACCTGTGAGTCAGTATTCTCTTAGAACTAAAATATTTCTGACAAGGAAGAACAATTTGTTTTTTTTATACGCAGACAAAAAAAAATCTTTAATGTGGAACAATATCCAGGTCACCCGCGCAGCAAAATGTGAGGAATGCAAACAGATGCAGGGGCTGCTTTTCAAAAGCAGCCAAAAATATGCTGAAGTCAGGCAACTGCTCTTAAAAAGTTACTGTACAGCTCTGCCTTTGATTTGAATCCTTGTCTGTTTTTGTTTGCATTCTTTTACTTATTGTAGTGGAAGACATTTTGCTAAATATTTTTCTTATATTAGGCCTTATAAGTATACGATAAAATCAAATGACTTGCAGAGCTGTTAGATTTTACTGTTTTAACTGTTAGAGTTACATGATATCAGAATTGCAATGGCTGGTAGGTCCTTGTGAAACAGTAATTGTGATTTTCCTAGAAAATGATGCAATAAAAGCCCCTGACCAGCATACCTGGCTTCGCCTGGAGACTCCGAGTTACTACAGGGAAGCGGCAGGCCCACTCGCCGCCAACTTTCCCTCCAATAACTTTGTGTGTCCCACAACATCACCACCCATTGACATCATCAGGACAGCCCACTAACATTGGCAGGACCGCAAGCCTCGTCAGCAAGACCTGCTACCGGCATCCTGCAAGGTGGGCTCAGGGGAAGCCAGAGCTAGAAAGTTCCCAGGTATGCTGACCAGGCCAGGACTGGGCATACGACACACCAGGCAAATCCCTGATGGGCTGTTGGCTGACATCACTGTATGGGCAGATCAGGTGCTGCAATATGCTATGACCTGCTGGATATGTCTGGCTGTACCTACACCATCCCCAGTACTGTGTTACCCCACTTCAGTAAAATATTATTCTTAATAGGAGCTCAAAACGATCCAGTCATGCAGACTACCTCAAGTTATTTTTGACCCCCACTGTCCAGCTTTTCCCTCAGCCTAATATCTCAGAGCCTTTTGACTAGAGGACATAGTCAGGCCTTTCTAGGACAGGTTTTACTAAATTATTACTGTATATATCATGTTATATTTTCCCTTGAAACTTCCCATTTAACAAAACAGTGTCCCAGTGAAAGCATGACTCTTATTACTGTTTCTCCAAACATTCTGCAGTAGCTAAAAGATACTTCACTCAAGAGACGCCAGCTGATGGACTCCTGCTTTTTCCATCCCTGTATAGATTTAGTGGGAGGTTGAGAGTTGCATAAGCTAGAACATTTGTAGTCTGATGATAATAGTAAAAAGTGCTACTGTTTTGTTTTTTTTTCATCATTTTTCATTAGAACGTGTAGCATCAATAATTTAAACATATTTTTAATATTAAGTATAATTTAGAAACTGTTGCAACTGATTCATACAGTATAATGTTGAACTGAAGCAATAACATAGCCCAAAGTGATATCATCAGTGCTGTATTTTCATTGGGGACTGTCCTAGGCCTGACTTAGGGCAGAGCCCCCAGCTTGCTGCCTTCACTGATGTCCTCTCTGATGAGTGTCAGGACATAACATCATAACCCAGCGCTTCAGCTCTTCAGAAACACAGATACACCAAGATAAAGAGTCGGGGTTTAACAATTACTTAGAGGTTGTTTGGCCCAGCTCTAAAGTCAACTTTCAACTAAGGTAAGTGTATTCAGTGAATGGTGATTTTAGATAAACAAGCAGTTGCTTAAGATCCCCCATAAACAGTGTAACTTAATAGATAAAACATAGTATTTCGTAAATAAAAGCTAGTCACTTTTTTCTATTTTTTTCAGTCTTTAATGAGCACCCGGCCTCCATACTCCCTGTGTCTATAGGAAAGATGGAGCGCTAAGGTGCTTGTGGCTACATGAACCCTATATGCTTTGAGATGCCAATACCATGGCCTCAACTTGTGTTCTGTGGGTTAAGCAAGGGTCTAGGATACAATATTTATTTAGATAAAGGTATTTATCCTCACCAACAGAAAAACATACATGACCGCAAGGTGAACTTTTTATATTATCTAACAGAAGTCCATGTAACTCTTTCTGTGCTATTGTTCATGATTTGAGTGTCCTTAAGTTAGTGTTTTATTTTTGTTCTAAATACAGACTTTTGAAAACGTCTAATTGTAGGCAGCAATGTGAACACACGCATATACGGCTGTTTAAGGTTATAAAAGACCTTGGTTGTATAGGTATCTATAAAGTTTAGCAGTTTACAAACAGTGTTTTTTCACAACACACAAATAAAACCAGAAACACACATATTGTGTCTTCTAAGTAGACTATCTATCGCTACAGTCAAAGCCTGGAATACATCTTTAAATAGAAGCAGTTGTACATGAGTCGTGTATCAGGGAGATTGGAGAACATTTAATGTAAACATCATTTCAACCCATAAAAATGTAAGGCAATAAAGTCTTTTTTTAAAATCTGTCTCCGTTGGAAACTACTGTCTCTATACCTACATATGGCCAGAAAATATCCTGCCAGCAGTACGAATTGCACAGGAGATCGGCCATATTGAGTAACTATATCTATTATTGTCAAGCAACTGCTCATAAAAACACCAAATAAAAAGGCATTTGAAACATGAGACGATTCAAAGTGCCACAGCTGATATTTTTTATATTGTGTGGATTACAACAGAAAGAAAAGGTTTTAGGGGGAAAAAAAACACACACACACATTAGCACTGTTCTAAATGTCTAATATGACAGTAGAGTGCAGCTAACACCATATGATAACAATGTAATCTGCAAAATATTTTATTTTTAAATATACTATATAAACTTAGATTCGAAGAGACCAGTGTTTGACACGTTTATAATCTGGAATCGCTAATAATTTAAATGAATCTTTACAGATGGATAGTAATTGCCATTAATGGATTAAGATATGTATGAAATCAAAATGGCATTGTAATGACGTTGTGAGAAACTTGCATATTTAATACTCCTTTTGTTGACTGACTATGAACCAATTGTTAGTGATGGATCTTTACAAATGGAGAAGCTGTTTGCTGCATGCACTAGAAAATTTGCCCTGGCATGACCTAAACTAGGCAATACCTTGATTTTAGCTTAACTGCATGGGATGCGTGCTGGATTTGCCATGCTGGATTATATAAATTAGTACAGTATATGAAAACATTATAGCACACTACATGTAAATTCTATATCCATTCATACATATATAGAAACCGTAATATTTGGTAGAAAGCGAGTGGTTCAATTAGTCTATCAATTCTTACTCCAAAAAGCACAGGCTCAATGATCATTTCTGTAATTTGAACTTCCCTTTGAAATGTTCTCCACCTTTTTCTGATTCTATGGATATTTTCGAATTCATTCCCCGTAGATAACATCACTTCTTATATCCCTGGCATTTTTCCAATTCGTTTTTACCAAACTCAATCGACCTTATATAGTGAACCGAATGCAAAAATACTGCAGTGTATACTGCTCACGATTTTATTTTTTATATATAAAAAAACATTCTCTAGCGTGATTCTGCTTAAACAGACTATATAAAACCAACATGGTTTATCAGCATTATAAAAAGGGAACTTGGGACGTACAAAGGTTTAAGCTTATGCTAAATAGTATAATGCTTAGGTTTCAGCATTAGATTATTCCCCAAAGACCAGCTCACTAATGGTGTTCTATTGAAAAAAAATGCTTAAGAATCTCTATTTCCATAGTGAGCAAGATCTGGCATCTGAATCTAAATGACAACCTACAGGTCCAAGTGAGCAATTCTAATGTAAAAATTAGGACTGTCCTTTTCATAGAATACAGCTGGGCAGTTACCTGGGGCTCTGTGCTCCGAAAGGCCTTGCACTTCTATCGCAAGTGGCGGTTGCAGACAGATACGAATGAGACTGCGAGCCCTACTAAAGTGAAGTCAACCCCGGCTCCGCATCCCTTATTGGTGACAATAATAAGCAAAAGCAAAGATGACATCACATTTTAAGAGCAAAAAAGTGTGATTACAATCCACGAACATATAGCTCATAGGCTCATTTTACTACTGGTGTTCACAGCAAATACTCTGTATACAACATCCCAACAAACAGATATACTATATTGTTATCTTAAGGTGAACCATTCTTGTCAGTTGGTACAATGGAACCTTTCCTGACACTTCCTTAGCTCCTTCACAGGCATGCTTAGCACGTAGCTGTAAGACAAAGCAAGACGTTAAATATATAAAGAACATTTTTATATATAGTTTTTGTTAATAATAGCATACACAGTATTATATATATTCACATATATATATATATATATATATATATATATATATATATATATATATATATATATAGATATAGATATACTGGATATTTGTGTGTGTGAGAGAGAAAGAGTTTAAAACAAAATACATGTACTGAAACTGAGTAACGTTGCTGTTTAATTAAACCTTGAAAAAAAACCTGGAATAGAACACCTACAGCATATAATAAGGACCCCTTTGTAGTTCGCTATGTTACAACATGGTTCTGTGACCTTGACTTAATACTACCATTAGCCTAGCCACTTCTCAGCTCAGCCTTCAGCACAATATTCTTAAACATTTCAGTCACTCTCTGTTATAGAGAAAATGTAATAAATGCTACCTTGCCGCCATTGAGTCCCGAAAAACAAGAATTTTTGGTTGGGAATACAGAATTTGATCACTATGCTTCATATTTCAATTAGTCTTGGTCTGAATCACTAAACTGTGTGATGTCTACAGATTCGTGATATCAGATGTGGGGCTACAGGCTCCCACAGCAAGACACCATTGAAATGTCTTTTATTAGCAGCCAATTAATGGCCAAAAAAAAAATGGCATTGCTGTTCAAACATATAGCCTCCCATTCCAGCTGCACCCATGTCTCCCCATACATTATGCACAGTGAGATACAGATCACTGTCGAAAGTCAAACAGCTGCAAATAACACAGTGTCTGAAAAACTAAAAACGGCTTCTAAAACAGAAGCGTTTTTTTCCCCGCAACCTCTAAAAAGTCATTTTCAAAGTACGACAGCAGCAGAAGAAGTAGCCGCAGTCGTTTTGTGACAATGGCGATTTAATGCAGGAAAAAGTAAACCAAGCCCACACCGAGGGGCAGCCTCTAGGGATGTGCTGGCTTTTCAAAAGGCTCCGGCTCTATGGCTCTGACACAGTACAAGGGCAAGTAAAGCTACTATCCCTAACCGCGGCTAAGAAAACAGAACTAGATAAAATTGGTAAGATCAAATATAGTTAGTCTGTCACTCACTCAAACATTGTAACACAAATTCATGATTCATTAATGGCCGGCTTGCAATCTTTGCACAGAATAATTGACATATTATTATTTATGATTACACTTTAAGAATGTATATGTAGAATCTGTATTTTGTCAGCCAATAGATTTTTTTATCCTTTTTTTTAAATTCTTAATACACATATGAGTTTTTTTCTCTTCTTGGACCAATTGCATGTCTAATAAATTAGATCTGCACAGTAGAATGCAGAAGTTTAGCAAAATAAACACAGGATGCTGAAAGCTAAGTTATTGTGTTTACAGAAGTTTTCTATAGAAAATCAGGGGGTTTCAAGTTGAAAAGGGTTGCTTTGGTTACATCTAATTTAATTTGGCATTTAAAGTAATATAATCAAACAATTAAACATTGGAAGTTTTCAAGTGTTCTGAGAATAAATTCTAATTTAGAAGAATCACATTAGTTTCAATTAACATTTAATTTGGATGGCAGAAAAGTTAATCTATTTGCCTACAATTACAACAGTGGCCATGTTTTACTATATAAATGCACAGACAGGTTATACATTAGGTAATCTGATGGATAAAACAAGGTACATTCTCAAGATTGTAAGCTTGCGAGCAGGGCTCTCTCCACCCAATGTATCGGTTTGTCTTAGTCTGTCAATTCTCGTCTTGTCATACCCCTTGAATATATGTATTGTATTAAGCGCTGCGTAAACTGTTGGCGCTATATAAATAAAATATAATAATAATAATAATAATAATTCTCTGCAGGCAGAATGTACATGGTGCCATTTTATTAATTTATATGATTTGACTTTTGGGACCTACATTTTGAGATTAAGGTTTACAGGTAGGAAACAATTATGTTTTAATGATAGCAAAATGCATTCATTTAATACAAAAACTACTTTACATAATATATTATTATTTTGGCTTTTACACTATTTTTCATTTTGTTAATCATCGCCTAAAATATGAAGTCAATGCTTAGTATGAAACTAATGAAAGGAAAATCTTTGCACAATGCATGGAAGGTCCATATTAACCCAAGGATTTTTTTTATTTTATTGTTTTTTTTTTCTTTTACGTTAATACTATTATTAAAGCAATAATAATCAGCACACATAAAAAGGTTAACAAGCAAATCCCCAAATCAGATAAAAAAAAAAAATATAAAACAATAAAAAAAAATAATTTAATTGATCGAAAGGCTGTATCTTTGGAAGAGATGCATTTTTTTCAGTCTATCTCTCTCTCTACCCGGTGTGTAAACAGACAATTTTATTAGCAAGAGGGATATGCAAGAAGAGTTGGATAATGTGTTAAGTCACTCAGATCTGCATAAAACAATGGGTGGAAAAAAACATGTGCACTTCACCGATAAGGATGTAAAATGGGCATAAATGTAAAAGTGATGGGATAAAATGAGTTGGTGTTTTGGCCTTTTCAAGATATTAAAGTTCTCTAATATAAAAATCAACCACTAGTAACGGGCTTTCTTTCCATCCGCTTAAATACTGCACTAAGTCTCGTAATTCCACTGTGAAATCATAAGTCAGTTCTTTAGCGTGGTTGTATCTGTTACAAATTTAATCTTTGCTGCTATGTCACAACTGATTTTATCCCAGGAGCTTTCACACACCGTGTAAAAGCATTTTTGCTGTTCGAGACAACCTGAAACGGACTGTTTTAAAAATACCTCTTTAAAGATTCATTCTAGCAGCCATAGGGTCTTCAGCTGCTATAAACCCAGCTATAATGACCGTCTATTTTCAGCGCGTTTTGGTAACGCTGAAAAAAAAAAAAATCAAGATAAAAATGGACGCTTTTCAGGAAATCGGAACCAGAAAGGGTCAAATGAGGTGTTAACATAACAGCAAATGACCAACTTTTTTTGAAGACATTAGATGTGGAAATTGAGGTCAGCAAAGGTTTATGAAAACCTACCCTGTTTTAAAAAAAGGTAATAGGGTAAAACAAACTAACTCCAATTATCCTAAAAACAACCAGATTAAAAACTATCCATTTTTTTGGTGAAACTACGCTAAATTTAGAAAGAACAACATCTTAAAATATGCCTATGTACGGCTCAAAAATGAACTCACTTTTAGGTGCAGTAAAATTGGCCCTAAATCACTTTAAGTGGCAATAAATAAAAATGTCATTTGAATGTATGAGCCTATCTTAAACTTTTACCTGTCCCTTCTGAACTTGTACAGTGAAGATGGAAGCACAAGTAACTACACAATAGTATTTTACTCTCATAAATGATATTTGAATAAGGTCTGTTACAAGTGTAGTGTTATAAAGCATAATAAAAAAAGACACATTTCAGGTGTATTTTAAAATATTAATTAAAACTAAATTTTAACATAATAATTAGATCAGTTTTCTGTATTTTTTTTCATATGTAGAGGGACTTACTATGTTGCAGTTGTCTCAGTGTTGCCATTGTACATCAGCCTAATTTAGTCTACCTTTGACTATGCAAGAAAGTACTGAGTTGCACATTGACTGTAACCACCACGGTTTGGGACGTGAAATAATAGCTTCAAACGGTAGATAAAAACCATTTGGCCTATCTGAACTGCCAATTTCCTAATTCTCCAAATTCTAAATGGCACAAACCTTATCCTTGATTATTTTTTTGCATGCCTTCGATATCCACGTGTCTCCTCCAGGGATTTGTGGACTACATAACAGTATTTGGACTCCAACCTCAGCTGCAAATAAGCAGGTCTCTACCACACTTTATCTAAGAAAAATAAAATACATATTCTCCGTTTTAAGCAGTTTGATCTAAAAGAACGCTATACATTTTTATTAAAATCTAACCAGTTTTATGTATTTCACTTGTTCCAAAAATTGCAACGCATCCTGACATCCTTCACATTTCCGATTCCTGCTGTTCCAACACATTCCAATGAATACTAAACTGTGGGTGACAACTACTGTTGCTGTCATACCCTTCAAGCAATCCAATACTATATATAAGGTGATGTGCCTGGTCTTTACATGAAAGTAATTTTCCTTCAAATATCATCTGTTTCTCGGATGCCTATAACACATTGTTTTTGTCATGAACACACAATACCTCGGTGATACGACCGCATTATGGCTATAGAATGAGTAGCTGAATATGCAATAAAACAGAGCTTATAGGTGAGACGCAGCTTTGGAGGTCCTCTGTACTTTATGATCTCAAGCACTTTGATGAGATTTTTAAATATATATATATATATATATATATATATATATATATATATATAATATAACAAGAAGACATTAGAGTAATAAGTAAATTAGTTGCTAGCTGAAAGTTAACTAAAATACCTATACACCTCTCTTTCAAATATATGTTTGTAAATCCTAACCTGACAAAGTGACAGAAAGATAAAAACACCCAAATGACTCCTCTCTTTCTTAATTTATCCTAGCCATTGTATTAGGACAACGTGGTAAAGAATCAACTTCGGTTGCCTATGCTGTATATGTAAACTGCATGTGCCATATTAAATTGATGAATGTCTAAGCACGCATAAGTCTCATAAAGCGGTGATCCCATAACTAGCACGGATTATTCTATATGTTCTGATTTACAAACTTGACAAGAGAAAACATATCTTCAACGCGTCTGGAAAATGGATGCTTTTCATGGCTGAAATTTCAGTGCCGGCAAAACAAACCATGAGCATTAAGAATACGATCTACTAAACAGTCAGCTTGTTAGGGCTGTCCAGTGCTTCCTGTATACAGTAGGTGCTCAAAACTTATAGTCACATGAGAGGTGTCTCAGATTTAACCATTTAAGAAATAATCTGCTCTAATCAATAAAGAAAAAAAACTCGTGATATATACTTTATAAGAAAAAACAGGCGCGCATGAGAATTAATTATTTTATTATAAATTTTATTTATTTTATATTCGTTCTTTTTATTACAATAATACAAGCACATTTCAATACATAAGGAGGGTTATTGTAACCAATATTGTATCTCTCAGGTCTTTTTCTACGTCTTATTTTTTCTTTAAAAAAAATACCAGCAGCCCCTTTTTTAATTGTGTTTTTAAAAAGTTTTAATCTCAGAGTTCAAGAAATGTAAAAGGTAGCAAATCATTGTCAAATTTCAGGTTCGTTGATTTTACCGACATTAATTCCATTTCAAAATGTTTGCATGTTTTAGTATTTTAAAGCAAAAATACAAAACCAATTGTAAATGAATCGCCCCTATGAATAATCTACAGCAAAGTTTACAAAAAAATATATATTGAAGGTTTGACTTAAAAATACATTTCCATTGAATACTAATGCCTATTATTTACCATGAATAATTTGTCATTTATATTGCATACATCGGTACATTAATATCTTCATATTCAAAGCAAAGATACAGACAGAAAAGGATATGGTCAGAGTTTTAGTACTTTTATGCTTACAAAATACAAGCAGTAACATAGAAAATGAATTTAACGCACAGGGAGAATGCATCAAAGAAAGGACAAAAGGTCAAGTCTTACAAAAAAAAAGAATTGGTTAAAAAAATGAAAGTTAACTAAATTATTCATATTCTTCTTACCAACACTGACGATCGTGATAATGCACAATATAGAAATGTAAAGTTTTGTTGAAAACCTGCATATTCTATCTAATCAATGTTTGTAAATGTAAAATTCATTTTCGGACAGCCTACGCATGGTTGAAATTATGGTTCATACACAAATTTCTATAATTATAATGTGTCAGTCTCTCCATAAAGTGCCTGTTTTCAATGCTTCCAATGCTTTCATGAAAAAGGTGCCTTTAAATTCTGCCTCTGGCTATGAATCTAAAGTTTGACTTGTAAAGGAAATTTCCCACGCTATTAAAAGCAATGACTTTTTATGCTATATTCAGTAGTCATTTATACAGCAGTTATTCAAGTATATTTCTTCACAAAAATATCTAATTTCTCTCTATTTTTTTTTCTACTTGTGTCGAGTTAACAATTTGGTGGTGTCATAAATAGCTCAGGAAATTGCCTTTTCGAAGATAGCTATTATCGACATACATACACGATGCTATTATCCTGATTAGTGTGTATATAAACTAAAAGATATTTTGTGCAAGCAAACTAATATGGGTTTGAAAGCATAATGACTATTGAGTACAAATAACATTTATTAAATAAAATATGATACATATACTGCTTTTCTTATTATACTATAATATATATAATATATATATATATAATATAACCTGTGTAGTCTACCTGGAAACAATTGTTAACGTAAAAGGAGGAGAGTTTTAATATTCATCAAGTCAATTATCTGGCTTAGTTTTGTATATATATATATATATATATATATTTACACACATTGTGCAAACAGTTTATGCAGTGCTTCTTACAATATACACATTCGAAGGGTATGACAAAACTAGACAGTTAAACCAATATATATATATATATATATATATATATATATATATATATATATATATATATATATTAATATTATTATTAAAATTATTATTATTAAAATCAATATTATCATGTTTATGCAATTAAACTTAAAAATGATTTATGTCATATCAGCATAAAATTTTATTGTTTTAAGGCAACATATTATATCACCCGTTATAAAGCAACAAGGAGACATACTACTAGAGGAAAATCTATAATATTCTAAGTACTAAGTACTTTAACTCACAAGATAAAACACGCACTTGGCTAATAAATGAAATACGTCCAGCAGAAGGCAGTGTTACAGTAACTTTTTAGAGCAAGGCTACTCATTTACAAAGCAATAAAATATTCTATGACAGATCAATTATATCATAGCACTTGTTTTCTATTTCTTTTATTTTTTTAGACCACAATAATAAGAGAATAAAGCGAATCCCCCTTTTCAATGCAAAAAAAATCCATGAATTATCATGTTCCACACACGTGGCCGGCTCGCTAAAGTCATCAGACTTACCATGTTAAACAAAGGTGTTGTTAATGATCTGTGTCCTCAGCAGTTGGAAATTACATTCTGCACACAGGAATTATCTCCACGCCAGCCTCCATTTTTAATTTTAAGCGCAAAGTTATTAGCCTTTTTTCCGTGATGATGAACATATGATTCTGCAGCTCCTGTATGACTTGTTTTTATAGAACACCTGCAATGATGTGCTATAACTCTAGTCAAAAAACAGGAATAATCATTTTATTTATCATGTTATGTATATAAAGTCTGCCGAGTACAAGTATCTCTTATTCGAGAAAATCCATGTTAAAGAAAACTGCTCTGAAAAAAAAAAAAAGAAGAAATTTAACAGCATATGTTTGGATTTTTGTATTTCAAAGTCCCGGCTAGTTTATCTGAATTACATATTTAGAGCTTTGCTATGTGTGGTAGTTATGATAATATGATCACAAAAGACACCGACACAGGCAAATATAAATCCCTCAGAAAATCCCTTCCTCGAGTTCCTGCAGCTGCGGCAGTAGTTTAATATCACATAGGATGATGAAAAGAAAAACAGGCCAAACTCCCGTTTTAATAAAAAATTTTAACAGGTCTACATATAGTAATGGAGGATGTTATTTGCAATACCATACTTTAATAATAATAATAATAAAAAAAAAAGTTTTGTAAGTCAAAGACGCCCCAAGAGTAAAACCAATATGAGGGTTTATTATTATTTTCATTTAGTATACGTTCATCTTAAAGCTCTTCAAAGGTTCTAAAACGGAGGACTAAGATTGAAAATATAACTGTATTGTGCTTTCTGTTTAATTTTTTTTTTATCATTTTTTAACATTGTTTTACTAATGATGACCTTACTATTACACTTGTCCAACGTACAAATCCAAATATTTATAAACAATTAAAAAATATATACCAACTCATTGAACTAATCTTAAAAAAAAAGAATTACTGTAATTAAAATAAAAAATTCTATTGTGCATTTAAATCATATTTTGAGGTTCCCCTTACTTTATGATATATTTGATCCATGAAATGCTGAGCTACCCTAAATTGTCCCACTGTCTTTCTAAAATAGGTGCGCCAGGAACTGTAGTGACTGGAATGCAGATATTGATAAGAACACTCTAGGACGTGAATATCAAATACCTTCATCGGATCTCTCCTTGTTCTTCATGGCGTGAAAATACCAAAAACATCCTGGTGTGTTTGGTATTTTCATAGCGTGTCAAGCTGTTTTCAGCTTTACGTCTATTGGATGACAACTGATAACTTTTTACAATGAATATCCATATTGTCATATTGGTCACAGGGAAGAATAAGTGCTTGGTAATACCTTTTAGAGGGCCAATGTTCATAGTAGAACCTGTAGAGTCATATACGTTTCTAAACATCAGAAGTCCCTTCATACTGTGATCTGAAGAAAGGACCAATGAGCCATCATGTCACATGACATGGCTATGAAACATTTGCCACAAACATCTATAGACTTTCCTATAGACTTTGCAACCTATTTAGTGCAAAAGGAAATCCTAATCATTTTATTGCCACCAACAATGTTTCCGCAGCTCAAGGCTACACTACTTAGCATTTTTGAGCTTGACAAATCAGAAATAGATTGACTCACAAAATGTCTAATAAATGCCGAGTCATTATTGAGTCATTATTATACTGAAATAAATAAAAACCACAGCTTTAGTATTTTGCATGATTATCCTGCAAGGTGACTCATATCACGTAATAAAATAACTGAAGCATAAGAGGAGGCCCTCTTTCCCTTGTATGTATTAGTTTTCCCCAGTGATATGAGTTAACACACTCATACACTGCACCAAGTGGTTCATAAGTTGTTGGAGCTGTGTACATTGTAATAATAATAAAATAATAATATCAAGGTTCTGAAACAGTACACTACAACGTCCTATAAATATATATGGCGTGTGATAGATAAGGAATCATACAGTAAATGCATTCAAACTTACAGACCCCCAACACAAAGGAAACACTTCATTATATGTATGGTGAAACAGCTGTAAAAAGCTGTAAAAAAATATGTAATTAATTTGATAAGGATGATTGTTAAATATTTAAGCTTAGAAACTGCACTTATTGTATACATACACAGATAATGATACTATAATAAAATGGACATTTATTTCTGTTATTGTGTATATGTAAAATCTGTTTCAGTATTAGTACGTGAGCTCAAGTGAATCTGGTCAGCTATGTCTCTTGAGAAATCAGCAAGCAAACCTTTCAAAAATAATTTTTCTGATAATATAATAGCAACCCTAAAACATTAATACCTACCATGATGTTCAAGTTCAAGTGACCGAATGCTTGTTGAAGCATAATAAATCAGTAGAGGTTAGAACCGTTTTTTTTTTACCATTTTTGCCATCTGAAAAACTAAAAAAATATATATTAAAGAAAAAAGTAATTGCTAAAATTTGATATGATTTCAAGCCCCATCCCAGTCTAGATTAATTAAAGTTTTATTCTTTGACTTTTGTATTTAGAGATTGACCTGTAAATAAAGAATTGACCTATGTGAGTTCCCCAAGGGCATACTTGAAGATTGAAAGGACAAGGTCACTTATTAGAATAAAAGGTTAATTTCACCACAGAATGAAAGTTGTTGTTATCATGAATTGAAGCAATACTGTTGGATTACACTGGACAACTTCTCTGTCTAAATTGTCCCTTTTCCAAATATATATATATATATATATATAATGTGTTATGTGTATGACATCAGACCAGCTATTTACACATCATATTCTCAAAATCCAGATATTTTTTTCCCCCTGTTAACTTATCTATAATGTATTGTTGCTGAGTGTTTTATGCAGCTTTTGCAAGGGTGGGCTGAGCATAATGGAGATAACATTAGGACAGAACATGAATTAGATAATAATGATCTATAATGATATTTAGTAGACTTGTGTATTCAGATTCATACAAATTTTAATTTTAACAAAATTCCTACAAATATCTGAAAACGAGGCAGGACCACCAACAAATGAAAACAAAACATTCACATTCTTTTACATTTTCATGTTCCTTCTATTGAGGGAGAAGGTGTGGCTGGAGGCTCCGCAGAAGTTCACCAGGAATCCATGTCCACAGAGGAGAGGACAAGAAAAAATACACAAGGAGCAGCAGATTAACAAAAAAGACAGAAGAATAAGATGCAAGAGAAGAAGCAAAGCTGTGCAGCAAGGAGACAGGGACACAGTGAAGGTAGGGAGGCATTTAAAGAATGCTGGAAAGAGAGTGAATGAGAGTGTAAAAGAACATGAATTAGATTTTGAGAGTGTGAAAGAGCATGAAAGAATGAATGAGGGTGGATGACAACAGATTTAATTTCCAAATGTAAAAGGGCAGGAAAACATTTTTTTGTTGGAAAATGAATGGACCAAAAGCTGATTTTTTTGGTTGGTTCATTTGCATAAGTCTAATAATTACTTTTTTGCCACTTTGCTTATACTAAATGTCTTTTAAAACAGTTGTGTGTTTTAAGAAGAGATATTTCAAAAGAAAGTCCACTTCAATGTCATATTATATGTTGGGAAATACTTTTTTTTTTTTTTTACACCTGCATTTATTCTTTTTCTTAACCCTTTGGATAACTTATTTTCTCTGTGTTATCAACTTATGCATGTTAAATGAAAATAAACTTTTATAATGTACTGTACAGTTTATTATATACAATATATGTTACAAAAAAACAGACTATCCCAAATACCTGAACATCATCTATAAAATAAGCCCTCCTAAACCCAATAACTGGCTGTGCCGACCTTGGCAAAACAAATGCAATTAAACATTTGTGATAACTGGCAATGAGTCTTTTACATTGATGTGAAGGAACTTAGGCCCACTCTTCTTGGCAGCGTTGTTTTGATCAGCCACATTGGAGGATTTTTGAGCATGAACTGCCTTTTTAAGGTCATGCCACAGCATATCAATCGGATTCAAGTCAGGACTTCGTCTAGGCCACTCCAAGACCTTCATTTTGTTTCTTTTGAGACTTGCTTCTGTGGTTCAGATCACGATCCTGCTGCATAACACAACTGCACTTCAGCTTTAGGTCATAAACTGATGGCTGGACATTCTCCTTCAGGATTTTCTAGTAGAGAGCAGAGACCTGCAGTTCTTTACATGTTAGCCTGGATTCTTTTGTGGCCTCCTGGATGAGGAGTCAATATCATTTTGCGAAAGTTAACCGGGATTTCATGTGCTCAGAGATGTGGATGAAAGAAGAAGATGGAAGACAGAAGAGAGAAGAACAAGAAGATGACAAACAAGAAGAGGAAGAGGATGCTAAACATGGAAGCGGAAGCGGTTGTGGAGAAGGTAGGCAAACATTCAAACAGCGTGAGAGAGTGAATGAGGGTATGAGAGAGTGTCAGAGGATAAGTAAATGTGGGTATCATACAACTTGTTTTGTTTCCAAATTTAAAAAGCTTCTCAATTTTCATCTGAAATAAATGGGCAGGAAACTAAATTTGTTGTCCAGAAATGAATGAGCTAAAAATTAACAAAAACAAATTGTCTGAATAGTTTTTGGCCTATTTGCACAAGTCTATTGTATACCACCATCTCCTTTTGCCAATAACTAGTTGAAATCATAAAAATAATTCAACATAAAATGTTTGTAGGTGTCAATTTAAAAAAACAAATGTGTTTATTATAGGGGAGTCACTTTTTCTTAACGCTTATTCTGTTTCGGTTTGATTTTTTTGTTTGAATGGACAACTTGCAACTTACAGTTGTGGAATTACTAATATCACCTTGTTATCAAACAATCACAGCAGGCAGCAGGTTGCGTAGAACTGGTTTACTGCCTACAAATCCCTTTTTCATTTCCATTGGAGAGCTATAGAAATCGAATTAAGTCGTAGTAAAATTCCTTTATAATCCTCTCAAAGATCATTAAATTAAGTTTATATTTTATTTACCAGTAACACCAGATGTGCTACGTTGTAGTTAGTCTATACAATATTAGGAATATACCCCAGCCTATAGAACGCGGTATCATACCTCATTCTTAAAAAACAAAACAGTGAATAAGAAAAACAAGAATAGAAGGATATATATATGTAAACATACTATCCATTTGTATCTGTTCTAGCTCTGTTATCTTTGCCCAAAGCTAATAGACACACACCTTGTTCTACTTTTCTGTGGAACACTACAACAGTAAACACTCTGACTAATAAAATCTATTGAGGAATGGACTTCATTAACATTACCATAAAGCATCAGCTTAGTGTGGTGTTTGAGAAGGGAAAGTCAGCAAACATATCACATGACTGATAACAGTGGCAGCCTCCAGGTCTGCTGAAAAAGGACGTTTATTGGAACAAAATGAGCTGAAAACAGGTTTTTTTTGTCAATGCTAACTTACATTACTGCATACTAGTCTTGTGCATTCAGACTTGTACAAAATTTAATTTTAACAAGCTTTGCCAATTTTGTTAATTCGTATAAATGTCTAAAAACAAAGAGAGAACCTCAAATTGGAAACAAATTAAAATGAAGCAGAATGCTCCAAATTTTGTCTTTCTTTGTTTTTTTTTCACACTCTCTCTATCCATGTGTCCATGAAAGTTCCACTTTAATGATTCTTATTTATTTCCAGTACTCAAAGCGGGCTGTAAATGTATAGCATGGAGAGCCCCAAAGCGTGTATTGTAAATGCTTTTTTATACATGTTGATCCAAGCCTAATGTAACCTGTGAATATGTAGGAATCTTCTTGTCCTTAAAATCATATTTTGTTCCTATTGGAATTTCCATTTTGCTATTGGAGTAAATATGCAAACGGGGCTGGAACACTCATTTATTTATAATTTCTCAAATGTGTAATTTCAAGTGTAATGAGCAATAAGTTGGAAGAGAGCCTTGTATATCCAAGGGGCTGCCACATGTCGAAGCATTAGATCAGCCTCATGACGGACACTTATGGTAAGTAGAAGACACCAACCAACCAGTGGTCGCGTGCTATGCCTTAACATTTATTGAAGTTTTTTTGTTAATTTTTCTGCATAGCCCACCTCCTTTTGGATATCTGTTTGTTATTCACTACAGGTTATCTTGGGGAGCTTCAAATGTTTTCTCATTTGTGACCTTAGTATTTAGCGATGTAGTCTTTGAAGCCACAAATTTTCTGTCCATCAGATAAGACACTGCTATATGTCTAACATTTGCAAGTAACACAAAGTAATAACAAGTATTATTAATTATATATAATGCACACATAAAACATAAAAGACTATATTTCACATAAATTATACAACCATTGCATTATCTCACCTTAAGGATTTATAATACAATCCAGTCGATGTTAAGTAACAAGTCTTGTTATTTAAAAACAAATTTGAAAGACTACATGCATTGTTGCTTTGTGTGACTCGAGACTAGCAGCTACTGATTTCTAGCCACATCTGAACAGGGCATAGGAGTGAGACAACGTGGCCATTGGTCCAGAAACTACTTTTTTTGATTGTGCAGAACATGTAACATGCCTGGTGCACTGAAAGTCTGCTCCAATACTTGGTTTCAGTCTGGTCATGGTACAGCCATATACATCCAGAGGATAATTTATTGAGATACAATTAACCTAAACCCCTGTTTACATTGTATATGAAAATTGGGGTATTGAGCCATTGAGAACAACTATCCACTTCTATCAATCAACTGACATCTTTTCAGTTCATCCACACCAAATACAGAATTTTTATATAACAACATATTTAAACATCTGGTTTATAATTATAGTCAGTCAATGGAGCACCCGTAATTAGGCCCATATGAGGTAAGATCACACTATGTCATCCCAATTGTGTTCTATTTAAAGAGTATGGCATAGTTATATTTTTTCAGACCTTCAATTGATTCTTAAGCAACTAAAATGTCTCATTGTGATAAAAAAAAAGAATTTCCTATTATTTGATAAAATGGTGCTTGGCCAGGGTAGATTATAACTAACTTGCGCAATGTGCAGAGAATTTAACTGAAATTGGAAGAAAATATGTCACTAACTAACTTTCTTTTACATTTGGCTATATCATTAACGGTTAAGCTTAATGGGGCTAATCAGTAATAGGTTGAGTGGTTAAGTTTTATTTGCTAAAATGTTTGTGAGGGCATGTGAGTATTTAAGGCTTTATGTTTTACTAGCTTCATATGAGGCGTGTTCTATTAAATCGTGTATGTCTTTGTCTGAAACTTGCAAAAATGTATCAAAAAAATTGCCATAACACCCTGTTAACCAATGATTCAACTCCTTCGCCCCTCAATTGTGCGTTGTAGGGTGAGAGGTAATTAAATCAACCAGAAATGGGTTACAGTGTCCAAGTATACAACCATTTCCTGCTCAAAGGGATGGTGGGTTAAAATATATAAAATTACCGTATGGGAGGCACGGACCCCAAGCCATGGCACTTTGAGAGAAAACCCAGCGATAAGCCACAGACCTATTGATCGTCATTTTCAGCCCAAGAAAAGGGGCTATCTTAAAAAATAAAATACAAATTGCAGCAGATTGAAAAATGCCTACTGTTGACTTGAATAGATGCAACACTTGATTTTTTTAAATCTGCTGCCATCTGGTGTGGGTGAACTTTTTTATTTATTTATTTTTTGCAATGTTTTATTCATTTTGTGTAAGCCCCCCAAAGCCTGTTATTGTATTTTAACCTTCCCATACCACAAGGAATGGTAAGAGGTAGGGGAAGGAAGGCACAGCTTGGGGCCATGCTCCACCCATAGGATACTTTAACCTCCCCATGCCCCCCAAAGGCCATAGGAAAGAGAGCATATAGTTGTGGGGAACACCCCCCCCTGTTGATTTAACTGTGTGCAGGTTGGAAAAAAGTGATACATAAAACATCCTTTCAGTTTAGTAAATAGGTTTATGACAAGGGTTTACTGTTGGGTTTAGCCCTTAATGTTATTTGGGAGTTATTGTCTTGGGATTTTATGTAATGTTTGATAATTGTGACCACTTTTTACCCATAGGTAGCAACCCTAAACTCAGCTCCCATTGACCTCAGTGACACTGCTACTGAGCATGTGCAATAAGTGCAAATGCTAATTATCCCTGGTTTTAGTGGATGCAGCCAGGAGGGATTTAAATGAGACAAACTCATTTTCTAACTCTTATAATGACATTTTGCAGGGGCCAAACTGTTGCAACCGTAGTCATATGCAAGTACATGTATACTGATCACTTATAAACCATATATCTCACATATACCCTACATTCTTTTAGACTATAGACAAATGCAGGGCCGGCTCAAGGCAAAATGCCGCCTGGGGCGAATTTTAAAATGCCGCCCCCCCCCTTATCTACCCTTCCTCTCCCTCCGTCCCTGCCGCCCCCCCATTATCTACCTTTCCTCCCCCTCCCTATTATCTACCCTTACCCCCCCCCTTGTACTTACCTTTCAGCAGTCCTGCGGCGAGTCTCCCTGTTCGGTCTCGGTGCCGGCTTGTAATGAGCCGACACTCAGCATTACAAGCCGGCACCAAGACCGAACAGGGAGACTCGCCGCAGAGGAGAGAGAGAGGGGCGCCGAGCGGGTACTGACAGCTTGGTAAGCGAAAACCACTCGGCGCCCCTTTCTCTGTCTTTCGATTTAAAAAAAAAAAAAAAGGGCTTGGGGCGGCAAAGTGCCGCCCCTTCAAAAGTGCCGCCTGGAGCGGTTGCCCCACTCGGCTCCATTGTCGGGCCGGCCCTGGACAAATGGAGTATTGTTAATTGAGTACATCACCCCAATTATATTGGATAACCATGAATTATGTAATTGCGCAAAAAAAGTGAATAATATGTTTGAATTCATATAAATATGTTTGAGTCATATTGAGTTTATGCCTATGAAAGCCATGTAACACCATTTGTTGTCCACTTTGGTTTCTTCCATAGTTCTTGCCCATACCAGCTGTTACACAGTAACTAGCTACCCTTGGACTTTGTGTCAATGACTCTATGTTTAGTCTTCTTGAATCCATGACCTGATCTCGTAGACAACATTTGTCTTCACGTCTTTTGTCTTTGTAGGTAATCCTTTGATTTCTTCTGTAAAAAAAAGTAATTAACTTGTTGGTATTCTTGTGTTAAGGCCTCATTATGCTTGTGGAACGCAAAACAGGCCGGGTTCTTAAATATTTCGGGCTATGGAAGCATTTCAAAACTCCCAAGTGATTTCTTACAAATAGTTCATCTAATGTGAAGTTTATACTTTCGTTACCAATAAGACAAGCACTTTGTATCAAAAGCATCAGTGTTTTATTTTAAAGTATGATATGGAATATTTTTTTTAATGTTTTGTGCTTTTTTTTACAGCATTCATAATACAACACAGCTAAGTTGTGGGACTCAACAAGATTAGCAGCTGCACAAACTGGCCGTGACGAAACAGTTATTTCAGTTTTGCATACAGAAAGAAAAAGAAAAATACGGGAAGAATAACAAATGAAAGAGAGGAAGAGAAAAGAAAGGAACGAGAGAGTCCGACAAGCCTCAACCCTGTCTCTAATTATCCAAATTTCACTTATAACCATTTTCAGGTTAAAAGAGGAATGAAGTGTCCTCTCTGGCAACTACAGGGTAACTGAAATGAATTCAAGTGTTTTCATCCGGTTCATGGGGGTGTCTGGCCTAGTTTCCGGGGCTTCGTACGAATCGCCAAAGTTACCAAAATTCAGTATATTTGCAATTCATACCAATCTGAACGATATTGACGTTGCATTCATTTTGAAACCTATAATAATTAATAGCAAGACTAATGGCTTATTATTATTATTAAACACATGAGAAATCAGTTGGAAAGCGCATCATCTGACTGACCGTTACAATGCCTGCAGCACCGTCTCATTTTATATATTTTTTTTTTCTTGGCATTTCGCACAGTTTAACATTGTTTAAAAATCCCTCAATTAGCTAAACAGAAAATCCTTTTCCTCACCATTTCCAGAAAAAAAGGACATCCCTATTCCCTGTGAGGCTGTTAGTTTTCATCACTCCCGTTAAAAGCTTGAGAAATAGACACAACTATTTTCTTGACAAGTCCACGGAGGCTGCCAGACACTGAAGAAAGCATTTTGTTTTTATGAAGAAGATATTCGCAGCCAATACATATCCAGCTGTGGACCTGGACTCTGCTCTCCTCGTGTTTCATGCACTTGTGATTGGACGCAGTTTGTTAAAACCAATAAATAAGAAGGGGATTCCACGAAAAAGTGACAGTAATTCTCCAAATATTGGAAAAGGTTACAAGGGATTTTTATCAGCACGGTAATAGCAAAATAACCAAATCATTAAACAAGGCAGCTTTAGGCTCTCCATCGTGGAAGTGTCAGTACGTTTTTTTCATTCATTTGAACCTGGAAAGCATTGATTTATGGCTTACTTATATTTAATTACACCCTACAAAAACTATTCTACAATAGGACCATAATATTGGGGAGTTCCAGATTCCCAAGTTTCTTCAATGGTTATTTTGCATCAACATAAGCAGGGATATTGAAGAATTCATAGCTCTGGACACATTATAGTAGCTCAGGTATAAAGATTTTAATTAAAATCTGACAAGTCAAAGGTAGTTGAATAAGTGCTAGCATGTTGACCACAAGACAATTTGTCATGGGTTTCCAATACATAATACAGTGCCTAAAATGTCTAGTGTTTTCATATTGAGATCAACCTTTTTGTTTAGACCCCAACAAAACATAATAAATATGATCTCACTGATTTAACTTTGCATTATATTGGGTTTGAAAGCCCTACCATTTACCATTGGTTAGTAACACTATATTTAAATCCCTTTCTATGGGGTGCCTTCACATGGCAGGTGGTCTGGCACCTTTTGGACAGCTTTGTAGGGGAGCAAGTGGCTCAATGCCCCCCTCTCCCACCATTAACAATACCCCACCTCTCCCAACCTGGACAGTCAAGTGTTATTTGGCCAATATTAAAGCCTTGTGTTTACTGAGTATATGTATTTGTAACACTGGATTTGAGAGCTTTGAACACTCATAATTTTTCTTCTTTGTTATGTCATTGCTACAAGCATTTGGGAAAACATGCAGACACAATGTGCATACCTGGGAACTCTCCAGGATTTGCCTGGAGACTCCTGGAGAAGCGCTGCTTCTCCGGTTCTCCACGTCAACACTCAAATACTCGGGGTCAGAGGAGCCTCACTCACAGCTCATTTCTCCCTTAAATGAGGGTGTGTCCCTTGACATCAGCAGGAATGCCCATTGATGTCAGTGGGAGTGCCCACTTAAGTCAGTGGGACCACCCCAACATCAGAGAGTCCTGGACGCGTCCTTCAAGAGTAGACTCTGGTTAGCCGGAGCACAAAAGTTCCTAGGTATGACAATGTGTTCCTATGCATTATTGTGCAAAAGTCCAATTCAGCTTGTCTTATAGGAGAAGCTCACTGCGGTTTGTCTTTCATAATGTATAATGACATAAGGGAATTGAAAACTCCTAGGTCTCATTAACTCTTATAATTAATTTCCCCTTATTATGTCAATATTTATCACATAATCCTGAAATGTAGGTGGGCAGCGAATGCTTAGGACACACACATTACATTCATGAGCGATGGTATTATTTTAATCGGGCAGCTCCAGTTTAGGAAGAAAGGGTAGTTAATGCTTGAAACAGGTCTGTCCCCGTACTGTCTGACTTCAAATGTACAAATAACAATATTATTATCTCACCTACTTCATATTTTTTTAGTCTAATATAGTTTCAGGAGAAAAAAATAGATCACTGTACAAATCTCATGAGAACAACAGAACAATTAAGTGCTTATTATCATGTGTGGAGTAGTTTCTTCACCTGGCATACAGACACACAAATTCACATTTCCTAGTTCAGCTTCAATCTACTCGACTGCAGAATCAGATTCAGGACCACTCCAGCACGTTCCGCGTCTCCCCAACAGCAGTTATTTCATAATGGAAATAATGACAAGAGCATCAAGGATAAGCATACCATCGGGTGCATCTACACACAACGTGAGTTTTATAATTAAAGGCCAGCTCTCAATAAAAAACGAACAAAACTGGCTTTTGCCTTTTAAGTGCAAGTAATTCTGTACAATGGTATCATCAATAAGAATCTACAGTGAGCTCCTCTGGAAGCGTGTGACTGGCAAGCAGTCATATACATTTTTGCTATACTATTAAAGCACTTTTTAATGCATTATCAGAAAAAATGGACACGATAGAACTAGAGTAGGCCCTTTTAATATATAATTACATGTTCCTATTTTATTATGAGATTTTAGTATGAAAATAATCGCATAAAACCAAAATTGGGTATCATTTTAGGGAAATCTCCATGCAGCCCCACATATTCTATTTATAGAGTGGCAGAATAAATGGGTAAATATAAGGCAATTTTGGCCAGAAGTCCACCAGGCATTTGCCCAGCGTGCCATATAGCCAGACCTGACTGGTAGTTATAGGGTCCCCAACCCATTGACTATCCTTTCCTGCAGCAGGTGGCTTGATCCCTGGATTTAGTGATTTGTGTAAAAATACAGGTCTAATTCCTCCACAGGCACAGAACTCCCCTACCTGTGCACCCTGCTGATGTAATGCACTGGGATATGACATCATAACTAAGCGATCTCTCTTAGTCAGGAAGACAGGGGGCTTTAATTGAGATCTGAGACTCATTCATTAATTCGACCCTTAACAATGGTGTTCTATACAAAAACATTGTAGTTTTTAGAAAAATGACCTAAGCCGACGTTTTAATTCCTCCCTCACTTTGTAGCCCCAGTCTTTTATCTTTTCCTGCCAACCTTTTGCACCATTCTTCAGTTTTCTCTGCTCTATCTAGACCATTTGGCCTACATTTCTCCCAGCTTTATCCTTTTATCCATTCTCTCTTCCTGCATCACATATCCACCCTTTTATTCCTCATAACCTTTTTTCTTTCTCCATTTAATTACTTTACACTGTAATTTCTCTTTAACCGTCTCTTTCTTTTGATTCCTTAGCTCCTTTCTCTTTTGCTCTAGAACCCTTCTCCTTAACCCTAAATATAAAGGAAAAATAGGACACACAAGTAGCAGTTTTATCCACAGGCTGATATTTATTATTTACTCAATTAATTGCAACTTAAATAGATTCATATGGAACATAAATATGTAAATGAATAAGTATATAGATAAAAGCGATCAATACATCTCAAATTGATTTGTAGAATAATTAAAATAAATGCCTTTTATTTTTATGGTGCCTCTACTGAGAAATGCGGATCATTACTGACTGACCCATCAATGAATTCTTACATTTGAATTGCTGTAATTTAATCTTTTTTTCTTTGCATTTATTTATTTATAGATATATTTATTTGTTGGTTTTATATATACTTATGTTTCATATGAATCTATTTAAGTTGTAATTAATTGAGTTAGCCCCAGCCTGTGGATAAAATTGACACTAGTGTGTCTTATTTTTTTTTTGTTTTGTTTAAGGTGTTTTTGATGAGTTATGGACACCATCTGAGTGCTGAGCAGCTATATTTGTCTTACCCAATTTATTTCTCCTTTATATTTTTTAGACTTTTCCTTAACCTGTTACTCACTCTGCCCTTTTCTTTTTTTCTGCTCTATAAATCTCTCCTTCTATCTGTTCTATTCAACGTTTTGTTCTCTTTATCCGCTTTTTGTTCCTTTTTTTCCATCATGTGCCCCTTAACCCTTTCCATTCCCTTTGAGTACAAATTAGGTTGCAGGAGAATGCAATATCTTTATAGGGTTAGAAAGAACACAGTTTTGCAAGAAATCACACACATTGAAATTTAGTATAACAAATACAAAATAGTATAACAAAATATGACATCATTTCAAAAGATAGCATTGAAACTGAAAATAAAGAAATAAGAATAGGGACTTACAACTGGAATAAAATATGACCAGGTAACCAGGTAACCAGATATACTGCACTTTAAATGGTTATTTAGCTGCTTTAATGTTCTATTAGTATGGGAAGAGTGTTTCTGCTCTTTCTCAAGCTTGAAGCACAGACATGTAAAAATATTTTAGATAGGAACATATGTATGATGAGTACAGTGTATACACCCCTGTGTCTGGGTTTCCCGTACATTCCAAGGACAGAATCTTCTGCAGAGCTGCATCAGGAATGAGTAATAGTTTGAACATTTAACGCTGGGGTCTTTTTTTTTTTTTAAATACTATGTTGCTCCGAATTTCTAAAATACAAACACATTTGGAGCTTCATCATTTTGCTTCACCCCTTTATGGATATTATAAGCCGATAAAATAATATTTACTAAAAAATTGTAAACCTTCCAGAGAAGTAACGTTCTTTATCAAAATATCTTTGCATCCATTGACTGCTTTAAATTACAACAGCGTATGCTGTTTATGTAAGAAAATCATCTCACGTTGGTCACACTGAGGTCTGCCAGTCCAATACACACACAGACATTTCTACAGGTCTGCTAGAGAAACACAACTCATTATAACGATGATTAAGGATGACATTGAGTAAGATGTTGAAAAGATTGTGCTAACCACTTGTCATGAACGAGCTTGTGCTTTACCAGCTGAACAAGCTGAGAACATCTACAAAATCACATGCATGGTACGGTGTAGAAAATATTCTTTACTTGAAGCAGATCTTTCTCTATTTAGAACCATCATATGTTACTGTTAAGTGTACTAAATTAACCTACATAGTAGTGTTACCAGATTTGCATAAGCAAAGTGTATGTATTAGGAAGCTACTTTACGTATATGATTTGGAACAGCCAAGTTGCCGTTCACAACATTAATATTATTCTTCCTCCCCATCAACTCATTGTTTACCTTCTGTTAATTGCAAGTTTAAGGGTGAAGGTGTTAAAGGGAATTTGTAAGGGAGCTAGTAGGAGTTTACCAACCCCAAATAACTGCAATATGATAGATCAGTGAGCTTCTCCTACAAGAAGGGCTTGGCTGGCCTTCTGTAATGTATAATAAATGTGGGAATGTTCTTGAATCTTGTCTCGCCGATTTATCTATACATTATTAAGGGCCAACGCACAATGTCTTGCGGGAGCAGAGGAACTCTCCTGCAAACTCAGTTTAGTGAATATATCTGAGTAAGACCGAATGACCAGCAATTAGTTTCAGTACATTAGGCTAAAGGCAGTGAGAATAGCATTTTCCCTTTAATACCTAAATACTGGTGTACCAGCACTCCATAAAAATTGTATATCTTGCATATAAAAACTTAAATCAGGTGATTAAAGGTTCCATGGGTCGACTAATACTAAAACAAATTAAGTTCTAAAAATGCTTGGATTCTTTGCACGATGACAGCTGTCAGTTAAACTGTCAGCCAGTTTTCTTATAATCTCACCCTATAGCCAGGGGACAATTTCCCAGGATCTACACGACATGGCATCACTACTGTTTTTCAGATAAACAGATCAGATTTCTTAACAAACAGACTACTACAGCCCCTTTTGATAACAATGCAATAATTCAAAACGAATGAATCTGGGCTTTGATGATAGCACTTTTATGGGTCATGCAGAAATCCTCCCACCAACATCTGTTTGATTTTATCTACTTGAACTTTATCCTCCAGCTGAAGATTTATAAGCTGAAATCATCCTAGCCTATTAAAGTCAGACTGATGTCGGAGCACCGACCACTGCAAACGAAAGAGCAGTTCTTGCAGACGTCTACCTTTTGAAATCACTTGGTGAGAAAAAGTTAGAAGAAGTTTGTCAGAGGGCTCGGTTTTTAAAAGCTTATATGAGTCGAATCTTGGCATTCCTTGCAAAACCCTTGATGAAAACAAATCTCTGAAGTAGCAACAGAAATAAGTCAATTGCAATGCTATGAAGTTGGCCAAAGGAAAAACTTTTCCCCTTCTGTTTACATAGAACGAATGTTTCCTCCCCAAATTACCCCAGTGGCAACTCAGATGTTCCTGTCTCCTATAAACCACGGTGTGCGCTGATTTATTAATAACACTATATTGAATACATTTGTTGGTACTTATCACCAATAACAAGTTTTAATGAGAGTCCCTTTAATTGGAAAATGTGTCACGTGTACTGTGTGTTTTAACTTAGTCAATGCGACAAGTAGAGGTCAACTGTCTATTTGTGTGCCGTGACACCCAAGACCCAAGTACTGGGTTAATGTGCCACTAATAATATTACCTTTAGTACTATTTTGGCTATAGCTCGTAGCAAGGTGTCACAATAACAAGGGCAATCTGACAAGGAGACCTACATTATGATGTTGTGTTTTGTAAAAAAATATTATCATTTCATGAGTTGAATAGGTTCATTATAAATAAAAGAAAAATCATCTGATTTTTTGTGTGTTTCTGAACATTCTTGATGTGCCATATTTCCCAAGTGTCCCACTTTAGCCAGGACAGTGCTTTGTCAGGACCCGCATTATTCCTGCCGATCTTTATTCCCTGATGTGCCACCATTCTATGAAGTCAGAATAATAAACATGGGCGATGTTTTCAATCCCCTTAAAGGCCAAGGGTATTTTTTTACACTTAAGGACTAAAGGGTTTTGAGCACTTTTGCTATCTTGATTTCATGTCCAAATTCCCTCCTCCCTCCAAACAACACAAATTATATGTCTTTATTTTGTAGGGCTTTCTTAAGAAACCGTATGCACGTAGATAAACTATCATTTAGTATGAACAATATATATATATATATTTTATGGTTTTACCTAAATAAATTATATATATCAGAACATATATTTAGCTATTTGTCTTGATTTCGGAAATACCTTATGTATGGTATGTCATGTTTTTTGGATGCAGCATGGTTAAAAATGTACATATACTTTTTTAAAGTTTTTTTGTTTAGTTTTATTTATTGTTACCTAACTCTATGGGTCTACACTAAGAAATTTCCTTCTAGCCTTAAGTGTAAGAAAGAGGAAAGTGACCCGGAGACACAGGGAAGCAGGGCTTCACCTGAGACTCTAGGTAAAATATGGAGAGATTCTTGGTCCATCTCCCATTAGCAGAATTTACGTTATTAATTTTATTATAATATAACATTATTTCCTTGTGGAGTTCATTAACCAGAGCTCCCTGAGAGTTATAAGTGAAAGTTAATGCTTCAACTAACAAATTTTACCCTGTCTACTCAACAGAAGATGTAAGGCCAGTTTAACTCCCTCCATACACATAATTTAAATAAAGAGTTTAAATAAAAATATTTTTTTTAAATGGAAAATGGTAGTCCATAGGATCCCCTATGCAACAAGTGGAAACCAGCAATAACTCCCTCTTTGGCCTCAGTGAGCATAAGAAATTTGGGACTCTTGTCAGCTATGTTACAAATATAATAAATAAGTCAATATCTCTCTAGAGACACTTCATATATATTCACTCAGTGTCCTATATGTAAAAACTACATACAAATCAAAGCAGTAAAACATGACCATACACAAAGAGGGAAGAGGTAGGGCATAAGGAATGGAATTTTACTTTTGATTTATTTCTTGTGTTAACCTTCTCCATTCTAAACAGTTGTAGCATGTGATGTATGTGAGTTAAGTCAAGTAACATCGGTCAGACTAGACTTTTCTAGTGAACCCTTAATATACCCCATTGTCAATCTTTCTATGTATCAATATGAATATGAATTAATAAATGAATGAGTGAATGAATGAGTAAATGTGAAGTGTGTGTTAGCATGGATGTGGGATTGCACAGACAGGCTGTTTGGGGGTGAAGATGGCACAGGCAGACTGGTTAGGGGAACAGACAAGCTATTTAGGGACAAAGATATCACAGACAAGCTGCTTGGGGAAAAGATAGAACAGATAAGCTGTTTGGGGGCACTGATAAGCTGATTGGGGAGCAAAGGTGGCACTCACAATTGTTAGGGGGCAGAGGTGGCACTGTGGGACATGTTGCTTGTGAAGCCGGGGTCCCCTGTTACTTATTTGAGATTTTTCTGGTATCATTAAGTGACAATTTAATATACATTTCCACTCAGATAGGTATGTACAAGGAGTGTGAGCACAAGAGCTTGACCAGGTGATAAAATATATGGGGCGGGTGTCCAAATATTTCCAGGGCAGGTTTTCATTCCCAGTCCCAGTTTTCAATGCATTGTACAATGGCATAATTTCCATGATGTTAAGCACCTCAGAAATATTCTTGCTTTTGTTCTCCAGAGTAATAAAAACGCTTTTACAGGAGCCTGCCATATTAATGATGTGCGCTGCAATGGTTTGTGTTGGGAAGAGCCCTGGAGTGTGATTTAGTGTGTGGTTACGAGAATTGTTTGGATATTGAAAAGGGAGCTTGTTTAGACAACATATAAACAATATAATCTGGACTTGGTCTGAAGATAAGACCTGGTATAGATAATGATAATGAAATAGGGGATGCAGTTTGTGGGAAAGACATTAAATCAACTTCTTCAAAAAATGTACAGAACCATTTCTTAAAAACGTATTTTCCCTAGATATAAGAAAACTGCATATATACAAATAAGAGTGCATTTATAATTTTTTATGACTCTTGTATAGGTATTTTTCTAATCTATCTAATGTATTGATAAGGAATGAGAATGTATACTGTTTAAAGGCTTATACATCACTTGGTAAATTTTCAACCATTGTTAACCCCACTTTAGGTGGGTAATTGAAACAACCCTAAGAACTCCAAATATTCATTATATCCACCTATTTTTCCTCTGATATTTTAAAATCAATAACTTAAAAAAAATAACTAAAGATTTTTAACCCTAACTTCTCTTTCTTCTTCATCTAAACCTTTATAACCTTATCCACATGAAATAAGAACACACCTTTTGCCTATGGTAAAAAATATATCCCCATATTGATTCTAAAAAATGCATTTTGATGTGTTCATTGAGCTGGCATACCAAATGGATCTACACATCTCCAAGTGTAACACTTACACTACATGTTATATATATAATATTTTTAAGCCCCGTCACTGACTTTCAGGAAGCCTGTGAAAATATGCCTGTGGGAATCAGTCTTTTTCAGACACTGACACAGAGTCTTTTTCCTATGATAGGTGCATAGTCGATCTGTGGGCCCTCTAGATAAAACAAACAGAATACCCAACCCCCAAAATAAGACACGGACACCAAAATTGCAGTGGAAAATTATTTATAAATCCACAGCTTAAAAAACATAATTTTGACAATGACCCCAAACAATAATTTAACAATAACCAAAAAACATAACAATAAAGTGCCAATAATTTACTTTGCCAACTCCTTAATAGGGATATACCCAGATACCCCAACACCCTCAGGTTCTGAGCCACAGACCAGCTCGAAACCTACCAAACATAACAACCAACAACCTTTCGTTAACTTTTACCACCAAAACCCCCATTCAAACTCTCCAAACTTGCCTTTCCACCCCGCCGCTGTGACAAAACGGTTTTAACCCCCCCAAAACCATAAATAGCGAGGGAGGGAGGGACAACAACAGGAACTGAGAAACTGATTAGAAATGTGATAACTAAAATGGCTACCACCTATTTATATAACCCAGCCCCTAACCTAGCCAACCAATCGGATTAAAACGAAACCCCCCACTTCCTAGCACTGTCAGGGCCCCCTCCACTAAGCTGCGCTTGCTCCAGTGGCTTCAGGACACTATACAAGCTTGTGTAAGAGAGGTTTGAAAGATTTTCATACAGTATCTATAACCAAGATGTCTGGTACCTGCAGAGATGGCTCTGGGCAGATTAGTCTTTTTTTGCATCTCATTTAATAGATGACTAATTAGCGCTCAGACCTTTCCATTATTCTTGCTACTTCAGAGAAATTCAGGTAATTCAGTGCATCTGATCAAACATATACTTTCACCTATACAAGGATCGTGCTTACATAGGGAATACAAAACATTTTGGGTTTTGATATATGTGGAAAACAAGAACAGAAATGCTGCTCACTGCCTACACAGTACTCAATGAAATGCATGGGTTTCTGCAACATTATCTCGATGTTCGCCCTTTTAATTCTGAAGGTTCATCCCATCAACAAGATCCAATGCCAGTGCTCTGATGACCAATACTGATCCATATCCCTCAACATTTCAAATGTCCAAACAGGAACAGCAGGACACTTGGAAAGTATGCTGATCAAGGGCCACAGACATGACTAGTTTTCTTCTTCCTGTAAAAATGCCCGTGAACTCCTATGATGACATAGTTATAGTTTGTTTGGAAGAAAAAAATTAAAATGTAGGAAAATACCACCAATTTTATTACTAATAACAAACAATATCCTTCAAAGGGGTGCAGTAAACCTTCCATTTCATAATAACAAATGATTCTGAATTTACAGTTCCTTAGCTAGTTTCTAGTACCCGTCTTAAGACGTGGGATTTTGTGTTAAGTCAATTATTCTCAATTTCATTTAATTTACTATACGTGTAAAGTGTCACTTGGGTCCCGGCTGACAGCTGTTGCTCAAGATGGAAGTCTTCAAATCTTTCTTCTCTGAAGTCGTGTTGGATTTCACTTTTTTTTATGTAGCTGTAGCAATAAAAATCACTTAATATAAATAAAAAACATGCAAATTACCTTTTTCCTTAGAGTTCATATACCTGTTCCATAAAATGTACATCACGTCTGCTCAGATTACCATTAATGCCACTTTTATTTTGCACCGAAAATGGAATATTTATTTTCATTTTCACCATTAAAAGTTAGAGATCAATTATCAATCTATAATCCCTTACATGGTCACTGTTCTCAAGTTCAGACAAAAAAAAATAATCCTGAATTCTTTCACCCATTTTGAAAGTCGTTGATTTGTGTTTTATGTCATGAATGGTTTGAAGAGTATGTGTACGTTATACAGACTTACTATTCGGAAATAGAATATATACAACACAGAGGCACATGGCAGAAAAGAGAAAACAAACAACAAATATAAAAAATACATCTATAAGAAAAAGAGAAACGTAAATTGATGCACAGGGAAGGTACTTAAATTAGCACCCTTGATGTGAGAGGTGAATTTATTTGCTCTGGCCAAACTATAGCACTGGTTTTATTTTTTTTTGTTCTTTTTTGTTTTTAAATATGGCTAATTTTCATCTATTGCTGCTGTCTAATAAATTGAGAGTGAGTACCGACATAATGTATCCCTGAAAATGTAAAATAGCACTCAAAGCAGGGGATAAAATCTATGCAAACAATAATAATAATGCCCCCTAGGGACAAGCTTTCCTAGGTACTAGTGTACTAGGCTGGAGCTACAGGCAACAGCTGCAATGTTTACATATTGTAATATCCTTTTACATTTTGTGCTTTTCTAGTTTTATCATAGTATTATGCTGTAATACCAAACTGGATATAAGCCTCTGACAAAACAATTGCATCATCTAAACTTTTTTCTTCTTCTTTGGGCCTAGTCAAGAGAGAACTGTTTCTTTTAATCTGAAAAAGGCCTCAGACATCCCCCAACTGGCAATAACAAATATAATAAGAGCCATGACCGTAATGAAAGTTGGAAGTGAAGGTGAACATTCTAGGAAACATATTGCCATAGAACTGAAGACTGATTTAGAGATGTTACCTGATACCTACATTCTCGCAGACCCATTCATGTTCCAAACAACTGCAATCCACATGTCTAAACGTCCTAGTATATTTTACTAAAGAGAGAAATCAAAAATAGCCCATACTGCTAAGTCCTCCTAGGACTGGGACAAGCAATCCTTTGGAATGTGTGTCCATCAATGGACACAAAAATCCCATAAAAAATGAAACACCAATACTACTAAGGTTTCTCTGCAAAAATATCTTTTTATATGAGATCTGATATACCTGTGAGTAATGTCAATATTATTCACAGCCATTGATATAGTCTGTTACTTAAGACATGTCACTTTACTGGCAGAATAAACTGTCCTCTGTTTTTACCATGGTCTTGCTATTAAGCGTAGCTGTTTAGTGCCAATGCTTTAATCGAGTAAGAGAGGAAGAGGCCATAAAACCTAAAAAGGTAGAGGGCAAAAATAGAGAGGATGAGGGCCTAATGTTTGTTTCCGAGACAGGTACGAATATACCGTATTTGCTCGATTATAAGACGACCCCGATTATAAGACGACCCCCCAAAATCAAAATATTAATTTAGGAAAAAAACAAAAAGCCTGAATATAAGACGACCCTATAGGAAAAAAGTTTTACCAGTAAATATTAATTCATGTAAATTATTTTTTCATGTTTAATAAAAGCTATGATTGAGAAAAATATATTTTTTAAATTTCCTTTTATTTGCCAACCTGCCCCCCCCCAGTTATGCCACTCTGCCCCCAGAAATGCTTTATACCCCCCTATTTGCCACTCTGCCCCATGATATGCCTTATACCCCTATATGCCACTCTGGCATATAGGGGGTTAAAAGGCATATCATGGGGCTGAGTGGCATATAGGGGGTTAAAATGCATTTCTGGAGGTATATAGGCATATCATGGGGCTGAGTGGCATATAGGGGGTTAAAATGCATTTCTGGAGGTCCAGAAATGCATTTTAACCCCCTATATGCCACTCAGCCCCATGATATGCCTTTTAACCCAGCATGTACTGGCTGCCTTGGCTTGATAGGAGTGTGATTGCTGTTAGCAGTTTGATATATATATATATATATATATATATATATATATATATATCAAACTGCTAACAGCAATCACACTCCTATCAAGCCAAGGCAGCCAGTACATGCTGGAACCTGGGGATGATAGTAGTGGGATTACAGCCTCCCTATGCCATGCTACAACCCCCACCCCCCTTACACATCCATGCTATCACACACAAACACATTTAAATACTCATTCATTCCATTAATCACACATACTTCACACATTAAACACACATTAATCACACATACTTACCCAAAAACCCTCCCCCACCCCCTTACCTGAACTGCAGATCTCTCACTCGAAGACTTCTGCAGGGGACCGGCTGTAGAGCAACTTCTCTGGCCCCGCCCCCAGAGGAGGGAGGGGGAGATAGAGCTCTGTGAGGACGCTGCAAGCTTCCTGTCCTCCTGCTTCTAACAGAAGAGACGCTGCTCGCGACCGGTAAGCAGCATGGCCCCAGCAGACATTTTTTGGGGGGTCTGAGAAGACGACCCCGATTATAAGACGAGGGGTATTTTTCAGAGCATTTGCTCTGGAAAAAACCTCGTCTTATAATCGAGCAAATACGGTATATATATAGTGTGTGTGTTACATTTAAAACACAAAATAATTATAAAGTAAATATACTGTTGAAGAGCTGTTGAAGAGCTTTTTTTCATACAGCACAATTAGGTTAAACAATCAACATTCAATAACCAGAACTCCATCAGAAGAAGCTAGTGCAGGAGCAGAGCTGACACAATGGGTTTGGGTAGAGGCCTGACCCTGGCCAACATCACCAAAACCACTTCTTCCCTACATGTGGCACTGGATATGGGATACTATGGGAGCTTGGCCAGTTGCAAGGAACATCTTTGATCTCCGCAACCAACTAAGCAAGCAGCAAGTCATCCTTAGAGGCTGATCATTTAGGTTATCTGCCCTTGGATCTGCTTTCCAAGGCTTGGTAGGGCTCAGATGGTATATGCTACTGTTTCTCGTACTCTCTGTTCTAACTTCCCTAACTAAAACATTGCTATTAACTGAGAATCTCCCTCAGTCCATCTATCAAGAGCTATCAACTGGTGGGCACCACTATGAAGCTATTAGCACAGCTCCATTAAAGAGCATGTGTGCTGTTCATCCACAGGAGGTATTAAAAAAAGTGACAAGGGTACCAGTACCAATATTATAGTGATACAATAAATGTATAATAAGTGTGTAGAATCTACTATTTAACAGGAGGTGTGCAGATTGGGAGAGAAGTAGTGTTGGAAGCATGGTAGTTGTTGAGAGGACCCAAGGGACAGCTGCCATGAGCCCCCAACATAAGCTGTCCCATTTTCCCTGAGTTAAAGACGACCATCTACATAACTATTTGACATTAACATTCAGACTTGTACTAACTGCAGATGTACCAAACTTTGGTATATTTTGAGATTCTTACGAAGCCATGAAAACAAGGCTAGACCCCCACTAATCAGATGAAAATTAAGCAAAAACCTCTGAATTTTCATCCAAAATATGTGGGCCCACATTCACTTACATTCATATAGTCAACAACTCAATGGTAAATATGGGAGGTGGCTATTTTGCCTAGCTGCTCAAATGCAATTGACTATGCAATGATCCAAAGGATGCAATTTGGGAGAATCATCAGCGGTGCTCTTTTCCCTGTATTGGTCACGCATAAAAATAATACCCAATTGGCTTTGTACAGATTTCATTTGAAATACTTAGAAACAGTCCGTTGTAGCTGAATGCATTTACTTTATGATTCGGGAGCTCCGGGATTATGTTTTGCAAATCAGTTCACTTCCTAGCCTGAGATTAAGGTAAATTCTGCTAAGGACTAAGAGTTGACTTAGAGCATTAAGAAGGATTAATGTTTTTCAGCGGTGAAGCTGAAGTACTATGTTAACGTGTTTACACAATGCTGTGGATCACAATTAATCCAAAATTTGTATAAAAGATCAACAGTAACTGCTCTTACATGCCAGTGTTATGTGGTCTTAAAATGAAGCACGATTTAAGGGGCATTTGGTAAGCAAAGTTGCACAGTGTCTGCTCTAATAGAATGAAAGGTTTTGGAATTACCTTAACATTTTCATCACTAATTTCTTTCAACATTTTCATGACCACAGTCTCTGCATCTATAATAAGTCAAGCTTATTATTGTTATTTACATATAATGCCAGTAGATATTTTTTAGACCAGTTGCTTGTGATTCTGAGCCTGGATCTTTTGGGTGAATATGCACTAAGGGAACTCTGTAATATAATGTCATGTAAAACCAGAGAGTTATCAAATTCGCTCGGCTGAACTTTGATTTCTATGCTAAGCTGTGCAGCTGATCTTTCCTCTTCAATTTTAAGACTATGGAGAGCTTCAACTGGCACCTAAACTTGGCCAAAGTTTGCAGCTGTTGACTGTCCAGACAAGTTCTAACAGAGGATGGCTAAAAAGCCATGTCCCCGCTGATATGTGCTCTAAACCTTCTAGGGTAAATGTTAATATACTTTATGCTTATCTATTTTGTGGTCGGTCATCAAGGTCTCTTGACATCAATGTCAGTTCATTATCTGATCTTACCTTACCTTTCACTGCACCTACTGTATAGGTGATGTTTTGGAGAAAACCTGGCTTCTTCATAAAGCAAATCTCCAAAGCGATACAGTAATCACTGAAAGCTCCATTTGGGAAGTATCCCATTTGGATATTTCCCTCTTCATGAATAAAAACATATAGGTCATCTCTTTTTCCCCCGACTAGTATGCAAAAGTAAACATTTTGTTTGTTTTGCCTCTACTAGGTGTTCCCTCTGTATTATTGGTTCATGATAAGACGGACCTTAATTTTGTTTCTTACAGCATTCCTGCTCAGGATCAGGCATGCTTATTTTGTAATTCTTACCCCCATATCTCATTACGTTACAACCAAGGGTGGCTAGCATGACTGCTGCTTGTGGAAACTAAACAAAGCTTAGAGATGCTAAGAAGGTCAAATGATCTAGTCTAGCTAGACTACTATTAAATGACTGCATTTACAGATGTAATCATATTGGTCCAAGAGAAGATGGAGTCTTTCGTTGAACATGATATCTTTTCTTGGGCAAACACAGAAAGAGATACAGCCACTAATCTATACGTTGAGTTATTTTCTTTACATAAACTTTAGAGGCTCAGAATGTAACATTATTTTCTATGTTGCCATCTGAACTGTGAGAAATTCTTAAATATAGGAAACACTAGCAACTATTGGTTAAGAAAAGGGAAGTCGTTTTAAGTCTCCATGTAAAATAGGTGTGACTTTTAAGGTGCTTTGGCAAGAATAAACACATCTGCATGACTTGATTACAATGGAACGGGTTCAACTTGAGTTCTCTTGAAATCTAAAAAAACTCATGCGCCATGTGGGAACGCTTTATCTCTGCCTAAATGCCATCTGGAATGCATGAAGAAGGAGCCCGTTACGTTTGCACTTTGCACTGGCTTTTTATATCATACTAAAACGAAACGTTACAATTCAAAGTACATGGTAGTGCTACAGACTTTCAGATTTACAGCCAAGAGGGCTATTTAATATCCTCATATCTATAGTAGCCCGGAACATTTAGCAAAACAAAGTCATTTATAATGTGTTGGAAAAGACACCTCTGTGCCATTCCACAAACTGAAAGAGATTGATTGTGAACATCACACATCGCGCAAGGCTAATATTAAGCATTTAAATGGCAGGGGAATGTTCTGGCACAGCCCATTTGGCACTTAAACTGTCAGCTAAAAAGTGAAAATCAAATTATAAGAAACACTATAGCAATCATGGGACATAAAATAAGTAAACAAAAATTAAAGTGGAGAGCCGCTTTAATTGTCAGTTAACGCAAAAGATAACACAGGTATAGAAACAACAGACTGCTAATGGGCAACAGAAGTGTTGTGTTTATTTGTGTGTGTAAGGTATTAGCTTAGTTCCTTTAATGAGGAAGGCTGGGCTAAGCAGCAGCCTTAGGCTGTAATTAGGCAACACCTCAATAATTATGTTACTGTCTATTTAGACTAATCAGCTTGCTTTTTCATTCCAAATTAAAAGCTTTGGGGCAGAAGACATTTGGTCTTAAGTTTAAATGCTACCTAAAGGACTGATCATGCACATAACATAAACTTAACAATACTATAGTTTGTGGGTAAAAAAAAAAAACATTTTGTTTGTCGGCACCTTTCTACTATTTTATTTTGTATTCTGTAGAATGCATAGTATCTGACTATAAAGACTGCACAAAGTAATCTGTCATCTTTCCTTTTTATAGTTTCCCTGTCATTGTTCCAAATGTCTTTAGATCTATAGGATCTCTTCTTTTGGGTGCTTGAATATCTTATGTGTTTTGGGGTAGGCTGAGTGTCATAAACAAACCAGGGGTCTCCAGACCATCTTAACTAATTAATGAATTCACATGGTAATTGTATATTTCTTAACAGTCGGTACAACCTCAATAGTTCACTTCTGTCTGGCACTGTGTGCCCTTAAATGCCATAGTGCCAGAATATGACATCATAACCCGGCGCTCATAACCGAAGAGGGGGCGCCTAGTGGCCTTCTCTGGGTTAGGCCTAGGGCAATACTGAAGATAGATACACCACTGAGCACAGGTGTGTTAACAGGTTGCTCACCAGTAAATGGAATCTTCTAAATCTTTAAAGAATCATTTAAATGTATCCCTCTAAAATTAGACTACTTAGACCTTTTAAGACAATTAGGTTGAATTGGAGGCCACACCTAAAAGGTTTTTTTTTTTTTTTTTTAAAAACTGCTGTATAATGGTTTTTCCCGATGCTTTTTAAAATGTAACAATGAAACATCTGTATAGTCATATAACTCTAGCGGAAATAAAATATCGCCGAGTCAAAGCATGGACATTCTGTCGGGGTGAAACGCTACTGCATTAATTTCTTTTGTAGACTCAGACGAGAAGCATCCCATAAGCACTTCTGAATAAAGAGGCTGAACCTGCCATAATCACATACAGATGAAGGGAATTTGTCTAGTGTTTTATGGTAGATCGCGAAGGAGGCATGCAGAAGGAAAATTTGTAGAAATAAAATCACATTGACAGTAACGCACTAGGGTCAAAAAGCAAAGCAAAGTCAGTGTTCTTAGACTTAATAAAAACAGTATGATCTGTCAGCAACACAGCATTTTTACACTATGGGACAATGCACTCTGGGAACTCCTGCTGGGTTTCATTTGATTTCCAACAAAACTAATGGAGGAAGAACTATAGCTGGTAATTCATCATGACAGAAAAAAAAAAGGAAAAACCCTCCTGTTAAGTCCATCCCATATGAATAGGTTGTTCAGTATTTCTCTGTGTTTTAACCAGTTTCCTTGTAATTATGAAGACCTTGTCAAATAATCCACAGTTTGCATGTATGTCAATAAGAAATCTGATAATCTCATATCAACACCTTTCAAATCAATTCCAGGGATTTAAACAAGCAAAGTGTGTTTTTTTTCAGCCATTGTGTAACTATTTTGGGGGAAATGTAATGGAAAAAAAAAAAAATAACATTTTTTGCATTTCCAATGTGGACACCTCATGGCGCTCTGCAGCGCTGCATCTGACCCACCTGTTCCTCATCTCTAGCCACATCCTCCAACACAGCTGTCCCCACTTGTTCACCTGAAATGTTGGGGGTATGTGACACGGCTTGCTGCTTGCTATATGCAAGTTTATCTCAATTGTCTAATCCCAGTGTCAGATAAAAGACTGTAGTTATGTATTCTATTTGTTGTTATAGTTTTATTTTTTAGAAATAGTTATTGTTCTGTCTAAAGTCAACAAGGCCAGCGTGTATGCTAACTTACTTCTTTAACTAAAGTGTAATACCTAGCTATTATATTTGATATTTCTTTTAAACAAATGCTTAAAAATGTTCGCTTTGAAGACTATGTTTTAAAAAAACTAGCTGAATAACACCTAAGTAGAACGGGGTAAAAATTGAAACAATGTTCTTGTGGGATATAATCGCTCATACTTCAGCCAATAACTGGAATAGTCTGGGAGTGGAAGGAGATTAAATAGTAAATTAGTTTTTGAAAAAAATAACTCTTCTATTAAAACATTTTTATCACTTGCCCTAATCAGTTGAAATTGTCTGGGTATTTTTAATAAATCCAATTTAAATGCTTGTGCTATCACTTTTTTTTTTTAGAGCCACTAGGTTCACATTAAAAAGCGAAATTCAATACATTATGGTTTATAATTTTTTACTTTGATTTTGAACAAATATACTGTAAATTAAATTTTTCAAATGTCTGTTGTAAAGTTATCTATACATACAGATTCCATCATATTGCCTGCATGTTCTGCTTTGTTTACAATTATATTGACAACAGGCAGTAGAAAACTGTTGTCCTAGAGCAGGGGCGTCCAACATGCGGCCCGCGGGCCAAATGCGGCCCGCGAGACCTCGAGGTGCGGCCCGCGTAAGATCGGCAGCCAGGGCAACCGATCTTACGCGAGCCGCACCTCAAGCCCTGCTACTTACTTGTGGGAGGGACTTCTGGACTGCACACAGAGGAAGCGGAGTTCACGTGACATCCTACTTCCTCTGTGCTTTAGCAGAGAAGGCAGAGGGAGGCCGCGCCCCCTGCTGAAGTCTGTAAGCGGCATCGAGGAGCTGGCTTGCAGGTAAGGAGGTGGGGAGGGTGTTTGAATGTGTGTGTGATTGAGGGAATGAATCTGTGAATGAATGATTATATGAATAAATGAGTGTGTGTGTGTGTGATAGCATGGATGTGTAAGTGCTGGAACCTAGGCATGATGGGACTGTGATTGCTGTTAGCAATCACACACCTATCATGCCAAGTCAGCCAGTACATGTTGAAACCTGGCCAGCTGCCCCCCTTGTGTATTGATGCTGCCAGCAGTATGGGGTCTGCACTTACAGCCACCCTGTACCAGCATGTACTGGCTGACTTGGCATGATAGGAGTGTGATTGCTAACAGCAATCACAGTCCCATAATGCCTAGGTTCCAGTATTTACTGGATGGATGTGTAAGTGCTGGAACCTAGGCATGATGGGACTGTGATTACTGTTAGCAATCACACTCCTATCATGCCAAGTCAGCCAGTACATGCTGAAACCTAGCTAGCTGCCCCCCTTGTGTAGTGATGCTGCCAGCAGTATGGGGTCTGCACATCACTTACAGCCACCCTGTACCAGCATGTACTGGCTGACTTGGCATGATAGGAGTGTGATTGCTAACAGCAATCACAGCGAGCACAGTCCCATCATGCCTAGGTACCAGCATTTACTGGTTGCCTGGGTTGCCAGCATTTACTGGTTGCCAAGTCATATTGCTAATTTTGTCCAGTTGTGTGTTACCTACTTTTATTAGAAATGTGAGTTTCTATTATTATTTTTAAAGTTGGGGGTCATTTTCGGTTTTGGCTAAGTGAACCCTGAATGTTTTGGTCCAGAATTTTCATTTTAGTTCATCCCTAGAATAAATCTAGGGAATCCTGAATTTGTAGTCGCAAAACTTTCTAGGCCCAGAAATCAGTGAGAGGAAGAGTAAAGGTTTTGTGTTATTTACTTTATTTTAATCTGCATATTTTATTAAAGGCCATATTTTTTGTCACAGTGAAAAATGAGTGCGGCCCACGCACGTATACAATTCTGATGAAGTGGCCCACTGCAGAAAAAACTTGGACACCCCTGTCCTAGAGGTTAAGTATAGGAAGAGGCCTGAGCCTTGCAGGCAACACATTAATAACTTGATTGGTTTTGTCTTAAATAGTTTGTAAAAACAAAATAATTAATATTTTGAAACTAAATGGAAAAGGAAATAGATTTATATTATATAACCTACCTCCCACTAATCTACACTGAATAATAAATTAATATTAAATAAATCAAGAGTTAAAGTCCAAAACATTCCCTTTGGATATTTTTTCTCCACAAAACAGTATGACAACAAACCTGTTCATGTAGATGACAACATTCTTTGAATGACCCCTTGGTCATCAAAGGATAAACCTATATTGTATAATCCCCTGCCCCTTTATGAACTTTTTCATGGCCTCTTCAAAAGCTTAATCATTGAAATCCTCGCAGATACTCTATTTTTAAAACATTTCATTCAATAATAAGATCTATGATCAGCAGATCCTTCATAAAGCAAGTATTAATGTGACTTGCCATCTGGCATACGAAGCAAATGCCCTGTGGCCAACAGTGCTTAATACTCGCCTTAAAGTGGTAAGGACACTTTGTCATCCTCAGTCCAGTCATACTGGCCTAGTGTACCCTTTATATACTAAAGATTCTTCTTACATGCCCCTCATGTCACAAAGCTAGTATTTTAGATACCGGAAATGCATAAATAGCCATCTCTCCTTTATAATAAAGTGAAATAAAATGTTACTCTTCATTAGTTGAAAAAATAATACTTCTTCGTGACTATTCCTCAAGTTTTCCTGTGTTAACTTTGTCTTTATCGTTAATAAACTAAGCCTGTCTCACATGACCTGTATCTGGTTTATTCAAGGTGTGGCGATGCCCAGTAGATTAATATAAAGTTCTCTTCTCTTTAGCTATATGGCTGTTTTGACAAGTGATCTCATGTTCTCTTGGGATGCATGGAGTTTTTAAGCAGACTTGTGTCCCTATTTGGTCAGATTCTGTGATTTACCTCACTGAGCACAGACCATAGTTCTAGAAGTTTGTAAATTGATCACAAAAGCTACCTGCATGAAACAAGACTAGTGAGTCCTAGGCAGGGAACCAAGACAGGGCTCTAATGCCAAGTCAACGTTTACATTTGATACACAATATAAGGAGGAAATAAGTTGTATATGTATGGTGTTCCTGAAGCGGCCCTTGGCCAGACCTAAGCAGTAATCTATATTGATTTGTAATCCACAGACACCAGGCCTTAGCACTCTTTCATATCAAATGTTTGATCAACCCACTGTGTTCCACGTTGATGTGGAAAGCATTTCAAGTATGTTCTACTATGCACACATCAAGCTATGCACTACTCAAAGTATGTTTTTCTGTTTTAAATCATCAGTTTGCAAGAGTTTTAGTTTGTGGGCTTCTTAAATATAGCACTTACAACATTATTTCCATTTACACCCAATGCAATAATACACATCATTCCAGTCATTCTTGGTAGCACAGTAAAATCATTGGCCTTGCTCTTCGGCTGCTCGCTGTCAGCTGAGAACTTACTTTCACACAAGTTTCCACATTTGACCTGCTCTTGACCTGGGCACAGCTTGCTGGTCATTCAGACAGGCAGCCTGGGATCCATTAAAATAGTAGTTGTATGATTTTTACTGAGCAGCAAGCTGATTGTTTAAAGTAAATGTTATGGTTTGTCACAGGAACCAATTTAGTTACTGTTTGTTCTTCCTGCAGATATTTTTCCAAGTGTTTTTCATTCTATAATATCTATGAAGAAAGCAACTTTCTGTTATTTTAAACTTCTGAATCTCTCCTTTGTAATAGTTAATATTAAACAATGGGCAGTGCAACCAAAGTTTAATCTAAGATCCACATCTTCTCACCAGAAATCTCACCTCTTCTTAAAAGAGAGCTAATCCTTCCTGAATGCTAAAAAGATTACCAGAGAGGTCTCACACGAAAGGGTCTAAAAACCACATTCTTCAGTGAATACCATTTTCAGCACCATTTTCCACCCATATATATTTTAAACATGGAGGTGGAGGACATCTAGTCGCCAGATGACACCAACCGAGTATGGTCTCAAATTTGCTAGATCATTTTCCTGAAGAGGATTTATTGATTATTAAACTAAATAGTAACATAATGTGAATATGGGTAGAGAGTAAGTTTCTTCCTATAATTTGTTCGCTTGGTTGGTTTCAGTGGTCCTGTACACTGTGTCAGCTCTTGATTCAGCTGAATGATTTCTCTTGAGAAAGGAAAGAAGGTGTGAACAGAAATGTTGAATTGTCTTCTGCCCCTTTTGATTTTCTATCAGTGAATTTTGGGGAGAAAAACATGAGGCCATAGCTGTATCTGTATTTTGGATGAAAAACACCATGTAACCAAGGTCACAAGGCCTTCAATCAGCTTTGGATTTTGCATCTTCACCTTTATTACAAATTCAGGCACACACAGAAACAATGTACAATGGAATTACACTCTCTGAAAATGGGTGTCAAATGTGACATATCCTGATGGTTGCTTTATTTTAAGAACAGAGAATGGGAAGCATCAAATGTATACATTTCCCATCCTCGTAGGGACTTTTATTTAAGCCTTTTCTGTATAGAACCCCAGATACCCCTGCTATTCCCAGTATATCAAACACAGGTTTCAGGGACAAGCAAGCGTACATTGGATGCCTATGAAGTGTGCAGAAACTTAGAAAACACAGTTAGGAATATAAAACGTTGAAGAAATAATTGCCTCCCGAACAATGCGGCACAAATCCTACACAAAAGGATGCCTTCCACGTGTTATCGTATCACCAGGAATTTGCTTACCAACCTGCAGGAGTCTATTTTGCCTAATTAGCTACTAACTGATGACAAAGGTCCAGGCGTCCATGGATCTAATTGCTACCATGACAAATTCCTAGTGTTAGTTAGCTGCGCTAAATGCTTTCCTCAAAGTTTGTTGTCAATCAGTAGGTTAAGTCAGTTCCTAATTCACAGAAAATATTTAGTTTATTCCCAAAAACAAACCTAAGATGCATCTGTGGTCAGTTTTTCTTTACTCACACAAATCCTCTGCCAGTCAAAACATCCGTATTGTCCCAAAATTGTAAAAAACATTTACTTAAAAGGACGGTGAAGCTTTTTTTTTTTAAGTAAACCTTTTTTATTTTAAAAGTAAGGATTGCGTATTGGTCACTGCCAGCACAGATGCCAGCAATGTCCAAGTGCAATGTTGTATCTTTAGTCTTGGAAAATTACGCAACTTGGGAGAAAGCACTTGTGAAATATGTTCTTTTCTATAAGACACACTCAGGTCTGGGACCTCCACAAGTTTTCTGCTCAAGAAGGGTTGACCTATCCCTTCAAACCCTTCAGTGAATAGCCTGAGGTGAAAAGTGTATGGGTGAACATATTGTTATGAAAGGATTGTATAGGCCCGTCCTAATTTGGCCCAGCAGCTTTCTATTATTACTTTTTAGTGATGGTATATCTGAGGAATTGAGATGCTGCAATATTTACCCAGGAGTATATCTGCTTGGATATTCTCTTTAAAGTCTGGTCTGGACAGCCCTTTTAAACAATGTTTATTTAACTGGAAAAAATCAGTTATGTACATTTTATACATTACTATGGTTAAATTGGTTTATGGGGTCCTTATCGCCACCCAAGATTACAGGTCTCACAAGTAACACTGTACCAACAAGACAGTCTCTACTCAAGTTATGTTTTAAAACAACGAGCTCCAAGTATTACCACAACACTACAATAAAACATTAAGCTAAAGTTGATGCTATACCCTAGAATTATTCGAATTTCCTCAGACGATCCCTGCCAATTTAGACTTTTTTTTTTAACAAATGTGTCTCAAATGTGAATTTGTACATGTGGGTGAAAAAAACATGTTTTACTATCTGTATTTGGTCCATTTAGCAAACTAATATAACAGGTGTATGTCTTGCGTGTGAATGTAGTTTGAGTGCTTTTTGAAGATGCTTCTGTCCCTCATAGTTCTCTAATGTAAGCATATTCTTTCTGCACATTAAATATTGTATTCCATTTTCCTGCAATGTAAGCTCTGGGTAAACAGGCAGCATGCAGAGTAACGGACACACAGGAGCATCAGAGGGGATTTCATTGCATGTATTTCAGCTGTATTGGAGAAGGTCCCGGAAGCTGAAGCTAAAAAAATATTGTATTGACTGACAGCAAGACACTCAAGCATAGATTAGAGAAGCAAAATACACCTAATACACATATTACAAAACTATAACATACAGTAGTCATCATAATGTGCTTTAAGATGTTTAAATGCTTTTTTGTGTACATGGTCCCTTTTAGTTATAGGTCATAAAAAGTCTTCAACAAAAGAAAATATAAGAAAATATAATAAATCAATGGGAAAAAGAACCTTCTCAATTGTGGTGTCACTACATAGGGACATAGGGGTACGGCCATGGAGCATGATTGAATGTTGTTAAAATAAATAAATAAATAAATAAATATATATATATATATATATATATATATATATATATATACATATATAATTAAATCTGTATCACTAAAGATATCTCATGAATCGTATGATTGTAATCCTTATTGATTGAGATGTGTAATGTAGAGTCTCTGTGTACAGTTGGAGAAGACCTTTTTGGAAATGGAGGCTGCTGTGGGTTCAATTTGTTGTCCTTGATTTAAAAATATAGAATAAAAACAAAAAACAGAAAAACAGGTTTTTTGCCTTCTTTTGGATCAAGAATAGGAAGGTTAGGTAGAAGGGTTGAACTTGATGGTCTTTTTTCAACCTTACGAACTATGTAACTATGAAACACTTGAAATTGGTTGCATGCACAGGAACTCATCGTTATATTTTTCTTTTTTTCAAGGTAGAAATATGGACAACTGAGTTTTAATGCATTTTGTCTTAAAAAAAAGATAACACTTCACAAAACTGAAACTAGACTCTTGTTTTGAGTACTCATTTCATTGTATTATTATTATTAGATGTGTTATATACTGGAAGGTGCTATATTGCAGATAACGTTGTGTGTATCTTGAAATGTTCTTTGTTATGCAAATAGCAGGTGTCTGGGAATGCCGCTGCCTTGGGCAAAAAAAGTAATCATCACATGCAACGCTAATTACCAGGAGGGCAAAGAGGAGTTTACGTCAGGGTTATTTCTTCAGGCCTGATTTGAATAATGGCAGGTTACTTTGCAATACACGTGTTTTGATTACCACACCTAATATCTTAAAAGCTTGCCTAATAAGATCAGGGGAAAAGAAATTCCATTGCACACCTCAGACCATTTTAACAAGGTATTTTAAGAATTGAACTATTCTATTTCCTATAGGCATCGGCAGATAACAGTAGATAAATACACGCCCTGTGGTATGCGGGTGTGTTTGGTTGTTTCCCAGTTGCGTAAGGAAATAGGGAAGGTTCAATGCACCTGGACCCAGAACAGTGGTGTTATGTGAGTGATCAGGTAGACCTGTAAATCTGTCATCTGTCATGCATTCAGACCCTGGTTTAGGCTTAAAGGCACCCTGTACAAAATCCAGTGAGCCCCACATATATACACGTAGGTCAAGTACTCTGCTTGCCATTGGCACTTGATCATAGTTAGCAGTGGTCAGCTGTTCATAGTGGCACCTACTCTACTTCTATTGCTAGGGGCATCTTGTGGTCAAAATAACCAGTGACTGTTGCACTCCCAGGTCTAACTTAACTGGTTTAGCAGCCCAAAGTCTAGCTTCTGACATATTATGGTGCCTTCTTCCAGATGATTGCACTCAGTGTAAAGGAACAGGAAAAGGCAGATTTTCTTGGTCCTTCATAATAACAATTTACATCACCCCCTCAACTGGTTAATGACTACAGTATTACAGTAGTACCAAAAATTAGATAGTAGTTTCACTATAAAGAAAATTAAGTATGAAAGACGAAAGTTTCACTACAACTTAAAAAATGAAAGAAATAAGTGATCTAATGATATCGGCACCTAGAAACACCTAACATGTCTTGGACAATTTAAGTCTTTATCCATGGCGTTTAGGACTAAAGGCAAATTTCAACTGGTATGAAGTATAACCTACTTCATACCAGTTGAAATTTGCCTTAAGTGTTCAAGATCTCTTTGTTTAGCCATAATGACACATACCATCTGAAGAACAGATCTCTGAGTCGTTCCATCAATAAAAGAGAGCTCCTTTGAGTCATTACATCTGATTCAATGACCCGTCTAAAATACAGAATTTTGAAGAAAATGGAAACTGCACACAAATAGTATTCTCACAAGTTAGCAACTCAAATACAAGAAACACACATTGTGAGCTGTTTCTACGTCATAATAACTGCATGTCTAAGAAGATCAAAGAAAACTTCTAATTGCCATTAGTGGGTGCCATTGCTACAACAGAAGCTCATTACAGACGATTTTGTACAACCAGCAGTAAATACTACTTTTGTGTTTGCTGATGTCTGTTTCCATGTTTTTTTTAAATGAATACATCAATTCTGCTTTCACAGCTGAAAACTAATATATCAATGTATATAGTTACATTCTAATGCAATGTCATATTTACATTTCTTTTTTTCAACAAAGTAAGTAGTCAAACCCCCTACCCTGTCTTGTGAAGCCAACAGTCGCTACTGACAGAGAGGTCCCCATGAATTACTGAAAGAGTGCCAAGAGGATCATGTGCCAGAGGGGAAGGTCACACTTACTGCCGGCTCCTTCCAAGTTACCTAATTGAGGCAGGAATGTGGCTTGAACCCATACTTAACCTGCACGAGTCCGTCCTGTCCAAATATTAATTAGGAAAATCAGAAAACAGTAAGAAAAATAAAGCCATCAGGCACTAAATTGGACTTTTTTGGAAATTGGATATTTTTAAAAAATATGAGGCTTTAGTATTGTATTTTGGCATTGAAGCTCCCCTGCAACATCAATGGGTCAGTCAGTGCCCCTTTTTTTCTAAAAAGAAAACCATTTTGTGAGCTTTTCAAAAAGTTTGATGGCTCATGTGCAAAAAGGAATAAATGTATAGGTTTGAGTTGGTGCACCGGTAATTTGTTCTTCTTTGTCCATAAGTTTGGCTATTGTTTTTCATATCCTGCACCAGGGATTGAGTGAAGACATCATGTATCCCTGTTAAAATTCACCAATGTTTTTAAATGCAATGATGCACATAAAAGTTAAACATTATGTTTAAACAACAAATTACCCGAAATAGTTTATACCTACAAACTCATTTGCTTTAATGTTTACAATGAGTTAACCAACGGAATATAAAGTTAACCCAAGTGGAAGGTATATTAAGACCCTTACCTGGTCATGATAAACTTGCAAAAGAGTGCAGAGTTCCAGTTATTGCATTAAAGGCTTCCTGGTTACTTTAATCACACACAAGCTATAACAGAAGCAGGTGCTGTTTTCATCATGTATAAAACAGTAGATGCAGAGGATCACCCAACTAATGAGGTGGTTCGCTGCCAGGTGTCACTAGAACTGCTGGCTTGTAGTTTTCAAATTTCACTTTCAGTGGCCATTTGTGATTCATCTCAGTTTTCCAAATGTCTGTGTTAACTAGTCGTTGGCTTTTGAAGCCTTTCAACAGAAGCAATTGTTACGATTTGTACTCGATGAAAGAAAATGTCAACAACAGCACTAGTTAAGAAGAAATGACTTCACCAAGCGGTATATAGTTGCTTCTCAAAGGCATTCTTATACTGCAAAGCAGGTCATTAAGATCTGTTAACATGGGATGCAATTAATGATGGCAATCCCCATGTATGAAAATACAAGGTCTCCAGTTTTTAGTCTCATCCATGAAACTTTTTCCTTTAGAAATGATGTTCTTTATTGTAACTTTTTGAATACCAACATGTTTTGTGATACATTGTTTGCATTAACCTCTTAAAAATGTATATGCTACAACATAGAAAGTTTGAAGTAATCAATGATGTTGTGTTAACCTTCCTAAATTTGTTTTCAGTTTTTTTGACCTTCCACAATTTGAACACTACCAACTTGTAACTCATTATCGTTCTTTTGAACCAGTGATACCTAATTACTTTTAGATAAAAGCACACATGGGTAACCTCATTACCTGACACCCATGTGTATATGTCTAGTTTAGTCTAGACTGTAAGTCAATGGACTGATCATGGACTTAGCCACATACCCATCCACCATTGATGTAAAAGCTTATATCTGTCAACAGAGACCAACAGCCCAGGGTAATGACCTAACGGGCACTCTGACCCTGGAGTTTGTTGAGCAATGAAGTCATTAACAGCACATGGGCACGTAAAGCCCAAATGCAATCAATTCTGGCTGCCAATTAACTACATGCGGAGTATAGTGTACATGAACCTTATACCTAATAAAATTACTATTTTGACATATTTACAAATATTGTTCAATATATCCCAGGCAATAAATAAATGTAATGTTAAAAAATAGCATCTAACATGGAAAACATAAAAAATGTGTTTATGATGAGAATATTTTTCCTGAGTGATCCAGGAAATGTTACACACATGGGTAAAAAAAAACAAGAAAGAAATACATTTTCCAATCATTTCAGTATCTTACTAAATTCCAGATAAAATATGCACAAACCATTAACCAGAATTTAAATGACCTGAGATCATCATACTTGAACATAATTAATGAGATAGGTTGATAATTACAAAAATGAAGAATGGAGTGTCATTTCTCTCAGACTTCCCTGATGTGGGAAAAAGTAGTAGACAGAATTAACACATTTCTGTCACATTATTATGACTTTTCAATTTTGTCTTTTCATAACTTTTACTTTTGACTTGTGCTAAGGGACTCATTGGTATAGAATTGTGTTGCACTAGCTCATATAATGGCTTCCCATACCAAGTTTAATTTCCTTCACAAGTTGAGTTGACATAAGATCACATATACTAAGCCCTGGAATTACCCTAGATATTGCCCTCCGTGCTCAGCAAATGAAATCTAACAGAAGACCCTTTGGAAAAGAAGTACATGTTGGTTAACACTCAGAAATCCATTTTGCACAGGGCAATCGCTTGTACACAGGGAAGGCCTGAATGACAGGCAGATCTGCCAGCTCCTGGATGAGAAGAAGAGTCAGATGCTTAGCATTGCTTTTCCTCCCTATCTTTCTATTTAACACACTCTCGTTCACTCTCATGCCCTTGATTGACTAGTAGGTCAGATAAGAAATTAAGACCAGTGAAATCAAAACCAGACTGCACCTGTCACCACTGAGGCCAGAAAAGAACTGAAATAAAGCACTTATGAAACTGCTGTGATCATAACCTTCAAAACTCTGAACTCACACAGCTGTCTGCCTTTGCAAACCTAGGCTCCACAACAAGGGGTGCCTGGCACCACCCGCTTGCAATCTATTTCTAACCAAACGCTGCCATTATGGGAAAGGCTAAGGCATGTTGCAGCCTTAGGTGCCATTTTTAGCAACATAGTTGCTATAAATAGATATGACCTAACAGAATTAGTCGAAAAGATTATAGCTTTGGCTAGTGATGAAATCACACTACTTCTATTAAATGCAATGCTTTGTTTCGATGCGGTATCTGAAGCAAATTAATTGTTTACTTCCATATTAATGGTCCATGTGGATTTATAAAGCTGAAATTGTGGAAAGTGTATTTTTAATGTTTACGTAAATTGTTGTAATAGTTATGGCAATTCTACTTGTTTGAATTTTAACAAGATAATGTTAAGTAATGTTTCAGTATCTCCTGGCACGTTAAGAATGAAACATTTCAGTGAGTATGGCCCTGCTGCAAGATTACTCAGTGGAGTGGGTCTTACTGTGCCTTGTGCCCAATTGGGAAAGTATACAGTCATCGACAATGTTGCCGATAACGGCGATTACCTGGATTTAAATTATAAGCCAGGGAAGGAGGAGTCAAGCAACAGATTTTCCAATAATTTCTCTGTTAGATTTGCTGCTCTTTCCTCTGTGCAGAAGCAGCAACATAGCTATGTCACAGGTTCCCATACATGCACTGACACCATTGTCACCACAATCAAAATTAAACTCACTAAAACTATCTTGGAAAAAAAAACACTAGTACTAATGTAACCTCTCCTAGCGTGTAATGACATAAGTGTGGGATCATTTCGACAATGTGGGAGATGGGTGCACTGCAAGTTGCACTGCAAGTGTGTCGTAAGTAAGTGAGCAGGGGTAAGATGTTAGGACAAGTCACCTCTGCAACTGAGGGAAGAGCGGGAGAAGGCAGGTCTACCCCATCACTCTCTACTTCAGGGCATAGTCACCCGCTAGAACTCCACCCTGGACATGATGGAGCAGTTCCTAGAGCAGTAGCAGGCTCTTCACTCACACACATGTTTTCTGAGCAGAACATTGGGATGTCTAGCTCATTGTTCTGAGGGCATCGGGCACTAATGGGGCAAATGGTGGTGGGCATGAAGCCATTCAGGGATGTGACTGAGAATTTAAGCCAGATTACTGCCACTTTGGGCCAGGCCATCCACCTAGTTAACAACCTTATACACAAAATGTACGACTTCACCAAGACAGATTATACATGGAGCTTGAAACACTGATAAGTATCAGATAGAGGAGTTGACAGGTCCCATGCAAGCCATCATGGACACCCCAGAGTACATAGTGCCTCCCCTTTGTGACCCAAGGTTAAAAGAAAGTTGTACAGCAGCAGCACTAAATCCACTGGAGCAGCAGTCATTTGGACAGAAGCCCTTGATACTTTGGTGGGAACCAAAAGCCCCTCAAAGTCAGTGCCTCTGAAATTGTCAAAGCCTATATTGAACTACTGCCACTACCTCCTACTACTGACCCTCTAAGTTATTGGTGCCAGAAGGCTGTTTTCTGACTGGGCATCTCTTTAGTGGCCTAGCAGCTGCTTCCATCCCCACCCACCAGGGTACAAAATGAGACTGTTTTCTCGGTGACAGTCAACATACTCAGTCCTCAGAAACCACAGCTCTTGCCATACCTTGTGGAGTAAATGGTGTTCCTGAAAGTCAATCTGACCAAATTATGTTACCTAGCACTCAACATTCAAAGTGAACAAGGTTCTAGTGCTGCACCTCTATCTCCTTCCTTACTCTGGGGGATCAGCTTCAGAGGTCTCAAGTCTCCTGGACATTCTGGGAGTCTTTCAGAAATCATAGACCTGAAATGAGAAATCACAAGTCACTTCTACTTTCATCCTCCACCTCTCCCTAGTATCAGCTCTGTTAACGAGACCTCCACTTCTCCAAAATGGTGGAGCCTCAGTGCACACCCTCTCTCCCGATTGGAGGAACCGGGGAGAGGGTGTCCCTGTGGCTCTTTCCTTTTGTATAAGTGCACAGAGAGGCCAGAGGCACTGTAGTAAATATGCCCTGAATATTGTAAATATAGCCACAGCATAGTAAATCTTTTACTTTTATTATACCTCTTGATGTACACCATAATGATGACAATTTACTGATGACTTATTTTGATTGATTAGATTTTTATTTATACGATACATGCACATTCACATCAGCTGTCTTTCTCCACCGTGTGATCCTCTTACTCGGTAATTGATCAGCTGAAGAATTTGTCCTTTTGGGAAGGTTTGTCAAGCATAATACATAGGTAGTGCGTGTCTTTAGCACTCTGCTCATTTAGCAGTAATTAGTGTAACAATTAGGGGGCTTTTGATAGACTTTCGACTAAATATATAAATTAAAAATCTCTGTAATCACCTTGTAGTCCTTCGAAAGACCCTAAAAGTCTAAAAATATTTTTGTTGCTCCAAACATGCGTATATTATAATAATATATTTTTGAAGAACCAAAAGGGCAGGAAGCATAATGTATTGTCCCAAAATGAATGGACTAAAAACAAAACAAAACATTTGTCCGAATTGTTCTAGTAAAAAATTGACTCCTCAAAACAAACTAAAGCTGATTCATCTATGAGGAAGTTTTCAAAATGCTCAAAAACATAGGAACATACCACAGTAATAATGTGCTAAAGAACATTTTATTGTGACAAGGGAATACAACTTACAGAAAAAAGGCATAAAAACCATGTAGAGTAGCACTGCTGCTGCAAAACTTTGTTGAAGAAATACATTTTGAAGAGTCCATTTCATGCAAGTACTTGCTTTTCTCCCATTATGGTTTGCACCCTGGTAATTTGAATTTTTCAACAACTACACTAGACCTAAAAGTATTTTAGACTGTCTTGATGTACACTGAAAATTACTTAATCTTACTGTACATTAAGTTTTTTAAATAACTTTTTACAATAGTATGCTACACTCATTCATAAACTTTTTTTAATGTAAAGTATATCATATTTAGAATGTTTTAACTTGAAATTAATCTTATGCTCTTAGGAAAATATAAGTAAAGGTCCAATAAAAAAAATGGATGGATAGAGATGCTATGGAAACAGAAGAAGTTATTATAGTAATGGGATATGTAAATGGTTATCACAGCTATTCACATTTCTATGGAAAACCTCGCTGGAGAACACGATAACAGAGCAAGATAATCTCATCTGTTGACAATGCCTTGTTCCCTCTGCAGCTGATGAATGATTGCATCCACTACTGGAATCTCATCAGCTGGTTTCAAGGTAAGTGACGACTTTAATTGGATAGCAGTACATTTGGTACATGGCAAACCATGAATTACAATCCGATACGCTGCATAATGAAACAGCTTCAGAACTATAACCCAGTTCGTTCAGAATCAGCTGTGAACATAGTATGCTTAGAATGATACACAAATATTTTTCATTTGAATTTGTTTGAAATCTAGAATTTTATTTTGGACACAGGGCAATAACTTATGAGGACAGAAAGGAGACAATGAGAAAGTTAAGTAATGAGAAAGATAGATATCATAATGAGAAATAGTAGAGATAGGGAGGGGTAATGAGAAAGGGGAGAGAGAATCTGTACTTTGAAAGCGTGTGTATGTTAGGGCAAGTGTGTCTTAGGGCAAGTAAGTGTGTGGCTGCAAGGGAAAGTGTGAACCAGGATGTTTGTATGTAAGGGCAAGCGTGAATGTGCGTATGTATGTGTGGGGGCAGGCATTTTTAAGGGCCGTATGTATGTGTGTATTTTTACAGTCCATCCATAAATTTTTGGGCCTAAAGAGAACAGAATAATTCACTCTAGGGCATGTTTTACCCAGGGGCACTATTTGGTATTCTTTTAAAGAAAAGAAAATGTCAGATTGAAACATGTCCAGGCCTATCCCTGGTTAAAATGAGTGTGTGTGTCAGTGTGCAGGGTTAAAATGTGTATGTCAGTATACAGGGTTAGAATTGGTGTGTGGGCGTGACAGTGTATATATATACCGTATTGGCTCGAATATAGGCCGCACTTTTTTCCCCCACTTTAAGTTTTTAAAGTGGGGGTGCGGCCTATATTCGGGCTCTAGCGCCCGACGCCCGGGACATGCAGTCCCGGGCGCCGGGCAGGCAGCGGGGTTAAGATACAGATCCCCCGCAGCGGTGCAGGGGACCTGCATCCTTCTCCCCGATACGCCCAGACAGCCTCCCCTGCCAGCACTTCCCACGGGGGGGGGGTGCCGGCACGGGAGGTTATCTAAGCGTTTTACCTCTGCCCACCCCCGACTTACCGGAGCAGACTCCCGGGTGTCTTGCGGGGCCGGCGGGAGACATTTACGCAATACGCGCATGCAACTTCCGGTACCGGAAGTTGCATACGCGTATTGCGTAGATGTCCCTCGCCGGCCCCGCAAGACACCCGGGAGTCTACTCCGGTAAGTCGAGGAGGGGGGGGCAGAGGAGGACAGCGGCAGCGTATCGCGGGGAGGGAGGACAGCGGCAGCGTATCGCGGGGAGGGAGGACAGCGGCAGCGTATCGCGGGGAGGGAGGACAGCGGCAGCGGATCGCGGGGAGGGAGGACAGCGGCAGCGGATCGCGGGGAGGGAGGACAGCGGCAGCGGATCGCGGGGAGGGAGGGCAGCGGATCTCGGGGAGGGAGGACAGCGGCAGCGTATCGCGGGGAGGGAGGACAGCGGCAGCGTATGGCGGGGAGGGAGGACAGCGGCATCGTATCTCGGGGAGGGAGGACAGCGGCAGCATATCTCGGGGAGGGAGGACAGTGGTAGCGTATCTCGGGGAGGGAGGACAGTGGTAGCATATCTCGGGGAGGGAGGACAGCGGCAGCATATCTCGGGGGGGGACAGTGGCAGCATATCTCGGGGGGGGGGACAGAGTGGCAGCATGTTTTTTTTGGTGCTTTTTTAAAGAAAAAAAACTTTTTCTTTAAAAAAGCACCAAACTTTTAGGGTGCGGCCTATATACGGGGGCGGCCTATATCCGAGCCAATACGGTATATATATATATATATATATATATATAATCATTTAGTAGCATTTACACATAATCTCATCAACTCTACTTGATCAACCTTAGCACAATGGAAAATACATGCATCTCTGAGAAAATAATAATAATCATTTAACAAGTCGATATTTATTTAATGATTTGGTCAGTGAAATTGAGCTTTCACATACAAGACTGTATACAAGTAGCCAAGCTGTTAACTTACTTTCTGCTGCTAAAAGAATACCTGGTATATATGGTTATGTCTCTATCGCAGTGCAAGGCCATATATTATAATTAGTAATACAATTACTATGAAGGCAGTTAAACATTTCTTGTGTTTCTATTCATTAGGGCAAGACCATATTTGTTTATTTCTTAACTTGTCAAAAGTGACTATTGACTTTTTGGTAATGTTTGTTTAATTGGTTTGCATGCTTATGAATCCCTGTGATATATCTTCTTCCTTTTATCAGAAGAACATATTTCATGCCATGCATGTGCTTTTGTAACATAATAATTGCATATTTACTAGATAAGGCAGAATTAAGTGGCTCTCGAAGTATGCTTTGCTCCCCTTAAATGCTTTGGGCATCATACTCTTTCAGGTTTCCTCCTACATTAAACTTAGTATGCTGTAATATGCAGAGCGGTAGAGAACATGAATGTCTTTTATTTCTTCTTATTACACGTTGTAGTGACCATCAGTTTAACAAATGTATATTATATATGGATAAACACAATAACTGTCATATCTATTATTTTATTGGAAAACCTTGCTGAGTCTGACAATCCAAACTTTTGTAGACCAAATTAAAAAGATTTAAACAATACTGGAAGCATTAAATAGGCTGGAGAGATAGCGGATCATAGCCCAATGAAGTAATGCAGGTGTTTCTGTAAAGGAATCGTGAAGTGAAGAAATAGCTTCCTGTTTCCTGTTCTATCACTGGTTAACCTCATTGGGAAAAGCAATCATATATTTCAGTATAAAAGAAGTTACATAAAAACAGCATAACTTTATGACCTTTTCATTTGTGTAGAGATCTTCCTTTTATATCAGATCTTTGGACCCCATAGATCTCTATATGCCATAATCAGCTGCTTAATTGACTTAAATAATATAGCCCCATTTACCAAAAATCAGAATGCTCAGGCTGATTTCCCGCTGCTAGATTGTTACTGTTGAAATAGTCATATTCATAAAATATCCATAAATATCTGCATTATAACTTACACAATATAAGTTCTTTTAATATCTGATTTACCAACATTATATCATCTGACACAATCCTCGTTGTGAAAGTTGGGTCTTACACATCTATTTACCTCTCTACTTATTTCTTCACTTAATATAAACAACAATGACTTAATGTAGAAGATGATATTTTGGTGGTATTTTATTTCAAGGATTTGTGTCTGTTACAATCTTCTTTTTATGTTGGCAAGGAGATTAACCTTTGAAATGCAATAATGATACAATTATGGTTAGAGAAGCACTAATGATAAATCATTATTATCTCCAACTGTTACAGACTTCTTCGAAGAAAATGCATTATGCCTGCCAAACCTGGAGGTGCAGAAGGAGACAGAAGAAGCTCTTCTAAATCTGAGTAACTCTTTAACGGTGTTCTAATTGTAACATGGCTTAGGCTGGCAGCTGGATGATATTTATCTACATGATATGTTATCAAATAAAAGTATTATATGCTATTATAAATTCTCTTACCTACACTGTAGTCTGGGCATCCATTCCTAGGCAAAATATAAGTGGTTTATACACTGTAGTGGCTGTGTGAATATATCACAGATGAGGATAAATTATGAGCTGTGAGGCCACGGTGCTAATAATAACAGCAGTTATTACTAGCCAGACCTACCACGCAAAAGGTTGTCTGCTTCTCTGCATTCTCTCTGATGTAGTTCTCTATAGATTTCAGCATAGGTACAGAAAAAGCCAAACCACAACACGTTGTGACACATAGGTTGAAAAATAGTTGCTTGAGAGTGATGTGTACAAATGCTTGAAGTTTAGGGAATTGTTGTGCTTACTGCATTAGTAACAAGTGATAATTTGCATTTGGTGGCGGTTACTGAGACCTGGTACAATGAGCAAAATGACTGGGAAGTTGGCATACCAGAATACGTTATATAGAAATAATAGAGGTGACAGAAAAGGACGAGGGTTTGTCCTTTATGTAAAAAATAGCTTAAATAATAATCTCATACAAATTAAGGTGGAAAACCTACAGTTTGGACTACTTTAGAACTTGATAACACTTGACCCAGTGGAAACAAAGAGGAGCTCCACCATCTCCTAGTTGAAGAAATAACTAAGATGTCAATGAAAGGTGAGGTTTTCATTATGGGGGAATTTAAAAATGTTATCTCCCTGATGTAGGCTGGGGAAACCAAACAGCAGGGTCATCCAGAAGTAGAGACATCCTAAATTCTTTACAGGGCTCCAACGATCATCATCCAGTGGGGTTTAATATAAAAAGAGAGGTTACTGCACCACACTAAAACTAAGGTTTTTGATTTGTAGGTGAGTCTTTCAAAGTCTGGGCATCTTTAAATGGATTCCAGAAGAAATGGAACTATTTAAGAGAGGCTCTACTAAAGGCAGCCAAAGATTGCATTAAATTTGGTAGTAAGACTAAACAAAAAAGGAAACCACTATGGTACTCCGTAGATGTGACATGTATTTATTGAGGAAGATAGCATTTAAGAAATATAAATTAGGAAAATGGAAGCAAATGTAGAGCTAATAGTAGGAAGTCAAAGCGCATCATTAGATGAGCCAAAACAATCACAGTGGAGAACATTACCAGGAATACATCAATTAAAGACAAATGAAGGGCATTATATAAATTAGGATAATTGTAGTCGAAATAAAAGTTCTGCTTAAAAAAATATTTTATTTTTACAGAGGAAGATGGCGGTGAGGGGCCCTTGTTAGCAAAGAGAAATAGGTTGCTATATAAATCAGGGGTGTTTACAGAGGAAGAAGTGTTTACAGATATACCCAAAGTTATTAAAAGAGCTTTGTAGTGTCCTGGCAAAACCATTAGCAGACTTACTTAACCAGTCACTATTGGCAGGAGTAGCTCCAGAAGACTGGAAGTTGGCAACTGTACTACCAATTCACACAAAAAGTTAGCATGGAAGACGCAGCTAACTACAGACCAGTCTTATGTCAGTAGATAAATTAATGGAAATTAATCTACAGAAAAGGATAGGATTGTTAAATATCTGGAAGTAAATCATTTCCATGATCAGAAACAGCATGGGTTTACTACAGGGAGATCCTGACAAACCTAATTTATTTTGTGACTGAGTAACTAAGATAACAGACCAGGGAGGAGCTGTTTCTATGATATCATATCCCAACGCTATGCTAAGCTGTCCATTGGCAACCACTCCCTCTCTCCAAAATTTGCCGCCTTAGGCCTATTGAACCTAATTGAGAATACAACTTTGATTATGATTAAAACACAAAACCTGATGAGTGAAAAGTGCATTGTAGGAATCTATAGGGCTGTTATTTCCAATAGCTAGTCTAATTGAAAGACTGTAGGTCTTTCTTTTAGATAACTGAGGTAGCCTATGCACAGGGGAATTGGAAAAATAACCGAAAATTACATTAATTCCACATTTGATATTGAGTGATAATCAAATGTTAGTGGTTTACCACGAGGAGGAACAACCACTTACATAATTGTTTTTATCATATTTGCATTGCAATTTCATAAAATGAATTGTGTTCATCAATTTGGTAACCAAAACATTTTAAGTTGGTTGGGAATCATTTCAAATTACTGTTGACTTACATACTGGTCTACACATTGGAATCATCACTGACAATCAGTCCTATTTAGAACGGTAGATATTAGATTACTATGTCTTGGCACAGAGATCTGAACTACTATATTTCATGACAACAAAATATTTTCCACCACCAAACTACTACTCATCTTTATAGTTTATTTTGTAGATCATGACGTGATACGGAAGTAAAAGTGTAATTAAAAAAAAGAGGGCAAATTTGAGGGCAAATTATATAACAAATACATTTACCACTTCTCTGCAGTTAATGATTTTGGCTGGATTATGATTTTATAAAGCACCCAAACAAGGCTTTATTTTGTTTTTAAATCAGGTATTGAGGAAATGAGGAAGTATTATTTTGGATGTTTCTTTTGAAAAGCAAAGAAACATCCAGTTTGACGGCCCATCTAGTTTGCCAATTTTTTTCGTAAATTCTGTATCGCTTTCTGCCTAACCCATGAATGTTTAAATTCCCTTATAGTATTAGCCTCTACCACTTCAAATAGGAGTCTCTTCCTTGTACCTACAATCCTCTAGGTAAAGTAAAACTTGTTTTGATATTATCATACGTAGGAACTCTTCAGATTGAAGTGCTAACACAACAGCTGGCATTGTCCCTTGTATAGCTGTCCCTACTTCCATGAAGTCACTCCTCAGAAGAAGGAGAGCTCTTTTTTCAACACCTTCCTCCTGGGCGTCTTCTCCATCATACAAAAAACAAAAACTGTCTGCGCTTCTTACCCTAATAAAGTTGGCAACAAATATATAAACATAATATAAATGAGAGGTTTTGGTTATATGAATTGGCCAAAGCATAATTAAGCTCACCCGCCACGTCAAGGCACACTCTCAATAGGGTGAGAACCTACTCTCACCTCCTACATAGTGGACACACAAAGCAGTTTATACTGCTACCAAAACCTTATTAATGTGTTGGGGGAGGTGCAATTAAACCTCCTCCCTATTAACCCCTGGACAGCAAAGCTTCCCTGTTTGCACATATTTGTCTTCTCCATCATGTTCACTAACACTGAGGGTCCAACTGTGCAAAATAGACACATCCTGTATAGACCCTACAATAAGTTGACATCTTATCTAAAAAAAAAAAAAAAAAAATTATAAAAGTACCCTACATTGATCCCATTACTCATAACTGAAATATGACTGGACCGCTGATAAAGGAACAGTCTTGCTGTAACCCAAAATGGGGAGTGTACCAGAGGTATAACTCACAGGATCATCTTAAGCTAGCGATAACAGTGCTAAATGCATCATTTAATATGCGTGACTGTTTTTATAGCACTTGGTTACCAGCTGTGGTTTGAAATTAAAAGATTCAGGTAAAAGAATGTTGTGCTTCCATATAACATGACCCACCTTGTACATCTCAAAAAATGCAGCATGAGGTTCCTGTCTGTCTAATCCAGTTTAAGACATAAACATTCAAAAGAAAAGTAAAATGAGAATGCTCATAAAAAGAACAAGGGCTGTGTACAGCTTCATGAAAATATTTTTAAAAGACTAAATAGTTTAATTAGGATTCTTGATATTTATACAGGATTACTGACATTGATGTATTTTAATTGTTATGTTTCTATTGGTCAGATTAAAAAATGATAATAATAATTTTACTTAAGCATGTGAATGAGGAACTGGAATTTATAAAATAGAAGCTCAGAGAATTAAAATAGGGCTAAGAGTTCCAGTATATAAGACAAAGGGTCTTTTTTTTAGCACTACAATGATGCCATATAATAAAGGAAGAAGCAAACGATGTGCTCTAAAATGAACATTTATGTCATACAATATGAAATTTCTGAGAAATGTTGGTAACTGGTTGTTTCAACTATAATTTAAATTTTATTTATAGAAAGAGTTTCCTCTTTTTGCTTCTTGGAGAATCCAGGTAGGTACACTTCTATCCTATGCTCAACCCTTCCAGTCTTTTTTCATTATGTTGCCATTTTAACAGTTATTGTTACATTTTGTATAACTTTGTCTTGTAAAGTTCTATTTGACAATGCTCTGCTGGCTTTAGTTTTTTAATAGTGCAATTAAATGCGCAAGACTTACCTCTTGGAGGAGGTACGATGGTGGCTTGTCCGCCCAGGAGATAATTAGCAGCCTTTCCTATAGTACACAAACATTTTCTACACACAATCGTGGAGTGGGGACCCGAGAGTGCCACTTTGTAAGTTGCTGGCACCAAGGGTTTAAAGATGGACCATTTTTTTATGTGCTTTTAAGACCTTAAGAAATAAAAAGTAGCCCTTCTGAGAGTGTGTTTTAGCTGATCCCATACAATATTAGTTATTAAAGTACATTTCAAAAGAGACCATATTGGGATTCTCGAGTATTCTCTTAATTGGATGTTGGATAGGAATATTGCACCAAGTCCCGTAATGCATCATTTCTGGTAGGATCTTTAGGGAATCCAAGAACACATTCCGTCACATTTTGCACAATTCCGTCAGAATTTCTAGCTGTAAGAACAGTTCAACATCTTTAATAATCCAATTATGGGCCAACCCAGCAAAAAATTTAATTTTAATGGCATTTGACAATTTGGGGGAAAGTCACAGTTTTTGATCTTATTATTAAAAATGTTTGGTGATTACAGCATATTTGCACCCTGTAGTAACTTGATGTGAGCTTATAGCTTATTATCTGTTTTTTTCTTTTCAACCTTTTCACAAAGAATGTCAATTGTAATTTTGTTTTCTTAATTTTGCTTTAACAAAGCTACAGTGGTATGAAAATGTACATGTTCCCTTCCCAATTTCTTCTATTTTTGAATATTTGTCTGTCAGACATGAAACTAATTTTAATATTATACAAAGAGTAAACACAAAATGCTGTTTTTAAATGATGATTTCAAGGAATAGAAGGAAAAAAAACTATCCAACCCTACCTGGCCTATGTGAAAAAAAACTAGACACACCCAGGCATATTTACTGCCAGTTGAATCTAAACATCAATTAAATAGAGAAAAGAAAAAATGTCGGTGCGCTAAGCTAGTCCCAGGCTCAAATAATACAAATGTGTAAAATGAGGCCTACTGCACAGGTGTAAGCATGCTGCAAAAAACAGTGTATTGGCTGTACAATGTATACAAAAAACAAAACCTGTCTGCGCTTCTCACCCTAATAAAGTTGGCAACAAATATTTAAACATAATATCAACGAGAGGCTCCTCATTTGTCTGGTTGCAGCTTGTTGTCCAGGGGTTAATTTGGAGGAGGTTTAATTGCACCTCCCCCAACACATTAATAAGGTTTTGGTAGCAGTATAAACTGCTTTGTGTTCCCACTATGTAGGAGATGAGAGTAGGTTCTCACCCTATTGAGAGTGTGCCTTGACGTGGCGGGTGAGCTTAATTATGCTTTGGCCAATTCATATAACCAAAACCTCTCATTTATATTATGTTTATATATTTGTTGCCAACTTTATTTGGGTGAGAAGCGCAGATAGTTTTTGTTTTGTGTATCAATTACATAGAACTTGTCTTCCACAGTGAAGTAGGCTAAGAGGCTTCAAAAAGCAGCATATGATGCTATGATCTAGATACAACCATACCCAAAGTGAGGAAGATAGACAGAAAGAGCAAAAAGAAAGTTATAACAGCTGCTAAATCACACACAGAAGAGAGCAGGGCCGGACCGGCCCACCGGGATACCGGGAAATTTCCTGGTGGGCCGGTCGGTCCGTTCAGCCGGCAGACCAACATTAAAAACAGCCGCTGAGCGTCAGCGAGCGGGTTTGAAAGCGGCAGCCGGGCTGCCTTCTTCGGCCACTGGCGCCTAGTGAAGTTAAAGGGGCCGGCGTGCATGCACCGCACCACCCAATGTCTTAAGAGGGGTGGGACGAAAAGCTGAGGCACTGCCATTATCTATCTATCTCATTTTGGTAGGTCCCTCCTCTGGGGTTCTAGGTTCTTGTGAAGAAACATAATCTTGGTAATTTATTAAGCTATTTTATGAGCAAGCATTATGCCCTGGCACTTTAAGGCTAGCTGTCACCTAGGTTGGATATGCATTGGCACTGTCAGCCAGCGACCCACTGGATATCTGCTCAGTGAGCCAGATGGCCAGTCTGGGCCTGATAGTTTCTAGTAGATACAGTATCTCATATGAAATAACCATTTCTCTGGTACTAAAGTGTTACATATATGCTGTAAAATTATATTTCAAACTAGTCAAGGTGGAAAAAAATATTATCCTATACACAATATCTGTACTTCCATACTGGTATTGGCATAAAAAAAGTTTCTAGTCTTTCTCGAGTTTTAGATTCTCAAATATTTTTATTTCAGTAAGAATGTTTTTTGTTTTACTTCTTCTCTGCCTGCATGTGTCTAAGATATTCGTTGGTGGTGTTCTACAGTGATAAGATGGCATACTTCAGGTAATTCTATCCTTCATGGATGATGACATGACATATAAAGGAGACATTATACACCATCTTTCCAACTGATGGAATGTTTAATTACATTGCTTTGGAAATGTTTAGCCGTTAGACTCGTCATAATATTGGAATAAGTCAGAGTTCATTTGAGAGTGGAAAGACAGCAAAGCAGAGTCTATATCCCAAACAAGAACAGAATTTGTAAACCCATCAAGCATGAGATTACAATACTAGAGTCCACCGTGCGAAAGTGCTTATATCCTTTTACATGTTCACCTTTAATCCAATGCTAACGATGTGTTGATTTAGCTAATCATGCTGCACATATCATCACGCACACCCTGTTAAAATATTACTCAAGTACCAATCTAGAATTCCTCCTCCGTATTCTGTTTTTCAATATTGAAATAGGCATACAACAATTCTGCAGACGTTGCATTAATGTATTTCTGGACGTGTTTAAAGAATATTTGGATTCACTACTTGATAGCTTAAAGGAACAAAAAGAAATGAAGAAAGTAAGACAGTAAAGATACAGTATTACAGTTATAAATTGGATAGTTGCAATGTTTTTGTGACATTTGAACACGTTTGGTCGCAGGTGCCTTACAAATAAGAGACTTAACCATTTACAGTGAAGTTTAAAGATGGCAATTTACCTACACATTTCTAAAAGATGGACTCATCCACAACATAAGCAATACTAAAGAAGAGGAGGATTATAAATTAGCTCATCTTCATCTGGTGTTCCTCCACTTTTTACAAGCACGCTTGAGCCAATGCAGGCCATACTAGTATCTTATAATCAATAATGCGTGCGTTGTTGTTGCAAAGCTAATCTTGATCTTTTTCATGGCTCTTTTAGGGTCTCACCATCGGATAGAGGCTTTCAAATTCTGATAAAATTATCCCAACTGAAGAAAGAACCATTTAGGGATCCCAAAAAACTATAGCGGCCTTAGGTCCAGATATCATAAAGGTCTGCAGCTGACCACGGGAAGAAGTGAGTCATCGCAGACAGTTATTTTTTATACAGTAATAGCAAACTGGTTTAGTGAATTGCTTGTGATCGTTTTATGAAAAATATATAGCTGTAACATTTCCACTCCATTTAACACATTTTGTCAGAGGTTTTAATTTAAACAAATCAATCTTTATAAAAAAAAAAAAGAAATATGATAATCATAAATTACGATAACGGTCACAGGTCCAGGCAGTTTATATGATCTGATGTCTAGAAAGGGTGAAAATCATAAGGTCACAGAATGCATCATAACTAATACTAAGATACAGTATCTCGAAAGAAAAAGAACAAAAGGGCAAAAACACAAGTTTGAAACCTAGAGGGCAAAGCTCCGAGATTAAACTACCAGTGAAATGGAAAAAAAAATGAGCAGACGCTGTTGAAACTATTTTGTGGTTTCTTCATTGTCTCTCTCTCTACCATTTGGCTTAATTTTAAACTGATGAGAATCCAGTGTTCTTCCACCTGTGCCACTTAATCTAATACTTGGCAGGCTTAAATGTGTGCTTTGGACAGCAGAGTCACAATACAGATATTTGATGCATGCAAACTACATTATCGCTATGGGTGTTCCCAAAACTTGAGCAGATCTGAGCAAAATCGATGTTCCTTACTTAAATAGCGCAGAAGGCTCCTTTCATACATTAATGTATGCATGTACTGCAACATTTCATCTGTGGATAACGGCGATAGTTTCATAATATTAATAATTGTAAAAATAAAGGGAACAGAAACAGAGGACATTTTCTCCAAAATCTACAAGATTCCCATATAAATCATGAAGCAACCAAGTGCTGTTAAAGTTATACAAAATAGTTTATTTAAACATGTTTTTGACATTTTTGTGCGGTAGGTTTCTAGGTGGCTGTGATTAAGATGTTGAACAGGAAAAGTATAGTGAAGGAGGTCCTTCGGAGCCTGGAGAATTTGGGAGCTGCTCCAGCACTAATAAACACCACTAAGAGTGCAGATGCTAATGTAATCTTAAAGAGCGCCATAATTTATCTATTCATATTTGAACAAACAGTTGGTATTGTAAACAGAATTTGGCTATTTTAAACCGGTCCAGTCTTTTAAGCAGGGGATGCTGTTTGTTTAATTAGATTGCTATGCATATTAACTAAATGAGCACAGGCAAGTCCTCTTTTCCCGTCCCTTGCATTGGTATTAAATATTATCATTAAGGGATAGCACTAGTCAAAGTGTTTTTTATATGCTAAAAAGTTCTAAGGCCTGTTGACAAAGCAAAGAAATGGTGTCAAAAATAATTTCAAAACCTTTTGACCTGCAAGGTTTAAGAGAATTAGGCACAGATTCTTTCCAGTAAGCCTCTTAGTGACAAGAAATATGGTCTATTGCCAGGCGCTTTGATTGACATCGGTGTTTGTAGTCTCAGCTGCTAATACAGTATGCTCTCTCTATACTCCTACTTGGTAAATATAGAAGACTATTTGTCACCTGGGCTTTAGGATTATGCATAAGTGAGACAATATGACTAAAGATCTTGCAACAGAAATTATATATATATATATATATATATATATATATATATATATATATATATTAAAAAGGTAATCATAAACATTAAAAATCATGGCAAACCGGTCCAAATAGTTCTAAAAATAAGTCCCCAAAAAAAGATGTGAGCAGGACGGTAAAAATAAAATATCCATGCAGTGATTAAACAAGGATAAAACGTGATGAGTATCATGTTAAGGACAATAAATTGGGAGGGTTTTGTGTAAAGTTCTTTATAAGAATTTCAGCTTATATTGTTTGCCTGCATGGGGCTTATATTGTTCATTATTCTAAAATGACTTATCAATTACATGGCATGGCTTATAGATTAAGTAATGACTCAAGTCTAAGAACGTTTTACTGTTGTTTTATTAATGTCTCCAAACTAAGCCTGTTGACAATACATTGAAATGCACTTAAAATGACAAATAATTAGATTTTTTCAGTATATGTATATATATATATATATATATATATATATATATATATATATATATATACCTATACACGAAGTTCTCAATCAGATGTATTTAGTGTACATTTCTTAGCCATTAACAAAAAAACTCTGAAAACAGCATCTTTATGAAAATTATTTCCATTTGCATTTGTTAGCAAAATAAACTAAAGTATTCAGCTGGTATTTTATTTCTCTTAAAACACCTTTCACTCATAATTATCCTGCTAAATGCTACCTCCAAAAATTCTAATTATATCATCCGGGAACACTAATTTTCACCAGGGACTTACCATGATCCAGAACTATTGGTCATTAGAGACCTTCCCTGATCCTACAAAAGCTAGAGACATACCCTGATCCTTTGCAAGCTGAAGACATACCCATAGCTTCAGCTTACATTGGATATCCAGATCACGCACTGCCTCCAAATACATACCATGATCCTGCATTAATTGTCACTACCAATATACAATTATCCAGAAGTAACTGTCTCTGGAGGCAAATCCAGCAGTAATTTGACACATACCCTGACCCTACACTACTTATAGAAACATTCCACCATCCAACACTCTTCCTAGTCTATCCTACTCATGCGATAGTGATCTGGTATAGCAATGACTGGTCATTCAGCATCTCAGAAGATGGAAACCTACTCTACAACATCAACCAACATGACTTGCCTTACAGTTATTCCATTCTAGAGTGCTTCTGCCAGACAGGGACAAACGCTCTTGCCGGGATTTCCCGGTAGACTGCCTCCAGAGATGTAAACTGTGGATCCATGGCATGCAGTTTTAAAAGGGAGCTGTGGGTGCGAGAGAGAGTTTGTGTGTATGCATGTATGTATGTTAGAATGAGAATGCATGCATAAGTGTGAGTGTTAAATGCATGTGAGTATTAATGTATATGTGTGTTAGCATGGCTGTGTAAGTGTTTGCTATGGCAAAGATAGCACAGGCAGTCTGTTTTGGAGAAATTATGGCACAAACAGGCTGTTTGGGTGAACCGACAGTCTGTTTTAAGTGCTGGGTAGGCGTTTGTGTGTGAGTGTTTGAGCCAAATATGGCACAGGCAGGCTATTTGGGGGACTGACAAGCTATTAAGCAAAGATGGAACAGGCAGGCTGTTTGGGGGCACTGACAAGCTGTTTGTGTGCATTTTGAGTGCTACATGGGCATTTGTGTGTATGAGTTTTTGGGGGGCCAATATGGCACAGGCAGGCTAGTTGGGGGACTGACTGTTTGGTGGCAAAAACGCCACAGACAATCTGTTTAGGGATACTGACAAGATGTCTAGGGACAGAGATGCACAGACAACCTGTTTGGAGACAATGACAAGCTGTTCAGGTGAAAAGATGGCACAGGCAGGCTGTTTGGGCCACTAAGAAGTTATTTGTGGACAAAGATGGAATAAACAAGCTGGTTGGGGGCACTGACAAGCTGTTTGGCTGTAGAGATGACACTGGCAGGCTGCCCGGTTGCAAAAGATGGGACTAGCCAGCTGTTTGGGGGTGCAGACAAGCTGTTTTGGGGTAGGAAGGCACAGACAAGCTGTTTGGCGGTTAAGATTGTGGCTGCAGCTAAACCGGAGGAATTTCCCACCAGGGCTCTGTGGATTCACACCCCTCTGTTAAATTGTATGAATTAATGAAAACTATTGTTGAATATTGTGTGAATATCAAGTGGACATGCTAAGGAAGGATTATTAACATGATGGGGAAATAAAGGGTGGTTATAGAGAGGATGAGAAGTCATATTAGGAAGCATTAGGGTGGATGATTGTGGTGCAATATGGGGTGATAGTGGTGCAGGATGAAAATGATGGTGGGGAGAAATATTTTAGGAGAGCTAGTTTATTTCCAATGTTTATTATCTACTGAGAAAGTATTTTCTTTGTTCTAAATAACTTTTTTGAGTGATTTATTTAAATACATTTGAGAATTTTTAATATCATATTAAAGGTGTTTTTTCACATTATATGAACTATACCAGTGTTCTCTCAGTTGGTCCCAGCCCATTACATGATGTCATGGAAAACAGTGATATTGTCACAATATGTGTGTTTTTATATTTATCTTAATTAACATCAATGTGTTCCCTGTTCTTAACAAAAATATTGGGGCCAGAACCCGACATGTGCAGTGTGCCCAAAAACAGCACCATGAAATATGGGGATAATATTCAATTATTTTCAGGGCATTTGGTGCATTCACTAGATTTGTCATTATTCAACAAAATCTGAAAAACAATCACACATATATTTACTGTATACTTATATGGGCATCTAATGGAGTTTGCCATATTATTACCGTATTTGCTCGATTATAAGACGACCCTGATTATAAGACGACCCCCCAAAATCTGAATATTAACTTAAGAAAAAAAGAAAATATATAAGACGACCCTAAAGGAAAAAAGTTTTCCCAGTAAATGTTAATTCATGTAAACTATTTTTTTTAATAAAAGCTATGATTGAGAAAAAGATTTTTTTTGTTTTTATTTCTTGTATTTTCCAACCTGCCCCCCTGTTACGCACATCTGCCCCCAGGCTTGCCACTCCAATATGGCACTGTGGCCCATGATATGCCTTTTAACCCTCTATATGCCACTGTGCCCCATGGTATGCCTTTTGACCCCCTATGTGCCACTCTGCCTCCAGAAATGCCTTATACCCCTATATCCCATTCTGGCATTTAGGGGGTTAAAATGCATATTATGGGGCAGAGTGGCATATAGGGAGGTATAAGGCATTCCAGGAGGCATAGTGGCATTAAGGGAGTTAAAAGGCATTGTATAGAGCACTCTGCCTCCAGAAATGCCTTATACCCCTATATGCCACTCTGCCATTTAGGGGGTTAAAAGTCATATTATGGGGCAGAGTGGCATATAGGGAGGTATAAGGCATTCCAGGAGGCATAGTGGCATTAAGGGAGTTAAAAGGCATTGTATAGAGCACTCTGCCTCCAGAAATGCCTTATACCCCTATATGCCACTCTGCCATTTAGGGGGTTAAAAGTCATATTATGGGGCAGAGTGGCATATAGGGAGGTATAAGGCATTTCAGGAGGCAGAGTGCTCTATTAAATGCCCCCTTAACGCCACTCCAGAAATGCCCTATGCCCCCATTTAACACACACACACACCCTATACCCCCATTTAACTAACTAACACACACACACACACACACACACACACACTCTCTCATCCCCCTTCCCCCGCTCTCCCCCCTCTCTTACCGGTGCTTCCAGCCGGGGCAGCGGGTTGACGTCGCCTTCTGCTGCAGCCGGAAGGAGGTGTGGCTAGCAGCGGGGGTTTGTATGCGTCCGTCGCGTATACTTTCCCCGGCTGTCAGAGATCAGCTCTCTGATCTCTGACAGTCGGGGAAGGTCTATGCGACGGACGCAGACAACCCCCGCTGCTAGCCACACCTCCTTCCGGCTGCAGCGGACGTTGTCTACGCGGATCGTGTAGACGTCAACCCGCTGCCCCGGCAACACAGAGGAAGCAAGGAAGCACCGGTAAGTGTGTGTATGATGGGGGGGGTCGGGTGAGACAGGAGGATCCAGGTCCCCTGCAGCGGTGCGGGGGATCTGGATCTCAGTCTCCTAATCAGACCTCTATTTGAGGTCTGATTAGAAGACGACCCCGATTAGAAGACGAGGGGTATTTTTCAGAGCATTTGCTCTGAAAAAAACCTCGTCTTATAATCGAGCAAATACGGTAATTATTAAGCGTAGAGACCCCCAGCAAATTGTTTTTTCCCACCCTCTGTATGATTACCTTTTACATACTTTTCCACATGTCCTGGTGGCCAAATGTATTTGTGTTCATGTTCTCCTGGCAATGTCCAAGTCTTAAGTGGCCCCATGGTTTCTTGGTGTACAAGTCATCCTTTGGCACTAATGACATCTACTGTTATTTACTACCAATATTTGGACCAATATACTGGGACTATTTGGATGCAAACTTATTAGGCCTAGAGGCTCGTACCCCAAACCCCTTTACCCACTATAAATCAAGACAAGAGCTGTTGGGAATGAATTCGGCCACAGCCTTATTAATTTCTCATGCCAAAGCAACCCTATAACAATAACATAGACCACAACAACCCAGCAACTACTAGGCATTTAAACCCAGAAGGTGGTACACACATGGTGAAACCAAGAATTCTGGTTCAGCAGGTGCCATTAGCCGCCCACTGGACCCCTCTCCCCCAGTCCATATCAACCATTCAACACTGATCAAAGGGAGAAAGCTTCTGCTGCTGTGACTACAAAAGATGACAAAACAGAAATATGTACATACGTATAAACGAGAACAAAAGGGGAAGGCGGGCAGGAGGGGCCTGTCCTTAAGAACCAGGCAGGAAAAAGGCAGGGGTGTCTCCCTCCTTACCTTATGAAACAATGAACTGCAACATTGCTACATCCACAAAGGCAATAGGGAAACCACTGGCATGCCCTAGCCTAGATCAGCAGTCATATTCCCACTACCCTAATGGTCCGGGGGTGACCTCTCTGGCAGGACCTCCAGACCAACTAAATGTCTACGATAAAGTAAACTTTATATGTCTCACCTAGTTAAACCTTTATAGTTAGTGTAAAACAAAAAGGGGGGATGCTTAGAGCTTCCAACCTATGTCAGTGCACCTTTTTTCAAAAAAAACATTTTATGAGCATTAAAAAGGTTGGCAGATACTATTAATAACTAGGCTTACAAATTGCAAAACAGGGACATTTTGATCTGAAAGCCCAGCCATTCGTAACCTAGTAACACTGTATTCCAGTAGGTACTCGCCTCTCATGGGGGTGCCTTGAGGTCGCAGATGAGCTTTAGTACTTTGGCCCCAAAAAATTGAAATCGAAGCATATATTAGGTAGGTTTGGATTTTGGTAATTTGTTCTTCTTTGTTTATTAAATATGACTAAATATCCTGTCATTGCCACCCAATAAATTGGGATTAAAACATAGCATGCCAAAAGTTTTATGTCAATCCCAGTGATGATTGAAAAACAACATTGATTTCTCTAAGAAGGCACAGTTATATTAAATAATCATTTATACATTGCATAATGCAGAAATGAAAGAAAAATATAAGACCATTCCATGCAAGCTTCTTAAAAACCGGTTTAGGTATTTCTGTTGCTCTGCCATCACATAATAGCCCACCAGCCGCAGACATATATTTTAAATATCATATGTGCAGTCTAGGCTGACGCAGCATCAACTAACAATTCATGTATATTGGTTGGAATTGGTCCTTGCTGACATACGTCTTTAATTTTAATCAAACCAAATAAATTACTTCAGTGCTTGATTTTGCAAAGTGACATAATATTTAAGGAGAGTCATGGATTATCAATAAACAACCTGGTCAGTTTTTTCCGAGCTCTATATTACAGGTTTCCAGGGTAGGAACTATTTTCTCCACGCTGCAAGCAAAGGGAAAGACTGTGTAGATTTTCCAAAGCATGAGTGGTAAACTGTCCTCATCAACTACACATGAGAAGTCTCCCAGAAATAGGAAGCATGTTCACAGCAGGGGAATGTTCATAGTGTGTGATCCTAAAAATATCATTACGAATGCGGTAGCAAACCACTTTTTACAATCCAGCCAGGAAATTTGGGTCCTAGAAATATCAAGCTTTATCCAGGTGATGACAAAATGCGCAAGGGGAACATCTGGCTAATTGGTGAAGAAAAAAACTGTTTTGCTATCATCACCGCTGTGACAGAAAGAGAAAACCGAACTCAGTATTTCAAAGAACCTCCAAAGTATTTGTAGAAGTGCCTGGTTTATTTTTTTATATAGAGAAATCAATGTGCAAAGGAACAAAAAGTACTAGACCAATAACTCTGAGAACACATTCCACAGCCAACGCATGTTAACCTGTCCATGATAAAGAACATCCATTTTTTTATCACATACCGCTAATGCAACCTAATCAACAGGAGGTCGGGCTTTCTGGTGAAAGCCCAGTCTCTCATCTGTCACAGCTCTAAGCTGACAGCGTAATGCCTGACACTGAAGGAACAGCTGTGTGGACCCTGCGGAGGTCTCTGACGACCCCTTTGCTGCTGACCACACAAGGATTGATTAGGAAACCAAGGCTGCTGAGTCCGGCTTCCTGATCACTGTGTGATTTTTGTGGCAAATGGCAATTAAGTATTTGGGGCAAACTCTTACTTGACGAAACAATTTCTGGAAAGGGTTTGGGCCTTCAACAATACTGTCGATGATGTTTCTAATGGTGACTTCTAATTTTATAACAGCAATTCTGAAAAATGGCCCAAAATATGATGTGTAATATTAACGCTCACTTGCAAAAAAGTCCCTTGTGGTGTTTTGATATATGATATTTCACACTTAAATTCTTTAAACACAAACAAGTCTTAATTTGAATTCAGCACAGGATTGGGATAGATCTTCGGTAGTTATCAGCTATTGTCATCTGATCCTATTCCTAGAATTTAGATGCCTATGATAGCTATAACAGCAACAAATTACAAACCCGATACCGCCAATGGTTCATGATATAGCGTCTCCTAAAATCTTGCACTGCTCCATATTCAATAACAAATTCCCAGAATAACCCATGATGAAAGCGAAGTATGTCACATTGAAAAGTATGTTGACATACTGATATATCATTAAGCGTATCAGACTAATGTATATTTACCTCTAGTCACCTGTTACATGAGCATTGCAACTTTTTTAGCTGTATCTCCAAAGTACATGGAAAAGTTCATGAAAGTATGAGTTCACAAGAATACACGTGCAATGAAATGATCATCCGTGCCTCGTATGTACAATTACACGGATAAAATTTAGCATTCCCTAATTATGAATCTGTACTGACATTAACAATATAAAATGATAGGCAGTGGCATACCTGAATCCAGTTGGTGGCATCATGTGACATCATATTACAAGGTGGCTGAAAATTAACTGTAACTATTTCTCCAGAATTTTAAAGTGTCATTTCTCCTAAGTGTCCCTTTTTGCGTCCTTCCCAATGTCCTACTTTTCTAGGAACTTAGAATTAGAGGTGTTTATAATTGTTTCGCAATCTATAAAACTTCTACAAATGTTTGTGCTAACGGCAGAGTTTCTAAATTATATATCAACGATTTGTTTTTGTTTTACCCTTTAGTAAGCCCTTTTGGTATGAAGGGGTTAATCCCATAGCAGACATTAGAAGGGATATGGATATCTCTTGTGCAAACATACTTAGATACCATACAAAGGAATTGAAAATGCATTACAGTTATGAAAAATGCACACCATCTCCTCGTATTAATAAGGTGTACCGTCGTATAAATTATGCATCCCTCTCCTTTCTATCTTTAAGCGGCACAATGAAAACACATAATGAGTTTGTTTGTTTTTTTCACATTCCCAGATGAACATCTCAATATGCAAACATATGACATTTTTTCACATCAGCATTTCATCAGAGAGCAGCCGACATCTGAAGGCTGTGGGCTTCCTTTATTCTAATTAATTAGAACTATACAAATGATCAAAGCTTTCTCTCAACTCAGAAATAGCAGAACGAGATCTTAAAATGGAAGTCATTTCAGAGTTCCTCCGAAGAAAAAAATCCATTGGTAACTTTTAAACCTTGTTTAAAGATGCAATTACTTTAAAGAAAGAGAAAACATTTCAAGCCGAATAAAATTCCCATTGGATGTCATCTGTTGGTATCCTGCATCCATTATTATTCTAACCACACCAGAAATAAACTAATTAATTGCACTCCCTATGTCTCAGCTGTACCAGCAGTAAACAAATAAAGGATTTTATCAGCCTTCGAATCTCAAAACAGATTTTCTGATTGTGGGTGAAACCACAACATAGCATGCTTTCGGTGGTTAAAACAGGGATTAAATTCACACCATTGAGTGTCTGAGCCTTTCGCCATTACCGCTGCAGTGCCCCATGCTGGGACTGCATATCTACCCCCTGGAGTGTGTGATTGTATCTTTCTAAATAATACTTTCCTTACCAAATCTGTAGTTGGGTTTGTGTTTGTACAATTAATATGATGTACAGTGAAGGATCTAATTCACGCAAAAGGCCTTACCATGTAATATTACCAGCTGTCAACATTTATTGAAAGGGAAGAAGAGAAAAATGTGGGCATATTAAGACATTCTAAGGGAGCCCTTATCCTAGAATAGGGCTGCACAACATACAGCCCATCCGCCATACCTGGACTCTCCCATCAGACTGCCAAACAGAGAAGTGTGTTTCATCTCTCCACAGAACACGTTTCCACTGCTCCAGAGTCCAGCAGAGGTGTGCGTCACACCGCTCAATCCGACACTTGGCATTGTGCTTGGTGATGTGAGGCTTGCATGCAGCTGCTCGGCCATGGAAACCCATTCTATGAAGCTACTGTCGCACAGTTTTTGTGCTGATATCGATAGCTCTCTTAAGCTATGGAAGCCGGAGAGCGTTGGCGGCTTTTACGCACCGTGTGCCTCAGCACTCAGTGACCCGCTCTGTGACTTTACATGGTCTTCCACTTTGTGGCTGAGTTGCTGCTGTTCCTAAACGCTTCCACTTTCCACTAATACCACTTACAGTTGACCGTGTAATATCTAGCAGGGATGAAATAGGTGCTTGGTTTTATACACTTGTGGCAACGGATTTGATTGAAACACCTGAATTCAATAATGAAGAGGTGTGCCCCAGTACCTTTGTCCATATAGTGTAGATAAATGCCTGGTGGGCCGCTAGTCTTTGGTACCCTATACCAATACTACCTACACCCTGTAGCGTGCAGCCATGCATATCCAGCCATCAGCCACACTTATGCCATCTGGCGGCCATGCAGTCTTAAACTGCCAGGGCCATCTTGTGATCGCCAGTCCAGTCCTGCAAAGTTACATATAAACTAGCAGACATATACAAACAAGGATATTGCTTATTTTTAGACATAAATATGTTGACCTATGTACTTGGTTTGGTTTCATGTGTATGCTATAAGATATAAATATATATAGCTTTACCTACTTCTTCCTTACTCTTCTCCATATTTCTTCTCTTGATGCACTCTTTGCATAAAAGGCATTCCTCCCCACATATCTCATTCTAAATATATTCCTTACCCTTTTGAAAGGAGTTATCTGTCCTTGGTCCACTTATTTTTCTACTCACTTCTCCAAATCCTTTTTGTCATATTTTTATATATTTGCACTTCATCCCTAAACACCATCACTCGTTATTTTTTTATTTGGGAGGGGGGCCATGCTTAGTTTTGTACATGAAAGCCTAGCTTACAATGTACTGGAATCTATGTACTGTACTTATCCAATGTACTGGAATCTACATGCTTGCTTGGGTAGGAATGGTTGCTTGCAGAGACAAATCTAATTAGATTTTTTTGAATGCTAAACTTGTTCTCTCCTTATATGCATCTCTTCTGCCTTCTCTACAGGATAATTTAGTACTCACATGACTTTATTAATGAGAATTCTTAAGCATTATTGTCATCAATGATTACCCTAACAAAGTCCCATTTAGTATACAGGTGAAAAAATGTCTGTTTGGTTAAAGCTATTATAAAGGAATTAGTGGTTAGCTCTGTTTGAAAAGGTTATGTTTATAGAAGAATTAATCATTTCATTAAAGTTCAAAATTCAAACATATTTTTGCAGTTTTTGTATTATAATCATACATTCAGACTGACCATAGTAAGATACAAAGGTCATTTCATGAGCTGCAGAATTTGACCAGAGAAGGGTATACTTCACTAGCAACAGATAAATCACTGGTCAACTGACCTTAAGCATACAGTAAGCAAGGGTCCCTTTAGAAGGCACAGTCCCTCTTTTTGACCCAAATCCATCTATCCCTCTTTCCTCCCCTGTTGTGCCTCTTTTTCTTTTCAACAACAAACAGGTCAAAACAGCACACATGGAGTCCTCCCCCTAGCCATGTTTCTAATAATACACTCTAAAGCGTACTTCTTGGACCATGACTCTTTTTGGGTGCAAAGGCTGTATTATGGCCAGGTTACACGCTTGCACACTTGCAGTGGGCAGCCGTGCGAATCAAGCCGGTGGTCACGGTGGTAAATTAACCTTTGGGGCCACCCTAGGCCTGACAGTTCCCTCAGTCACCTCCACCTTTGTGGTGGGATCTTCAGTACACAAAAATACACAGTGCGCTTTTAAAAAAGGGAACAATGTATCTTAAGTCTATGGAGGCTCTGCCGGCAAAACCAAATAGGTTGGTTGGGGAGATGAAAGATCTCCCTTGTAACTGGACCATTGATCGGCGGGACACTGGGTGGGCCGAGTCAGCCTAGGACAGCGTACATCACTGGGTGGCCAAACACCAAAGAACAGAATCAGTCACCTGCTCTGAATATCTGGAACTAGGAACAATGTGGGACAGTTGTGCATTTTAAAATAGACAATCACACAGAGTCAAAAGTTTTCTTTTTTACAAAAAAAGTAGATTAATCTTACTTACTTACTTAAACATACCTGACAGTTACACATTTTGTGGATGTGTACTCTCTATCGGCAATCCAGTCAAGGTCAGCCACACCATATGAGTGACCTAGATGGCTGTGTAGGTCGTGGAGGTGGTGAGTGAGGAGACCACCATAACTCTCTTATGCTTGTAAGCAATTGCCATGCAAGAGGGAGCACCAAAGACATAGGTCACCTAGGGCATTAAAAACTCTAGGAAGTGACCCTGAATCCACTTTGAATCAAGTCAATAAACAATGAAAGTAAACCAAGAAAGAAAAACATCCTAAAAAAAGTGAGAAACAATTTACTTTTCCGCTCCTAGTTAAGCTGCACCCCCTTTACCTTTAATCGTTTGGAAAGACGCTTTTAAACCACTCACTAGTCTGGTGCTGCCCTTTCTGGGTATCCCTGGGCATTGCCTGCTTTGCAAAGAAAGGATTGCTTTATAACCGCGTGGTATATATTTCATGGCAAAAACATTTCTTAAAAGCCTAATAAAACATTTAATAAACAAACAAAATATGTCAATATCTCACAGAGGTTTTATTACTCAAAAATCTGGCAGCGGACAGGCTTTCTTAATCTCTAAAACAGCTGTCATCGGTATTGTGTTGCATCATACCTACTTCGCTTAAAAAAATAAATACAACTGGAAAAAAACAATTCTTAGTCTGTTAACTCTGTGTCACACTTTCATCATTAAATACATCAATAATAAATAATCAATGAAATGGTTTAAAAAGCATCAGGTAATTGCCAGATCATTCTTTCGCTTTTTAAAACCCGCAAATAAAGGCTAATAAAATAATCTGCGCGATGGAATGAGGAAAAGGAACTAGAATAGATACATGGCGACCATAATTTCAAATACTTTTCAGTTATAAAACAAGAAGTTATTGCTGCATTGTGTCTGTGTTTAAAGGTAAACATGATTAGATACATTTCATGATAGATTCCTCCAAGATTTTCCTATTTGAGAAGGCTAAGTCACCATGGCCTATGTAGCTTTGCTAAAGCCATTTAAATGCGATACACTTCTGTTTTAAGTACACTGTATTAGAATGGGTTTTACAAAGCTATATAGGATGTCCTCTGGATACCATGAAGAAAGTGTCTTCTTTATATTTTTGATCTTTCCATTCAATCCCAAATATGTCATCTGCCAGCTGCACAACTTAACCTGACTTTTCCTGCTGCTATATAATAAATCTTCGACGGATTGTATGTGATCAATACACAGCACTGTTCTGGTATCATTCAATGTCACTAAAATAGCTCGTGGAAGCGTAATTAAGAACTACGGATATAATTGTGTAGAAAACATGAGCGCCAGACTAGTAACCTAGCACAACCGTGCATTAAAAGATCATGTCAAAGACTTTTGCTTTGCCAGGAAAATCCCTCTACTTCATTTGAAAAACTCACAGTAAAGCCTTTAAAACACTTAGGAAGTTACCTGCCTGGAACATTAAAGCACTGAGAAAAATAATAGGTCTTACTCTATTTTTCCCAATCACAAGTTATATTTTATTTACAACCACAAATTCCACTGTAATATTCTATAAATCAAGTCCCTGCACACCACAGAAGTAATTTCCGTCATCCCATGAAACATGTAGTTTTTCCAAAAAAAAAAAAAAAGTGTAGCCAAGATTGCCAAATAAAACACTCAGGGGAAGATATACTTAGGGGTGATACATTCAAAAACGTCCACTTTAAAGAGGAAAATTAATTTGTCTTATGCCAAAGACTATATGATGCCAAATACTATTAATATTAAAGTACATTTTCGATTAGTTCTGACGTGTCTATCTTTCTTACATTTATTTAGCAAAATAAGGGGAACATGTTCATTGCCATAGTGCTGCACATTCAAAAAACGTATCTGTTTGTTGTTCTGGCAGAATTGTAAAGAAGTATAGGGCAATGGAAAATGGGTTCTACATTTGTTTCCCCTAGATATGCTGCGCACGCTCTACTGGTTACTGCTAGAAGAACTTTCCAAAATAGGAAATACTTCTGGACGTGTCTTCAGAACACATAATACAACAGTGAGTGTCCATACTGTATTGTATACCCCAAATCAAAAGTTTGGACTGCCATCTTCAAGGCATTTCAAGTCAATTCAACTTGACTGCCAACTTATATAAAGTTCCTATGAAAAGTACAGTATAGAAAGTCAAGCTGAGTCCGGTTGGCCTTTTTTTTCTTTCTTTCTTTCTTTCTTTCTTGCTTTCTTTCTTTCTTTCTTTCTTCCTTCCTTCCTTCCTTCCTTCCTTCCTTCCTTCCTTCCTTCCTTCCTTCCTTCCTTCCCATATTTTATAATGGTTACAATGACTGCAACTGGCAAAACTTAAAGTAAGTATGCACTAGCATGTTCTTACGAACATCTCTTATTAATGATAATACAAATTGTTTTGCATATGTTAACACGCAAGTCATTAATCGCTACAAGTAAATAAGAGTAGTCACATATGCTTTTAGGATCTCATTGGTTCACTCTATAGTCCGTAGAATGTTGGTCCACCATCATTTCCTCATTTGCTTTATCACAAATAACATGATTATCATATAGCAAGCTCGCATCTATCTTTTTGACATGCATGTAGATGCCGTTCTTCAATAAAGTATCCCGTAAATAACGTCAGAAAACAACCACGTGGCAGATAATATTAATATTAAATAGTATCAAGCGTATAAAGTTGTTCAGTTTAGTCTTGGGTAAGTGGTGCATGTGTATAAATGTTTGTCTGTGATATTTCTATATTTGTTATTTTTCTTTTCCGCTATGTTTCATAGACATATTTGCATAGTGTTGCACATTATTTTAGTTAAAGTCTTATGAAAGAAAAGAAGTAAAACTATTGTCTGATATATTCTGCTGTTTCATAGAAATATTAAAAGTATTGTGCAGAGATTTTACGTTTTTTTTTTTATAATATGACAATATAAGAATTGACCGTTTTCTGAGTATCAAATCATAGTACCTAACCATTTTTAAACAAATCGAGGAATTCTCTGAAAAACTACGGTTGTTTTTTTTTGTGCTTTTTTTTTTTTTCCTTACAATTCCCACCATTTTAGAACAAGAAGTCTAAAGGGAATCACTGGATCTTATAACAGAAAATCTTGAGATCGCTCTGCAAAGTCAGTGAAGAAGGGAAGAGCTTTCAAAGGGATCAAAGGTTTTTTTCCCCAGTCTGAATTATTCCATTAAAGCCGAATGTGACATAATTACAGAAGATGCTGGATGCAGAATCTCATCAGGATTATCCGACACTCATCTTTGTTCAAGAAAGTCTCCCCAGCTGTTGCTGTGACAGCGCAAATGGGATACAAGTGCAAAGCACAAAAACTACTTGTAAGACACTGGTGTTTTTCCAAAGGATTGAGATTCCTTGTCCCTGGTTTTTGTAGTAGTATGTGAACAATGATTTCACCCATGTCTAAATACAACTTAATTTAAACGGTGACAGTGAGGTCATTTTTGTGTTGTGAATACGAATTCTAGCTGTTCCAAAGATATGGTTTTTTTTCTGAAAAATTCTATATTTAAAATGTATACAATATTGTATGATGCATAAGGACTTGAAATGATCTGCTTAGAATAGGAATACATATTTAATGTGTTTATCTAAAAAAGAATAGAATATAATAATTAAGACTTAGGATAACTGTAGTTTTACAGATATTATTATTATTATCCACGAGCACCTTTTTTGTATCATAGAAACATGTGCCATCTAGGACACGGCATCAGATGTTTAATAATCAGCCCATTCTAAAGGATTTGGTAACCGTAAAATAGTTTTTTTTTCCTTGCCACGGATTACAATTCCCTCATACATTATTAATGAAGTTAAACTACTAGTAACATGCCAAATGTGCCTCATAGGAGATTTGTGCCTAATCCAGCAAAAAACAGGCCCAGTCACATAATGATGGAAAAAAAAAGAACAAATGTCAACAATTTTACACTGGGACTGGATTAAACAGACCATACTTACCGATTTCTTACACAAGGATTATTTCACTTTTGGTGTTAAAAGCAACGTGGGCCACACTTCTAAGAAAATAACTTAGATCTTTACTTGACCAAAAAAATACTGATCAATCAACAGAATGTTCCTTTAATGAAGTTTTCATTATTTAACTATGCTATGAGTGGTAGGCATTAATTAGCCATAGTGATCACGTGACATGCACGATGTGATTATTGAAGAATAAATGGGAAATATCATTCAACTATTGGTCAGTAGACTTAAAATGACAATAAGATTTTATTTTTTTTGCCTCATGTAAGAAAAAGATCTATATCAAGAAAACCATAAATTGATTGGAAAGAAATAGGACACAGGAAATTTATAGTGTAGCTGAAAGAATAATTTAAAACATTTTAGTGTAATTTCTATGTGAAGCTCGACTGAGGTACCTGGCTTGCCATTTGGTTGTAGCTTTGTTTTAGTTGCTTAGACTTTTTTTGTGACACCAGGGAAGTCCAACCTAGAGGCTTAGTAATTAAGAAGCCCCTCTACAAGGGGATAGAGAGTAAGGTATGTGTGTATGTGGGGATTGTGTTAAAGTCAGTATGTGTATGTGTACAGTGTTAGAGTTAGTAGGTGTGTTAGGGGTGTCTAGGTGATGTAGAGGAGAAGCTGGAGAAAGAATGTGTGTGGTGTATATATATATATATATATATATATATATATATATATATATATGTGTGTGTGTGTGTATGTGTAAGTCTATGGAGTGAGGGGATGTTTGTGTGTTTTTTTTATGTATGCATGATATAGGGCGTTGAAGAAATACCACAGGCCTAACTAAATCTAAGTTCGCCTCCGTAGTGACACATTCTTCAAAATAGTTTTCATTACTTGTTCTTCAAGTGATCACATGCTCTGCAATGGCTTTGACTGGCCGTTGTTTGTCAGCCAGCAGCAGCAATCCGATTGTGGTGGAAATTAGCCATAATCTGTGAAAGTAGTATAATGAGAACATAATATTAATCTCTTACATTAACTACAAATATCTTGCCAGAACACATTTTAAACAGCTTGGTAAATATTCCCTTGGTGGACACTCCCCTCAAAGGCCACTATCCCTTCTTTCAGTAGTGTCCACTTTTAGGTGAAATTAACTGAAAATGGTGGAGATTGGTAAAGATAAACAACCATATTTGTAGTTGATCAATTTGCAACTCATTAATAGAATCCAAGGTATGAAAACACCAAGTCTAGGTTGAGGATTGTATGAAATGAATTAATACAAATAACAGTTTTACTTCTATGTTTTTCTGATAATGTTAAATGAAGCGTATATGTCATACCTGAAATTTTAAGGTAATTTCATTTTTTAAAGTACTGTAACATAGTTTGGTGAGTAAAGAATTTCTGTTTTTTTTTTTTAGGAAGACCATATAACATCTGCAATAGATTGAGCGTCCATTTAATTCCCGCATCTGGAATGGACATGACATTCATTTTAGGTGCTGCGACCCATACCTCTTCTATTCTAGCTTGACATCTGTATAAACCACCTTATTAATGTGGTTTATTAATATTTTGTGCAGACATTGCCCTCTTTCGAACTTGAACACCTTGACCCACAGACAATCTGGGGAGAAATCAGTAACTTCGCAACTGAAGCCTATTTGAATCTTTTCCAAAAACACAAAAGCATATCCTGCCATTCAACAAGTGACTCGTGTTGGTAGAGAAAGATCATATTATAGCCTGGTTTATGTCAAAAAATATATAAATAACATCTGTTAATAAGACATCCACAGCTATTGCTAGTCATGAAATATTTCCTACAACGTACATTGTTCAGAATGTGTTTTTTGTATAAACGGCAGAAGATGAATGAGCGACAGCAGATGATGTCCATGTTAAGGCTGTCCTACCTGAGGTGTGGACTGGCAGAATTTTGCCGTTAAAGCATGTGCCTCTAATTTTTGGCAAACACGCCCTGACAGCAGGAGGTGCCAGTAACAAACATTGCAACAAATTTACCACAAAGCAGGGGATGGAGCGGTCCCACATGTGTGCTGTGAAGGGTGGGAAGCAGCACCTGACGTTTTCAGAGGTGGCTGGAAAGCTACATCTGATATGGGAGCCAGGGTGCGAAACAGAACCAGATGTATTTCAGTTAACAAGCTGTTAAATCAGCACCAGATGTTTGTGGATGGCTTTTATTATCTCTGCTAAACCAAATGTAATTGTTATATTCATGGTCACTTTAACTGAGGGGGGTGAAGGAAAACCATGATATAACAACTTCACGAGTGACTGAAATAATACAGAGAATCAAGGGATCGTCTACTAATTATAGCAATGTCTTAAATATATTACCCAATGTATTCAGTATTGTGTTGCAGCAGGCATTGGCAATGTTTTAGAGATGAAGAATTGCTTGGTTAAGTTGATGATGCCTGCACAAGTTCCATTAACCCCCCCCTCTCCCAACACTTTAGGTGTCCAAACACTTTCATTGAGGACATGGCTATTGGTGGGTGCAGAAAGGCTATAGGCAGACAGGGCCATTAACGCCTCATGAGGTAATCAAGCTGTACACCAGGATATGACATCACATTCCAGACACAGCTTCATTACATTGTGAGAAGGCCATGTGGGAGATAAGAGGGTCTCAGCAACCACCTCATGCAAAATGGGGTCACAGGGGCTGCACAGTGGTAGTGTCTGGAAATTGTGACTGTACCATAGCAAATGAAAGACTTGGGAGGTATGCATTAATTATTGTTCTCGCAACCTAATCTTTCCTCTGTCCTTACAATGCCACAGTCTGTTCATGGGACTCATATACTGACATATGAATACTCATAAAGAAACAGACTGATATCAGTGAGATACATACATTTTCAGGATACATCTTTTATATTTAACATAGCCTTCTGGTATAGTGTTTGTATAAAGAATGCTAGGAAAGAAGTAAATATATAATAGCAATAACTAAGCTGGCAGTTCAGGCCTCTAGCAACTGTCGGGGTGATTAAGAATCTGTTCCAATACAAGCATGGATCCCTTGACCCTTCAGTAGTATATACTTGTAAGGAACAAGCAGGCAAAGGCTGTACCTTTCAGTCAGGTAGGCTGCATGAAAGCACATAGAAAGAGTATGGACGGGATCCAGTCAGAGGTAAATCCTGTGCCGAATTGCAGTTATCACCTAAAAAAACAAGCTTTAGGCAATTGCCCAAACTTTTCAAAACAGATCAGCCTATGGGTGATTGCCCCTCACTCCCCAATCCTTTCCAGTCCTCTCCTGGGTACTAGTCAGCTACATGCCACCAGAAACACAATAATGTCTATAGCTGCACTGGCTGACATAAAGATGTCATGACATAAAGGAGTCTGTTAAGTGGATCTAAGATATGATCATTCATATCACATGGACAAAAAACAAATTTTTCTCCCAATAAAATACATATCTTTCAAGTTCTTCCTAGGCCTTGCCTTACCTGGCAACACACAGAGATAAAATGCAAGTCTATCGCAGAATTCAAGGGAAGCCAATGCAGTCCCTAACACAGGGGTTTGGAGGAAAGTTGACTGTTTTACTCCCCTGACTTTGCTCTGCATTATAAACGGTCAACCCTCGTGAACTTCTCCTGCAAGAAGGGCTATGATGGCTTGTAGCTAAATCAGCCAAACAACATAAACACTCTCCATATTAATTTTAATTTTGCAATGGAAGCTCAATGTGGTTTGGCCATTTGTATTTATATTAAGTGTATATTAATATACTACAAATACGGGTTTTGTTCACATCTCTAAGTGCTTTTCAAACTCACTGTTTTGTGAAATGTGTAAATCACCAATAACGGGTTTTTAATTGACATTAAGTGGGGAACAAGCCTTCCTAAGGAATAGCAACATATTTGATTCTTTAACTGCATTCAGCGTGCAATGTACTCATGTCTTTACAATGATTTAAATCTAGAGTGATTTCCCCAAAGGCCAACAAGTGACAGCTTGTCATTGATTATTCATTCACAAAATTGATTAACAGCTACTAGCCCAATTTATTAGTCCCCTTCAATCCATTTAAATACCAGTATCTTTTTTTTTTTTTGTATCTAAATGCCAACATGATATGCTCTTATACAGCTTATTCTCACTTTCTCTAATTTATGGCGCATAATTTAACACTAACTGCAAAAGGAAACAATCGAAGATGAAAACTCAACCCGCTACAATGTACATGTAAAAATAAATACACAGTCTTTCTTCCAGATGAATGTCTCTCTGCCTCCTGTTAATAAACTTTATTATGATGTTTTTGTGAGCAAGAGCACTTCAACATAATCACTTTATTTAATGTACTGCTTTCATTCATTTATAACACTCAGTTCATTTAAACCTCCTGGTGACAGCATGTTTGGCTTGTACTAAACCACAGATAAAATGGTTAGAGGGGATGAATATAACGCAAAAAGGCTAATTTAACTTAGCTTTTGACAATTAACCAATGCATTAGTTCTTTTCGGTGTACACCACAGGCATTCAGCAAAAAAAGAGTTAATGATACCAGCACCCTCCTATCATAGCAGCATGGAACCGGGAGAGTAGGACACAGATGATAGACATTTCATTATTAACTTCTGCAGTAAGTGCTATCAGCATATTCATGTAGCCATCTCGAATTAATTAGGAGTGCTCTGGTCTTCAGCTTAGCACTGCTTCTAAATATTTATACCCCAAGTCAAACAAAAAAAGAAGTGTTCATATGTTGGCATAAAAGAATATGTAAACCAAATTCATTGAGAATATGATTACATCAGCACATTGTTATGGGACAAAGACATTGCAAACAGGTTCATATTTCAAGATGTTTTCCGCATAAACAGCTACAGAAACAATAATATGTTTAGAGACGGTAATTCTAAGCTCATGTTGTCATGAAAAAAAAAAATCGTGTCCATGCAATGTTATAGAAATTTAAAATCCATTGCTATTCATGGGAAATGGTCCCAGGAAAGGCTTTTTTTTTTAGAAACACATAGATTTAATGTCTGGCTTGAAATGATCCAATATGAATATCCAAATAACATCCTTATAACATCCATACAGCTTTAAATGAAAAAAAATAAAATGGGGAGAGGGTGAATAATGTATGTAAATTATGAAATATATGGTGAATCTGCAAAGCCAACTACCATGTTAATCATGGGAAAGACCATGAATACCTTTAAATACATTTACCGGTAACATATGAAATCCCAAGTTCAAAATATACGCATGTGATCATTAATGTCGAAAATTCTATAAAATAAGTGTATAAAATAAGTGTTAAAATGTCACATTTCTTATCCCGTTCCCAATTGCGGTCTGACATTGCTTGTTGCTTTGGTTCTTTCGGTGAATATTGACTCTCATATACATACACCAGTGTGGCTTTGCTATCATCTGGGCTGCCTGTAGGGGAAGCTTTTAGATTTGCATCATAATTGAGATCAATAAACAGTGTCAGTTTCGGTTAGCTACAGCCTCTGAATTTACAAAAGCTCTATTTGTTTTAATTAAAGTGTAGGGTGACATTAAACAACTCCCACCTCATTAGTCCCCGTACATTTTACCCGGGGTTGCTCACAAGGAAAAATGTGACAAAGTTCCTAATTCAAAGCGTAAAGACAACTGAGATCTTCTCAAGAAAATCGAACATTCAAGAAAAGGCAATACTAACCTCTATGGCCTATCTCTGCCTAATCAATAATGTATTGCTAATGGGAACAATGAAAACAGGTGTTAGTTCTTTTGTATCTCATACATGTTTGACGTATAACATATTCCGTTGCGCCCAATGTTCGCTAAAAAAAAAAAAAAAAAAAAGAAAGATAAATAGTATCGCTTGTCTAAGCATTGTGTCATAATATAGCATTTAATCGGTTGATAAGGCTAAAAGAAAATCCTAAATATTTTTATTATACTTAATTACTCTAATATTTTAAAAATATGAGTCCTGCGGCCTGGCGAATGGTTCTTTAAAGTCCAGATATTTTTTCAGAGATCAGTAAACAAAAAGTAAAGCAAGACATGGAGAATGAAGAATTCCTAGAACCAAAATATTTATGTCGCATGTAGTTACAGCATAGACGTTATATATTACATATTTTCCTTAGCTAGCCAATTGCATTTAATCATTACACTAGATCCAAATAGGCTGTTGAGAGCTGAGAAGACACAGACTGTATATAACACATAAATATATATTATATGCTGTGCAAGGTATGTTTCTGGAATGATATAATATTTCAAAAAAAAAAATCCACTGCTTTCTATTTTTGTCTCCATCCAATCAAGTCATTAACCAGGCAAGCACATCATCTGAAAATGTGTTTCTTTCCCTGTTTTTTTTTGAAAACTGGAATCCTTTAAAGCCTTCCAAACCACAAAACCTCAAGCCACCCAGAACGGTTACGTCATAGCATCTACAAGAATAAATGTGTGCTAAACCCTCCAGTACTAACCTGAATTAAATTCCAGTGGAGTCTGGCACAAAGATGTGCCTGGGAACTCAATGAGTGAATGAGAAGTGTTCAGTGTAATATATTTTTTCAAATGCACGTTATACATAAAATATTAAGAAATTGTTTCCATTTTTATTAGACCAACAAACTATCGCTGTCTTATGTGTTATTACATAAGAGAGAGAGAGAAAATGGTACATGTCCCTGACAGACACCCTTTTTACTGTTTGGGGGTCCCATGCCCCTGTATTTGTTGCTACAGTCCTATAATCCTTAGACATTTTAAGTCCACACTTAGCCAACTTAGGCTACAAAGCAAGACCGTGTCAGTCTAGTACAGTAATACTATATCATTTACATATATGATTGATGTTCTCAAAATGCCGCATTATGCAGAACAGCTGTATCATTTAATTGGTGCAAAAATTGTGGTTATATCTTTAAAAATAATAAAATTGCTAAAATGGTATATTTTGTCATGGGTCATATATTGAATGTCAGACAGTGGCAGTCCCTATTCCCCCTTAACTAACAAACACATACTAACATGCAAACTCGATCTAACACCCATGCATGTTAATAGCATACATTAACACATTCACTCCAACACACATATTCTAACACAAACTATAAAACTATCTAATCCTATACTTTGACATCCACTCTCTACCCTCATGCACACTCACCATACATTTACACACGCATGCACTCTAACATTATACAGTCGCAGCAACCTTCAAACCCCATACACTCTAACACCCAAAACTCATTCTAGTACACTACACACACCTAACACACACAGGGTGAGATACTGTACTAATAGCACAGATTCACAGTCTCATCTCCTTACATGACCCTTCTGCACCTGCCACACTCACTTTAGGGTATCTTTCACTAGGTGAGTTCTCATCCAACTATATTCAAAACATACTTTTTTTGTTCTAAAAGCTAATTCTTTCAAGCACGTCTATAAAAAATGAGTGCCACTTTTACACTTCTAAGCTGGAATTGTGTAGATATAAATGTAATGTCACTTTTATTTCATAACTACATTATTTCCCATAAGAGTTGTTTATTCGTCAGCGGTAGTGATAACACTGTCCCAGTTACTGTGGACAGTACTGTAATCTGAGAATCTTCCCTTATTATTCTCCTTGCCCCATCTGCCCTGCCACATTTCAGTTCAGCTAATCTAAAAGCATAGATTGAACTCTCACTGATATCAATACTTGTGGTTGAATAACAGTATACAAGTTGAACTCCCATATGCGCAAGCAGCATACTTAAGTATGCCCATAAAACTAAAAAATCGAACCTGATAATAAAACGTAATATTTATCAATCTGTGAGTTTAGCCTCTAATTTGTCTGTCATTTTTCTCCATCGCACAAAAGAACCATAATTGCATTTAATTCATTTTCATACTAACGATAACTCACTTTGTCAGGGGAACCACCAAGAATACACAGAATGATGCAGAAGATGTATTATTTCCCATATATATTCTTTATATATAGGTGCATTTATACAGTATAAAATTATGCACTGGAGTCTCTCTTTAAAATTCCTTCTTCTCAGAGGTACTAAATAATTGTATAAATCCACAAACTCCAATGGGCTTTGATGAAGAAATCCAAATTCTCAGATGGTCAGGGCCATGTAGGAAAACTGTAATGGTGGGATATTTTAGGAGGTGTCTGAGGGATTTTTTTTTTTTTGGTATTTTTTAAGTACGTTGTTTACTAAGGTGGTCTGTGGCATAGTCTATAAGGATTGAACTCATCTTGCTAGTATTGGTTTCGATGCCAAAACTTCCCTAGTTTTTGGGGGGTTTTTTAAGGTTGGATTTAATTCTGAGAGTTGGCAGATTATAGCTACTTAATAGGTTTTACCTCCCCCTTTAAATGGATGAATGTGTGCTCAGCTCTCCCTCTTAAGACCTGCTTGGACTTTTGGCAATGTTTGAGGTGGAAAGTTGTGAAAAGCTTTTTCCAGCTTATGATCAGAATATCTCCAGAGACGGAAGGCTTTATAGTAAGAATTTGCATGCGAAAAAACATTCAAACCCACCTTCAATAAAGTCATTTTAGGATTTAGTTTACTTCGCCAATGACTCTGTGCGCAGATCTTTAGCATGGATGTAATATTAGTCATTCCAACTGGTAACTTGCAGTTTATTTTGCTGAAGGGCATGACGACATCAGAGGAGCACACATTTCCAGGGAATTTAGACAGCGAAATGATTCTCAGTATCTATCTAACTCGCATTCCATCATGTTCTCCTGAAATGGGAGCCGTACCATGGCACATTAAACAATCTTCACGCCGCTCTCTTTTCAGAATGAAGACAACTAAGTTTTAATCTGATTTTTGTAGATGTGATCAAGCAGCACACTAATTGCTCCATATGACAGGGATGTCAAACTAAGCCAAAGTTAAGTAAAATTTACTAAAATAATAATAACAAATAACATAACTAGCCAACTCACAGCACCTACTGAAGTGTAATTAATATCTAATTTGCCCTTATGTAAAAAAAAACCACATTTGTTTGGTTTCTACATAAAAGTTTTGAGTATTATTGCTGATTACCAGGCTTTTTTGGGCAACCTTTACTATCTGGATGTGGTGGGAAGCTCTGCTCACTCAACTACCTCTTCCTCTTATGGGAATCAGGTCTGTGGCCTTATAGAAACATAGAATTTGATGGCAGAAGAACATTTCAGCCAATCTGGACTATCCATTTTTCCTGATATATGGACTCTTATTAGTCATTGCCCTTGTCTTGATTCAGGATAGTTGTATGCTTATCCGAAGCATGTTTACATTCCCTCACCGTTTATCATCTTCTACTTCTGCTGGGGTGGCTTTACCCCGTTATCTACCACCTCTCAGTAAAGTAAAACTTCCTCACATTCCAGCTAGACCTCTAAACCTCTAGTTTTAGATTAAAAGCACTTTTTTTTACCACCTTTCCGTTTTTGAAAAAGGTTACTTTTAAATGTGTTAATCCTATCTCATCTCCTTCTCTCCTCCCAGCTATACAGTACGATGTTCTATAGCCTTCCCTGCAAACCATTTACCATTTTAATAGCCCTCCTATGAAATTTCTCCAAACTGTCAATATCCCTCTGGAGATGGAGTAAAGGGACAAGGTAGGAATGCCCCTAGTGAATCTAGTCTCATTTCATAAATCCCCTTTTCAACTCCTATATGGAGTCCATGCCTCCCATTTATGCATATATACAATCATAAGCTTACTTTTAACATGAAGGTATGAGGTATAGGAAACATATACCTCCACTACTTCACAACTTGAGCTGGCACACCAGTGCAAGGAGATCCTCTGATCTCCTCAACTAGCCCAATGTACTCAATGGGATGGTAGGTGTCTGGTGTCTACAAAGTAACAATTCCTCCCCTAAGCATGACTGAAACATTTTTCATTCCCACATTATGTCATAATCACCACACTATTTACTATAATCAGGTTGCGTGTCCATTTTGTATCATATGACATTTGTAAGGTTATTTTGAACAGATAGCATTACAATTATCAGTTATCACTTTGCGGTTTTTGGACACCAACATTGATCATTTGTTAAAAAGTTCTTGGTTTTCATTTTTCATTGCAAGTCCTGCTAATACAAATTGAATCAGCAAAGTTCATACAAAGTTGGTTTATTTTTAAAAGTGTAAAATAAAAGAATACTATGGCTAGATCCATAAGTGCATTAAAAGCCATACACTCCTTGCAATAAGAAACATTAAAAAGTGAGCAGTAGAATTTTTTTTTCCGTTAAGCGAGGAAGATGATTTATGCACCAATAGACATTGTCAAGTCTGAGAGGCCATAAATAACTTTGAAAATATGGTAACAATAAGCCAAAAGGAAGAGGAAAAATCAGTTTGAACGTTAAAGTGATTGTTCTACAATCCCGAGCCAAAACCCAATGACATCTCTCTAGCACAGTCATAGGCGATGAGAACAAATACAATCTCTGCAAATGTAAGGAGATTTTCCAGTAAAGCTACATTAATTTAATTACAGAAATACTTCTGATACTGCTGGACATGAGATCTTTTTTGGCAAGAAAGTTGACAGTGTAAGTCCAGCAGGCAAAGTGATTAGTGACCTGTTTGAAAGGAAGCCAGACAATAGATACCTCCTTCTGGAACTCAGTTTCTGAAGGCGTCCAACCTGCGTTTGAGATCAAACCTCCGCTGGCATACCATTTTGAACTATGGCGTTCCATGGAACGCATTTACAAATTTTTAACAGATTTATTGAATTTTACATTTCTTAAATACCAATCTGCTTACCATTAAGTAAGAAAATCAATACACATCTGGTTCATGGGCTGGCTGTGCTTGATATGGTCTAGCAGGCATCCTGGCTGACATAATTATATAATAATGATTTACAAACTATTAATAACATTTGTTGCAATAGGTTTCAGTAGCAGACTAAACCTTTAGTGACACTCTACAGCACAAGTGATTGAATCCACTAACCTAACAGTCTATAAATGCTTATCAACACCTACATAGCCAAAGACACCGTGTACAGGGAGGGAATACAAAAGATTCCATCACATTTTCCCCCTGTAGTGGTGTGACTACCTATCCAACTGTTAAGGCTCTCTGGCCAGTGTCCAGGTTTTTATTTAAAGCAGAAATACTTCAACTAAGAGGTTGAAAGCAACTACACAGTTTCTGTTCTGGAACATTAATTTTTCCGTCAGATTTAACTATCATATAATTGGATCCTGATGTTAAATGTTGGATGCCACATGAAGAGTCCTAAAAGTGTAGCATGCAGGATCATTTGTTACAGTGCAAAGTTTATACCCTATGTACGGGATCCAGCCTTGTCGTCAATTGTTTAAAAAATAATTTTTTTAGAAAGTGTTTTGTTTTGAAGAGTCCTAAATACAGAAGAAATATATAGTGGCAATTGTATTCTTTCAACCCATGATTTCTGTATTAAAGAAATCCAGGTTTACTGATTATAGATTTCGGAAAAGCTTAATAAGCATAGCAAATAAATGTGGGGGAAAGACATGCTTCCAAGCCTGCAAATCCATAACAGGGATTAAAAATAAAGAAATAAAATGTTCATAAGCATTATAATCATGAGAGTTTGCTATGTGATCTGTTAGAACTGTAGATAAACTTGTCCATGTTGGTAGAATTCAACAGAGAAGAGTAAGGTAAACATATTTAAATTCATTCATTGTATTTTGTATAGAGTATTATAGGATAAAGTTATCTAATGTGTTTGAAATAGTCCAGTCCTGTCTGTTTTCATCAAGATATTCAATGGCTCATGGGCTTGGAGACCACATGACAAGAGTCTTAGCATGTGTTGAAACAGCCACCTCAATTATTTCTGATAGGATTAGCGTGATTATTTCTCTCTATTAGGTTGTTGGTCCCCTTTTTTCTGTCATGTATTCTGGTGGCCTTTGGAAGAGGAGTGAGAAGAAGAGTGGTGAGTTGAGTACAGGACATTTAGTTCCCAAAGCTATACACAACTCTGCATGAATGAATATGTGTAACTGAGTGAATGAATGAGTATTTGTTAATGAATATGTGTGAATGATTGAATGATTGAGTATTTGTAAATGAATATGTGTGAATGAGTAAATGAATGTGTATTTGTGAATAAGTGACTGAATGAGTAAGTGTGGCATAGATGACAAGTCCTATGAGTGCAATCTAGGTGCCAGGGCTGGTCTTTGGGGTTTGCGACCTGTGATCTATGTCTGCAATTGAGGGTTTCCAAGAATTGTTTATTTGATTTATAACTTTAATGTAAGTTTGCTTGTGATTTTTCAGTTGATCCATACCTGCAATGCTGGATTTGTGTGTCATTTAGTTGCTCATTACCTGCAATGCTGTGTTTACATGTGTTGTTAATTTGATCTATGCCTGAATTATATAAGAGAATAAAAGATAGTTGTGTCACTGTAAAGGAGGGGACTCTGGGGGTTATGACGGTGGAGGGGAACCACGGGGGTGGCCTGCACAGGTTCCTGAATACCTAAGGCCGGCTCAGTTTCAGGTCACTTACTAGACCCTCCCTATACATTTGCTGTGCGAGTGAAATAGTATTGTACTCCTCCCGTGCCCTGCGCGTATGGCATGAGGACATCTCACACGTGGTCACATTAAGATCAGAAGGAGGGTAGACTGTACTGAGTCTGACAGTCTCGACTCAGTACGGAAAGTTATTTTTGTGGGGGGGGGGTTGGTGTTGGAGTGGAGAACATGATTGTATGCCAGGGAGTGGGGAAGCAATGCTTTTCCAGGGTCCAAAAAAATGTTAGAGGCCGCCATGTTCTCCTACAAGAACTGGCACTGTATAATACATAGCTAAATCAATGATTTAGACTTTTTAGCTAGAGAAGTTCACTGATGTTTCCCCTTCAAATCTTCTGAAAGTCCACAGACCCCACTGTGACCATCTCTTTAATTTTAACAGTTTGAATGTCAAGATCTGTTTCATGTTATGATTCACACACGCTTTTTTGTTAAACGAAAAAAACATTTATTTTTGTGGTCTTATCATTTGAGCATTTTGGCCCTTCTATGTTTTAAAATGGTATTTTATGATTTGCCTTACTTAGCCATTACCATGTACAAGCAGGAATTAAATGTTTTACTGTAGTTGATTTGTACCATGAAAAGACAGCAACATATACTCATGTTCCTCCATCACAATTCAATATTGAATATGTTTTGTATAGCAGCAAGATTTTCTAAAGTCATAAAAAATTAATCCACTTTATTACGAAGTTAAAATCTGGAAACATAAACCATGAATTTTTCTTTTTCTCTTTTCAATGATAATCTCTCCAAAAGGGATTTTCTTTTTATTTGTCATAATAAAATGTCAATGCTAACATTACCGAAAATTGTTCTTTAAGGAACAATGTGAAACATGAAATTCTTTATCCTACATTAGTACACATGTGTGGCACAGGGTCAGACCACCCATTGAATTCGGTCTTTATTACATGCTGTTTTAAGCCGATTGTTGAATGTTTTGTAACTAAGTAAAAGAAAAAAAATGTTGAAAAATAAAAATTTGTTACCAAATACTGCTGACTTTTTTAAATATAATATTTTGTTTCGTGAGAAAATGAGTAATCAGATTGGCCGACAGGGGTATGCTGCGTTCTCTTATCATGCCTACTTTGTTATTTGTGTTTATTGCCTGGATGGATGTATTTGTACTGTGGCTTGGTAATCTGTTTCCTTGTGCTGGTTTCTGTGTATGTTCATGTATCTATTTTTTATTTAGATTTTAATATAATTTCATAATACTGACATGTACCTCAGTATTAATTATCAACTCAGGGGTCTAAGTATTTATTGATGTGTTTCATTTATGTCATACCTCCGAGTAGGCCAATATGGATTCCCAACCTGGACAGTTTCAGACCAAAGAAGCTGGGGTTAGTGCATATGATCCTACTCAGGATATAATTCCATTGCTAGCACCATCCTTGATGCAAAGAAGAAGGGAAGCCATGGATGGATAGATCTCTTTTTATCTCTTAATTCGCTCGGGTGGTCACCACTGTCAGCCTGTATGAGTATAGATCAGGTGTGGTTGTCCAAGGAGTTGCTTAGCGCTGTGTGATGGAGCTACCATATTAACTTCTTTTGTGTGAATGCTTTGCACTTGACTGCAAACAGGTGTAGCTGTTTGCTCAGAACCCTTGTTGCTTCTGCCTGGCATCTCATAGTAAAGCAGCTGCTCTCAGTAGTGGATGCATTGGTTGGCCTCTGTGAGTCTGATAGCTCTGGCATATGCAGATACCCATAATTACATAATTAGTGAATTTCTTTAATGTCAAAAAGATAATAAAAGGGTGCAACTTTTTCTAGATGGCCATCCAGCCTCAGATGTCCTGTACTATCTCCAAAGGTTCATGCAAATTCCTCTTCAATGTGTAGCTCAGGCTACATATACTATATATGTAGCTTAGCCAAAACTTTAACAAAACATCACAAATATCGTATGTCTCCTGGACATATGTCTAGCTATACCGTCTGTTGGTGTACAGGATGATCGTTACTAGTAAATCTTCTGAGTTCAGAAATGAGGTCTATTGTCTGCACGTGCCAACTGCATTTACATCAATTCATTGTTTTTTCAGCTTACAAGTTTGAGAGGTGGTCAACTTCCCAGGAATCCAATACTAGCAGAGACTGTTTTCAAGCACCGTTGAATATGTTGATAGCAGCCATAACTTGTAGGTATGTCATGTAATGCTCCTTCTGGCCATATGTGTGCATTTTAGTTGCAGCTGGGATAATTACTCATATAATTTGGATCTCACCATTGGGTCAGTAGAAAGCATCGTGAGCATGTCTTTAGCATGGCACCCCTCCATTGTAGCTTTAGTGTATGTATGATAGTTTCTGTGCTCTCTGATTTACCTGTCACTTACTTTCTGCTGTAGCCAGCCAATACCCATGCCCTCTACTGGATGCCACATTTGCTGCTCTGCTCATCATATCACTGATATGCATCTCTGGCGCCGGCTTATAAATAACATTGAAATTGTAATCCTGCAATGTAAGCATAGAAAAGTGGCTTTTTCAATATGTTTAGAAGCAGTTCAAGGTCAGTTTCTTCTTAGCTAAAGTAAGCGCTCTAGGCTCAATAGTAACTGTCTGATCTTATTGCATTAGACAGCACTCTCTTTGTACTATAACAGTCTTTGTGTCATTGTATTTTTTATTTGGTGCAGCCATTATTAAGAATTTTATCCCCCCCCCACCGCCGTTTGGCCATACTAAGGAAGCCAGTGTCAAACTACATTTTTGTGGCATGAATTTGCTAGGTGTGTCACAAATTCAATAAGAAAATTGTGCTACCTTGGGTTGACCTTAAAGACAGCGATATTATCTAGGTGTGCAGTAAGTTATTTTGAGAGCATGATATGTCCATGGAAATGCACCATGTCAACATGTTAAAGAAACTGTCCCCAAAGCCCAAGTGTTACAAGTTCCTACCTTGAAAACAATGCATTGGTATTTAAGATAGGGATGCAGGGAAGAACATCAGTATGGCGTTGTATGGTCCTCGGAGTCCCTCCAGAAAGCCTCCTTTTAGTAGCTGCATTAGGCTGCATTTGTTTGGCTCAGACAGATCACTGAACGGTTAGTGAGAACATTTAAGGCACGCCATGTATAACAAAGGGTTTAAGTAGCTTGTTGGTTATTGTAAGGAAGTATTTCGTGTCCTACACATCTGCTGTCTTCAGGTCTCTACCTGGCATGTCCCTCCAGTGCCTACAGACTTATTCATGGGTGAACTGTCTTAAGGACTATTATGCTGTTTTTTCATTCATACACCCTGTTGCTTAATTGATGCAGTGAGTCTGTCAATCTGCCATGGCTCTCAATTGCTTGACAGGACTTCTGTGGTATAGTATATTTCAATGACTGAGTTAAGTGGACAGAGAGGAGTACCACTGGAGTGTGTCTGCACACGAGAGAAGGGGGTCTCCTTTTGGCATTTGGAAATGTTGGGAATATGAGATGGTGATGTGCAGTGTAAATTTGTGTACTTATGTTTGCAAGATAACCTTTTTCAGTGTAAAAGTCTCCAAGGCACGGAATCAACACATTTTTTTACACATAGACTAGAGTCTGTGAACATACCAGGTCACATGTCTCAAGTTTCATATGTATTTATTTTAATTGATATTTAAGTTTATGACAGTGTATAAGCTCTAGTGTTGTATTTCACCTAAGTGCTTTTGGGTTTTTGCAATTTTACCCATACTCCTAATCAAAATTCCATATTAGCCCTGAATGGAATACTGGAACTGGGCCTGCATATGCCCATCACAAGGATAAGGATCAACATGGATGCCGTGTAAACATTCCTAACAGCTGAGCAATGTTAATAAAACAAATATAGCCTTTACCAAATATTATAATCGTTGCAAGGAGTGCAAGGTGACGTTATTAGGACAGTGGAGTGCCTTTAATCATCCTCCATAGAGTTACATTAAAAATATCAGGTCACTCAGTAATGATATGCCAATAAATATTATTTTATATTGCAAATTATATTTTATTTTATGCTACTTTGCATATGAAACTGTATTACTCATTGGAAGTTATTTAGAAAATGCACATCAATAAGATCATTTCCAATGCCTATGCCTGAAGATGTATCCTCATATTTTTAGTTGTAAGTTTGTACACCTTGGACATCATGGACCGTTGTCTGAGCCCTTGGACATTTGCCATATACTTTTCCACGTTATGCCCACTCGTACCCACATATCCTTGGGTGCTACTCCTCCAGAAATACCACTATTTTGCCCCTTCTGGTCAAATGTTTTTGTTATATGTCAGTAGTAAACCAGGCTTTGTAAAAAATTTAAAAAATAAAATTATTACCAGACACATCAATGAAAACGTATTTTCATAAAGTATGAGGTTGGTTTATTTTCAATTAATTTTCCATTTTAAAAAAGATGGCATTCCATAACTTGACTATACAATCATGGGTGATAACCATACCTAGGAACTCTCCTCAGGGTTGCAGGATGGGTCCTGACACGGCCCACTTCCTCTTTAAATAGGGATGTTTCCCGCAACTTCAGCAGGTATCCCTGGCTGCATCCCACAAGGGTAGGTTCCAGGTAGCTGGAGCTCAAAAGTTCCAAGGTATGGTGATAACTACTACCTTACCATTATCATGTTTGCTATTGTTTTTCTTTTCTTCCTAAAAGGAGCAAATTCATGGCTAGACTTTAGCTGGCACAATAAGATGAAGGACAATCCCTCTCTGGGACCCAAACCATTATGTCCTTTCCATCCCTGATGTCCCTGATTTCAAAGAGCTCAAAATGTTTGGTGGACATAAGTCTACCATAGTGTTTTACAATCCTAAAAGTTACAATACAATATATATAAGCAACAGAAATAGAATATTTAAAATGATGTAGGTTAAAATGTTGTTTTCTTCATAGAAGCACCTTATGTACATTCACTGACACAGTGAATATACAGCCGAACATAAAGTTTCTTCTTCCACACTCTCAGTCAAGTAAAAGGTCTCTCTAAACCTGTTTGTCCTGCTCCATGGGGCTGCATGCCACCATCATCTGCCAGTTTCTGCCTGTCCAGGCCCATTGTGCTAATACTACTGCTGATGCTGAACCTCCTAACTCTAGTTGTAACTTTTTAAAATATTTCTATAATCAAAGGTGAGTCCAGAAGGTGTCGACCTCTGAATTTTAAAAACGCGCATTTTGTCCGAAGCGATTTTGCTCGCCCTACACATGTCTACTGTGAATGTTGTTCATAGTGATGAATTTCACGTGCCCAGCAAAAGATAACTTCTATAATTCAAGTTAAATAAGAACACTTTGGGTGTCTGGTCTACAGCTGTAGGCCTTGGTTTCATTTCTCCTTATGCAAACATTGAGATCTCACCAAAATACGCATCCTGTGATATTAATCTGTCCACATCAACGTATATTTATTTCATCAATACATTATCTTTTAAAGTGATATATGAAATAAAACATTTGTGAACCCTTTGAGATGGGCCCATAACCAATAGTCACTGTTATTCAGTTTCCTGAGGAATGAGAATGCCTTGCTTAGTGTAAACATTAAGAAAATACTGTTGGAAAATTGCTAAATGACTGATCATTCCAACTGCCTTCCTGGGACATACAGAGGTCAGATCAGAAGTGCTCCACATCAATTTTCAGATGAGTTCACAAATGTTGAGACAACTCTGACATCTGATGACAGATGTTCAGGAAAAATGAACCATTCCAATCTTAGTTTACATACACTGAGCAATGAAATGTTGTCCATATTTAAGCTTCAGCTACTCTTTATAGGATCTCAAGCCTGGTATGTTACTCAATAAAAGTTGACTTGCCGTCTCTTCTAGCTTTCACTTCCTGCTTTAAAATACAACTCTCTGTAAACATTTACAGTTCCACACACTTATGTAAGGCAAGAGAAAAGTGTTATTTTATATATTATGCACATATATATTATGCACATTTTCCTTTTACAGTTTCAAAATGATTGTAACTATTTTATGTGTATGTTAGAAGAACAATAACTTAGTTTCTATGCGGTTTGGATGAAATTCAGAGGCCTATTTTGATTTAGAAATGACATGTGGGGGTGTTCCCAAAAAGATAGGCCCCTGACACCTTGTGGACTCACCTTTTTCCTACAGCAGCAGCATTTCAATGCATAGGAACTGATGCAGACTTGATTTTGCATTAAATGGCCACCAACAACAGCATGTTATGGGACTGAGTTTCTTCCAAAGTCAGGGGTGTAAATAGAGTATTTGACACCTGGGGAGGATCCTACATTTAGCACACATTTTAAAATTTTAAAATACCTACACTCTTACTTACACTCTCTCAAATTCTCTCAATCTCACTCTCTCACACACTCTCTTACTCTCCCACTCTCAATTCCTCCCTACAGACAGAACCAAATCTGAACTAACTTACTGGTCCATGTAGACATTCTTAAGGGTTCTGTCATACTGGGCTCAAGGGGCTGCGTTATTCCTAAACTAGGTGGAATGGGCCCTATCCCCTCTTCACAACTGGGCTATATGTGCCCTGTACTATACAAAGAAGAATGAGATAGATAAGAAAAGGAAAAAACAGACAATCATAGAGAAGATGAGAAAGCAATTAACAAGCCTGCTGCTCATTGTTCTATATGGGCTGTAGACCCACCTCCATCACCAATGGCAGTACAGGAACAGAAGATAATGTCCTCAGCCGATTAGGAGGCCTTGAAAGAGCAAACAGACAGGGCCCCTTGCTTGGCAGATCCCAGTGCCTCCCCTTCCCCTGCATTCAACCAAATAGCACTCAATAGAACCCCCCCCCCCCACACACACACACACACCCAATACTAGAAAAAAGAACAAGAATTGATATCCCAGGGAAGGGAAAGGTGCAAGACAGGGCACATGGCAGGCCCTGCCAAACAGACACATTCAGATTGTGCAGGGTAGTACAGGACCAAATTTCCTTAATATTAGAATCCCTTCACTTGTGTTGGAAAAACAAACAAGAATTGGTCACCAGAGTAAAGGACATTAAGACACAGATGCAGGGCAGGGCACAGGGCAGGAATAATTGATTCTTCAGAGTAAGGAAGGAGATTGAGCCGCAGAGGACACAAGGGACTGGCAGACACATCCAGCCACAAGACTAAACCCCCTCCCTAATATTAGAAAAAAAAAAGACTTGATCCCCCAGAGTAAGGAAGAGATTGAGCCGCAGAGGGCACTGCCACACAGACACATCCAGCTATTTGGTGCAGGGCTGAATTTCCCCAATATTCCAAAAAAAATTGATCCCTCAGAGTAAAGAAGAAGATTGAGCGCAGCAGCATCAGCAAAGGCAAGACAGGACACAGGGAATGCATTGGCAGATAGAGACATCCATTTACTTGGTACTGAAGTAAAGTTCCCCAGTAATAGAAGACATTTAAAAACACCTCAGAGCAAGAAGGAGAAAGAGTAGCAGCCACAGCAGTAGTAAAGCATGTGGCTTGGGCAAGTACATGGGAGTTGGTTCATACCAGAATTGATGAGTTGATTACTTCATTACTGGCTCACTTCATAATGATAATTTACACCTTGCAGTGCGCCCATCTCCCACACTCTCAAACTAATCCCTCACTTTACTAAGGCATCAGATGATGTAGTAGTGGTGCTACACTATACTTTTTTTTGAGGTGGTGGTACTGGTGCCAGTAATGTAGGGAAACCAGTGGTATATCTATCCTAACCAGAGTGGAATAAGCAACACACTCTTCCTCCACTAGCTCATAATCTAAATCCAGGTAATCGTCATTGACATTGTCAATGAATTTATCCTCTTCCACTTTTGCACAGCCAGAGTAAGACCCAATTCTACTGCAAAGGTTCACCTTACCTTGTTTTACTTTCTTTTGGCCCAAACATAGATCTGCTGCTATCATCTGACAATGCCTGTTCATCTTTACTCTGGGAAGTTACAAACATTCCAGTGATGGCAGTGCTTGCGGTAGTCGTGGCACCAGTGGCAGTTGTGGTGGCACAACTGCTAGCTGTTTTATTCCATACTTTGTCTTAGAATAGGTTACAAGAAATCTTCACCATTGATCCCACTATGACCCACACGTTGGTAGTACTGCTGCTTCTGCATGTGCCTGATTGTATTTCTGACTCCAGGCAAGAACGCTTCAGTCTTCTTTGTAATATTTGCATATGTATGTTCCAACCACATAGCAGTTTTCTAACTGTGTGACGATATGTACCATATCTAGGTCCGGTTGAGGCAGTTGGAATTTGGTAGTCTCTCTGTGAACAATACTCTGCTGTTTTAAACCTGTAATAAACCTACACCAGTTTACTCACAATTGGGACCTGAGTTTTATTGGAACAAAATATTTCATAATGTCAGAAAGATAGGGATCTTTTTTATCAACATGGATACAGCTGGAGTAGCAATGAACTGGGAATCAAGTAACTTGCTGACGCATGCTGAAAGTTCAGACAACACACAGATCTCATGTTTGGCGGACTCCTGAAAAGTGAGGCTGATGAAAAATGCTATTACCTTCTACTATGGGTTGGTGAAAAGGGCAGATGTGGGTTTAAAGTAAACTTGGGCGAGAAAAATTCTTCATATTCCACAAATATTCCCCCCGTTCCTGAGTTCGGTTAGGGAGAATATTTGTGTACATTCTTTGTGTTCGTTTTTGTTCTTAGTTTTTTGCTGTTTTTTGTAGAAGGGGTTAATTTGAGGTTAACGCGGTACACACTACGCAGCAGCTTTGGCGCCAGGATTTTAAATGTCCGTACAAGCAACTCTATTGGTCGCCGGCAGGGGCCTCCTCTGCCATCAACCAATGAAGTGCACCTGTACTTCATTGGTTGATGGCAGTCGAGTCCCCTGCTGGCAACCAATAGAGTCGCTCGTACAGACTTTTAAAATCCTGGTGCCGCAACTTGGCCCTGCAGGCGACCAATAGACTCACTCGCACAGCCCTTTAACAGCTCAACTTGGCCTGGAGAGACCACTGGTCTCCCTGCTCCAAGAGTTAAAGGCCTGTACAAACGACCAATAGAGTCCCTTGTACGGACCTTTAACTCTTGGAGTTGTGCTGTCAGGAGTTAAAAAGCCGTGCGAGTGAGTCTATTGGTCGCCTGCAGGGGCCTCCTCTGGCATCAACCAATTGCACGCCCCTTTAACTCCTGACGGGGAACTTGGTGTCACGCCCCATCCAGGCTGTGGAGCTGCATATCTCTGGTTTCCCCTGTTTCTCTACAGTTCCCCTGTCTCGCTACAATCCATTCCTGGATTTCCTTATGCTCTGTCTTGAACTTCTGATTCTTAGATTCCAGTCCTGCCCTTAGCTTCAGTTCCCTTTATAAGGTGTGCCCCACCCGTTATGTTTGTCTCAGTCTGCAGGTATGTCTTTCTGTGATATGTGTTTAGATTCAATGTTTAGTTTGTTTATAAGTAATTCAGTAGGCAGGGTTTAGTGTTAGGACCCACCAATATATTGGAGTACTTTGGCATAGTGGTGGGCTAAGCATGCTATGGCCCTAATATGTGATGGAATCTCCAATCTTGTTCTCTTAAAAAGGGGTTCTATTCATGTCCTTGTCTGGTCTATTCTGTTTAGTCCTGTTATTTCTGTATAGTCTTGTCATGTGTAACCTGATCAGTCTTGTCAGCCCTATACCCTGTATTGAGCCCCGGTAGAGGGGTGTCTTGAGCCATGGCAGAGGGGTGTCCTGTCCTGAGTCCTGGAAGAGGGATGTCCTGTCCTGAGCTCCGGTATAGGGGTGTCCTGTCCTGAGCCCCAGCAGAAGGGTGTCCTGTCCTGTGCCCCAGCAGAGGGGTGTCCTGTCCTATTTATGTCAGATCTTGTGTGTAGCCTGTCCCTGTAACCTGTATTCCTGATTCTGCGACCTGTTTCTACTTCTTTGGCTCTGTCCTGTCTGTAGCTTCCAGAGATCTCTTCATCCTGTTATCTGTACTGGATACCTCCTGCTGCTATCTCAGTGTCCTGGGATGTGGCCACACAAGCCTTATGGTCCAACACTCAGGAAAGTGTGGTTACCCTGAATCTGGTCCCGTTACTCCACTCTTGCATGGTGACTCCTGGAATTCCATCATTGGGCGCTGTGGGTCAATACAGTCGTCTGTATGGACCCTTGGCCTGTCTCCTCTCTGCAAGAGTTAAAGGTCTCCTGACGGCGAACTTATGGATTTCTGCTCCAGTTAGCTACGCATCACCGCAGGGGTTAACGGGAGCAGAAATCCGTAGGTTTGCTGTCAGGAGTTAAAGGGCCATTAGAACCACTCTATTAGTTGCTGGCAGGGCCCCTGCAGGCGACCAACAGAGTCGGCCGCATGACCCTTTAACTCCGGAACTTGGCCTGGGGAGACCATTAGTCTCCCCACCCCAAGAATTAAAGGTCTGAACAAGCAACTCTATTGGTCGCCGGCAGGGAGCTCCTCACCCATTGGTTGACCAATAGAGTCGCTCATACAGACTTCCTGCTGCCGCAACTTGGCTCAGAGAGTTCAAGGTCCATACGAACGACCAAAAGAGTCGCTTTTACGGCCAAGTTGCGCTGCCAGGAATTAGAGGTCTGTGCGAGTGAGTCTTTTGTTCACCTGCAGGGCTTGCACGGTCCTTTAACTCCTGACGGTGAACTTGGCCTGTCTCCCTGCTCCAAGAGTTGAAGGTCTTTAACTCATGATGGCGAACCTACGGATTTCCGCTCCCGTCGCGAAAATAGTGGAGGCTAATACAGTGAGAGAATTTTATGCATGGGATAAGGAATAAATGGCCGAATGCCATCAAATTATATGTTTCTATGTTCATGTTTCACATTAGGTAACCAAGAATTAAAGTGATGGTCGCCATGTGTGCATAGTACTTGATTCCCAAATTCCTTGGGCTGGCAAATATAGTTACTCATGCTAACAGCGTTCATTGACTTATTGTAAATAACATGGACTGGTAACACTCGTGGCTTGTCCTAGATCAAATGGCACCTCAGGCAAGCATAGCAAATTTGTTTTTACACAATTATTGTATGCTTGCACAGATTTATTTAGAAACACACTTTCTGTTTTTCCTGGGGTTTTTTTATGTAATGAGCATTGTGGCTCTTAGGGCTGTGGATCACTCATAGAAACCAAATATTTTGAGCTCTTAATAAGGAGGGCTATTAAGAGAAGTAAGAGGGACACAGTGATTGTGGTCCCAGTTGGGCAATTTGCACCTCATTAAGTCTTCCAGAGATTGCCACCACTTTTGACCTGTCTCCCCACTGCCCAGTGGGACGGTCCCATAAGCTCCTAAGAAACTGGAAATCACTTGCCCCATTCATGAAGATACATGTTTTACACTGTAACAACAGCTATAAAGTGTGACCAGCTGTTTGGTTACACTGCATGAGCATTTATTGTTCTAAATAAGAGATAACATGGGTTTAAGTTGTCAAGCTGTGCATAAACTGGGACCAAACTTTTAGCATCAACTATACCGGGGCTTAAGTTAAATATTACTTAAAGGACAAAGCCCCCGACTTGTATCCCTCCCCATCTTTATCTAAACCAGTTGTCATATTCCAGCTAGTCAATGCGAGCTCACTCAACTATACTAAATATCTTGTGATTCATATAAACGGAAACAAGAAACACTTTTCTCAAAGGGTGTTATATAAAATATCAGGGATCTCATAAAATGTTTTACAGGCAAAATCTCTTAATTAAAAAAAATAATTACAGATACATAATTTCCCCATGCATGGTAATATGTAATTTTCTTGATAGTCCATTGTATTGCCAAAAAAAAGGTTAACGGCATTCATAAGAAATCAATATTTATTAATATAACTGTATAGCTATCTTAACTTTCTAATATCATTATAGTGTACTGGGAATGTATTTATCTCAGTCATTGGATAGTATTGAAGTGTAGTCACAGTGGGATTCAAAGGCAAACAGCATTTGAGAATACTCATATCAACCGTTCCTTATATCCTTCACATACCTCTGGATCACATGGCTGCTGCATGTCTGCCACTAGTCAAAGTCATCTTTAGATCCACACAGAGGAACTATAGAGCATAATATTAGACATCTGTACAACTACTGTTTACGTTAAGTGATAGGGGTAATCATATTCGTCTTTGAAGTGACAGTTGACTTAAAAATGTCAATGGCGTATAACAGTTCCTAATGTTCCTCAGCCTCTCTGACTCATATATCTTCTGCATATTTATTACTTGTCAAATATGAGCTATAGCGTTGGATATTGGATATTTGAACAGAGTTTGATATTGGATATTTGAACAGTTACTGTATGCAACTATGCATTAAGCGATATGCATGAACTTACCGCTTTCTCAAAAGGCTACTTTAAAAATGTCAGTAACATTAAAAAAATATATATATTGTTTCTGTATCTCCATAGTTAGAAACATTGTGCATCAGTTCATGACCGGGCTTGCTGACCAACAAAAAATAATAATAATCTGCTATCAGATTATAACAGGAGGCATGCTTTAAGTTCAAAGATCAAGTTTTTATTGTCTTTGTCGCACCTTGACATGCAGCACCTTGTGAAAGGTGAACTGCAATCTTGCTGGGAGCCGGCTAGATGCCTATGGTATTGCTGGGTCATCACCAGAAGGTTTCCTATCTAGTTTGTATTGCCACTGGGCGCTAGTATAGATCTAGAGTTAGGCAGTACAGAGACTATGTCTGCCAGGTCATGGGGTAGCAGGCAGTACACCCTCATTCATTGTACTAAGTGTAATAAAGTGCAGGACTATATACCTGGCCAAATAAAAAAAAATGTTAGCCATGTATCCTTCTGTAAACTCACAGTCTGTTTACACAGAGGATTCAGATAATCTTTACCAAGCCAGTGGCTCAGGTGGTTAGCAAAAAAAGGCCACAGAGAGACACCAGAGCTGTTCCCTGTGGAACAGACACTCATCCTATTTAATTCACATCTGAGTTGCAATTCCTCCAAAAAAATAATTACATGCAAATATCCATATTTTTTGTTCATGGCCCTAAATAAAATTCATTGTTTTTAGGTGAAGTACTGAAGTGATTAGAATATATATTTTTTTAATTCTATCAATTTCTACTTTCAAATGTTACTAATATTTTAGATGATTAAAAAGTATTTTAGTTTTTTTTTAGTAAATAAATGACCAGAAGTTAAAAGGCTATAAAAAAAATCTGGATATAATTTTTTCCAAGCACTTTCAACATTGGATTTTGACTTTTTTCCAAATGTCTAAAGCCTATGGGAATCCCACACATAAACCTTATTTTCATATCTGCACCAGCAAACAGTGTATCATTGTACCAAGTATTCCCTCATGCCTGAAAAATGAAATGTTTAGTCCATTTCACAGCTTAACTACCCAGCAAACACGTGTTTGTGAAACCTATCCTGTAAAATAAGCACTTCACACAATATCAGGTTGCACATAAAATTCTTTGGGGAGATGTCTGTACTTAAGAAGGCTGACATGCATACTCATCCTTAAAAACACTCAGTTTTCTTCTTCCTCGTCTTCTAAGCATATCAATAATTTGTTGGCTTGTTATTCACATTTTCAATTTTTAATGGACTTTTTTTTTTTTATTTCATTTTAAATAAACTTTGAGTTCCATAAATGCTCATCTCTTTGAATGTCAAAGCGCCTGGTCCTCTGGTTCTTGAGGCATATGCTAATAGTGGAGTCTTAAATGTGGGTTGGAATTATTAGGAAAAGAATAAAATGACATATCTGCTAAAAAAAAAAATGCGTGCTAAGAAATTTAAATTTTATTAGTGTGCGCCCTCTAAAATTAATAAATATACTGCAGAAGACAGTTTGAAGCACATTTTCCTACATATGTTCTATTCAGTATACCATGCACTTTATGGGAACCTGGCATAAAATGAAATATCATAAATTAAAAGGATTACTTTCAGAGAGCAGGTACAAATCATACATATGGAGAAGGTATGAAATGATGTATTGCAATTCTTAGTTCACATAATGAAAAAGTACGCCCACAAGCCACAAATTCAATGTATTTCCTGCCACAAAGAACTTAAGAACCTGAATCAGACTAATCAGAATACTTATTTCTGTATGAACATTGTTGATTCACAAACCAGGAACCAGCTAAGCAAACACATTGTTATTAGCCATCTGTTTCTGTAGCTGAAGATTCCACGATAAAATACATTAATGATTGGATTGTGATGTCATTAAATGAAATACTAACATTGTGTTGACATAAGTTATTTTAGATCTCATAAATACGGTACTTTTAAAACAAGTCTTTAAGCTCCTTTGAGATTTTCACTTTCTGCATTCTGAGCAGATGAACAAGCAGCATCTGATGTTATTTGCTTTGGAGATGCCTATAATAATCGGTTTTATACATTTATATGTCCCTTAACTATACTATATTTTGCAAATTCCACAGGTACAGTTACTGGCAATCACACAATGCACATTTGCATTTGTGTATTTTTATACTATTCACACTTTGTGTGTTTGTATATTATTATTATGTTATTAGATTTTTATATGATTATTATTATTATTATTATTATATAGTACCAACAATGTATGCAGTACTTCTTATAGTGCATACATTCAAATATGACAAATCTAGAATTTAAGACAAACTGGTACCTTAGGTCAAAGGGCCCTGCACACAAGCTCACAATCTGTACAGTTATAGTACATTGGTATCTGAAGAAGACACCTCCAATACTTCCTTTTATTCCATGATTAAAAGTAAGGAACAATTCCATGCAAATAAATGATTCCTAACTAGTTCAGGTCATCAAGTTACTCTTGTGGTTAATCCATCATCAGTTTCAAAAGAGTGACAGGAATTGCACATTAAATTCAACTATTCTCAGAAAATGTATTTGTCAGAAGTGGCCTCAAACCTACCAGTTCATTTTACCTATATAGCTTGGGAAAGAATCATAATGTTAATTGCTTGTAATTTATTTTCAAGGATCCTCTGTCACCCACATCAGTAATATCACAAAAACCTGGAATGACCAACCATTGCCCCAAAATTCATTTTTAAACCAGCCAACATTTTTAAACCAGCACTGTTTCCCCTTGTGCCAACTAGGACCTTTAATACTGGTGTGATGGAAAACCCTTTGATGACCCTTAGATGAAGCCTATTCCCAGCACCCAATGTGTTAAATTATAAAGCTAAGGGGGAGACAGACACTAAGCACATTATGGTGTCTGTATTACACTGGTTATGATGTCTGATCGAAACCTATTCTTTTCATCTACTGCTGATTTATTTCACTGAGTAAAACTACAAGTCAAGAGTTGAAGGTTAAAACGCTTTTTGATATAAAGCACAGGAGATGAAGCCAATCGATTGACAGACTCATGGCCAACCGAGGTGTTTCTTAGCACAGACACCACTGTGTTACTTGAAGGGGAAGAATTAAAAAGGTTTGCAGAATCATTTGAAAAGTTAAAGCAGGGGCTACTGGTGATGAGGTAATGAAGACATTGAGGAGACTCTAGTCAGGTCACCTCTCTCCTCAAATCAGAGACCCATCAGAAATTCTTTCAAGTGTCCTTCTGCGTCGCCAAAGATGACAACAGCAAATCAATAAGTGTTTGAAATGATAAGGGAATGCTGGCTAACCCCTGAGGCTACAGATTTCACATCGTCGGGCTTTTCTTAATTTTGTCTGAACTTCCAGATTCCTCAGCAGAGTCCGTGTGAAGATAACACCGGCACTGGGTACTTGTGGTCTCCAGAGGTAGGTGTGGTGTGAGTGCCTCCCTTCTATTGAGTGGGTGGTAGCTCCTGGTCACTGTTGGACTTGTTTTGAAGTAGTGAGTGGAAAAGGGCAGCTTATTGAGGGAGGTAGCTCCTGGTAACTGTGGGACTCCACCTGCTGTGTGCTGCAGCTTCCATCAGCATTATCACACAACGTTGCAGCTTCCATCAGCATGATCACACAACACTGCAGCTTCCATCAGCACGATCACACAACAATGCAGCTTCTATCAGCACGATCAAACAACACTGCAGCTTCCTTCAGCATGATCACACAACACTGCAGCTTCCATCAGCACGATCACACAACAATGCAGCTTCTATCAGCACGATCAAACAACACTGCAGCTTCTATCAGCATGATCAAACAACACTGCAGCTTTCTTCAGCATGATCACACAACACTGCAGCTGCCATCAGCATGATCACACAACACTGCAGCTTCTATAAGCACAATACCACAACACTGTAGCTTCAATCAACATGCTGTTTAGAGTGTCACATGGGTTTCCCGTACTTGTTTGTGGTTGTGTCTCACTCCAAATTTCAGATGTATATATGTTAATTGCACCTAAAGATACTAGGCATCCAAAACAAAAGGAGCTGCTTTTATCATCTGCTAGTAGTTATGGGGCAAACTCCTTACGTTATGTTTTAACTAACCATCAGATAACATCAGCTTTCATACTGCTTGTACTATTTTTATATTTAAAAAAAAACTATGTTTGTGGGATATTTATCATCAGTCTGCAATTTCAATCAGGGAAAATATTGATAACTTAATTTAAATTTTGTAGCAGGTGTCTCAAATAAGTATAGAACGTATTCATTTCAAATGGGACTTTGGCTGATGTCATGGACACCCCTGATAGTAATGCAGGGGTTAATATTTTCCTTCTCCAAGGCAATGGCTGGCGATTACTCATTTGTTCCAATATAAGGCTCTGTTTTCTTATAACACAGTCATAATAAAGACGGATTCATTTACAGCTGTCCTTTGACAGCACAAGGTCCACAAACTGAAATGGAATAATGTATTAAAGAACAATTAAATATTACTTTTAGTGGAGTGCAATTGGGTTATATTTAGCAGAGTGCAGCACAAAAAAGCAGATAATTTTAATTTATATGCAGATCCATTAAAGCTTTTAAAATGTTTTCTTTTTCCCTGACTGTGATTGTATGATGATGGGGACTACATGGATGGATAACCATGAATGAGCAAATTATTACTACAGGGATAACAATTTCAGGCAGCCACCGAATCAATACTGTTTGGAGTTGTTAAACAGATAGCGATTTGTTATTTACATATACCTGCTTGTTGTCAAGTATCTAGTTAGGAAAATGCCTGCTTGGGTACAGATCATAATCCAACATTGATTAATTAAAGTGGGAGTCGTTTCCCAAAGCTCTCCCTAGATAGGGTATGGCATCAAAGAGCACCAGATTGTACACGCGTGGAAATGCAGCCCCACGCGCGTATATAATAATTTCTACACGTTGGTATATGATTTATAAGAATGATTTCATTAAGATGATATTAATGTTTATACGTGCCTTATTTGTTTTTTACAAACATAAAAAATATATGGTAGAAATAACTGCATATAAAAAAATCTAATTTATACTGAATATACTATAGTCACATTTATATATATGTATATATATATATATATATATATATATATATATATATATATAACAAACAAAACGAAATCGACCACATGTCAGTCTGTTAAATTTGTTGGGGATCTTGACATTTCGGATTACATTTTAGAATTTTCGTCCTGAGTTCTGCACCTTTCTCCTTGTAGATATTCATAGATCGCCTTCACTTGGTGTAGACATTTGTTGATAAAGTGCATGTGAGAATGCATGGCCTGTGTACACGGGCATTATTCGCTCAGAGCCTTTGTATACTGGCTCCATATAGTGTGCGCAGCCCTCCACATTCGCTTCTTCTTTTTTTTTCAAAGCAGCATGTCTAATGCCGAATTCCTTGGTGGTTCGGGGCATTAATTAGTTGTTTAATGGGGGTATGACTAAAAATGTAAAAGAAGGATTAAGAGCGTGAAACGTATGTCCAGCTTGTTCCTCACACTCGAGGAAAGGATGAAAATCATGCTGGATCTTCTGTTTCTTTACGGGCCATTTCCATCCCTCACCAGCTGCTCACTTCAACTGCACAAAGCACTTTGGGCACTCAGGTCTATCCTGCTCATCACAGCCTTATGCACTGACCAAATACTGTCCTGTATCTCTGATAAATACTGCCCTGCTCATCACAGCCATATGCACTGACCAAATACTGTCCTGTATCTCTGATAAATACTGCCCTGCTCATCACAGCCATATGCACTGACCAAATACTGTCCTGTATCTCTGATAAATACTGCCCTGCTCATCACAGCCATATGCACTGACCAAATACTGTCCTGTATCTCTGATAAATACTGCCCTGCTCATCACAGCCTTATGCACTGACCAAATACTGTCCTGTATCTCTGATAAATACTGCCCTGCTCATCACAGCCATATGCACTGACCAAATACTGTCTTGTCTCCCTGATAAATACTTCCCTGCCTACCACAGCCGTTTGCACTGCCAAATACTGTCCTGTATCACTGATATATAATGCCCTGCTTACCACAGCCTTATGTGCTGGCCAAATACTGTCTTGTATCCCTGATATGTACTGCCCTGCTTACCACAGCCTTATGTACTCACACATACTGTCCTGTATCCCTCACATTTACTGCTTGTCACTGCTGTCACAGGCTGGTCTGTATAATATATATATATATATATATATATATATATATATATATATATGCCCTGCTTATTATACCAATTTGCATTGTCACAGACTGCATTATACATACTGATCTGCTTATAACAGCCATCATATGCAGTGGCACAAACTGGCCTGTATCCCTCTACCCCACATCCAAATGAACAGACTGACTACCCATCTATATATCTGTAGATGATGTATATCTACATCTATATCTATCGATCTATATATATATATATATATAGAGAGAGAGAGAGAGAGAGAGATGTATATACCTATATATCTATATCTATCTATATATATATATATATATATATATATATATATATATATATATATATATATATAGATTATAGATTATATATATATAAAACACATATCACCAATATTCCTGAAAGATAATGCCATCCAAAAAGCCATAGGTCCTGAGACAACTGAAGTGTATGTTCCAGGTGCCCTGGTCTCCTTATGAAGTACATGATCAGATAGGGGTTTTATTTACCATTATCCCTTAGGAAGATAACTCTAATAAATAATATTACTACCCCTCTGCTAGTGCAGAAATCACTATATAGTCGTAGACATGATATAGTCCCTTTGTGCTGTAATGCTACACATACACAGCAAGACTCCAACATGAAAATATGTGACTACTACACTATTACATCATTTTACTTTTACCATACATATTAAATGGTCGAGATCATTGCACTAGGCGGTGGTATCCTTTAGGCATTATAGGCTTCTTACAAATATTCCATACATAGCCAGAATCATACGAATATCAGTTATATAGAAAACATAATTGTGACATAATGTCCCGAAATAGAACACCTATACTACGTATATAGGCAAAGTAACCAAAGATTCGGGTTTTTTTCAGTATAACCAGTGAGATATAAGTAACCCTTACCCAGTATGGAAACTCCTAGACTGTCCTAAATAGATAGATAGATAGATAGATAGATAGATAGATAGATAGATAGATAGATAGATAGATAGATAGATAGATAGATAGACAGATAAGTACATAGACAGATAGGGACAGAGAGATAGAGAGGTTTGTAGATAGACAATGCCTGTAGTATTTTTGGACTCTATAGAAGTGGCATGGCTCTGTGTGTCTGTTTGTCTGCTGCTTGCTACTGTAAATTCCTTAGATACTTTTAACTCCAGGATCTATCAGCCAGCCGCCGTCTGCTCCCATAACCATGCTGTAAACACACTACACAACTCACTAAAACGAAAAAAAGCGTTTATTCGTTTAAATCATAACAAAAAATCACAACCAAGGACAGGGTTTTTTTTTGAATTTTGTGCAATTCAATCAATCCATCATTTCAACACCTAGGGCGGCGTCAAAGGAGAGGAACATTACAGAGAATTTGATGAAACACAATGAAGTCTTGAAATTGCTAGTATAGGATGTTAGGAAATCGGAAACGGTACAACACACTTCTAAATGGAAGCTGATGTTTTCTCAGGGATTATTCCTTCTAAATGCTGATATATATATATATAAATATATATAGATATTTTGATTTAAAAGTCTAAAATAATTACAGATCTGGTCAAATATTTGTTTTAAAAATATAAAACGTGATTGTGTGGTTAACTTTAAAAAACAAAACAAACACTGTTGATTGTATTTATTTTTTATATATATATATATATATATATATATATATATATAATTTTTTACAATCGCTATATCCATTCACTTATTCTAAAATAGCACTGACGTGGTTGAAAACAACATTCTCGCGTATATTTGTACTTAGAAATAATAATAATAATTATAATAATTATAATTTAAAGTGAACACATATCTCTTCTTATTGGTAACAATAATTTTCGAGTTGCTCATTTATTAAATGTTTAAAAGGCGTGCTAAACGTCCAAACCCAGTGTGCACACATGTCAGCGCTGCCACATGAAGCATGTCTTATCTCTGACCTCAGGTGAACCTGTTGACTGTATTTGCAGTATAGGGAATTGTACACTTGAATGATGTTAGGGGTCTAGTTCACCGTTATACGTTTCACTGGCTGTATAGCTGCATAGGGCCAACGTGACCTCTAAACCTACAGCAGGGCTGGGTTCCCAACTTCCCATAGGTCATTTATCACTGGATAGATAGATATATGATAGATAGATAGATAGATAGATAGATAGATAGATAGATAGATAGATAGATAGATAGATAGATTGATAGATAGATAGATAGATAGATAGTAAGCTTGCCATCAGGGCCCTCTTTGCGTAATATATGGGTTAGTGTTATTCTGTCAGTTCTAGGTTTGTAATTACCTCGGAATATATGTATTGTGTGAGGCTTGCGTAAAATATTGGCGCTATATAAATAAAATATAATAGATAGATCGACAAATGTATATGAAGCCGAATTTATTCACAGATACACATGTATAAGTGCTTGCAATAAATATATATATATATATATGTGTGTGTGTGTGTGTATAAGTGTTTTGATAATATACTTTTTATTACAATATTCTGAAATTTATATTCCATTGTTAATATTTCCACCCCACTTTTCAGGAGATTCTACACTTAGTGTATCATTTTTCTAACTGGAAACATGCATCATTTTCATTATACTGCTAATCCCATATCACTTCTTGTCTTATTAACTTTGTCTATATTTCACTTTCCACCCCCTCCCCTTTTCTAATCTATTATTTTTTTTCTATCCTTGACCCTGTGATCACTTTTTTTTTTTTGCAGTCTATCCCTCCCTCTGTTTGTGTCTATCCCCTGACCCCTCTCCTCCCTTCCTGCTTTCCTCTGCTGACTGAGTTTGGTGGAATCTCTGCTGACGTCACAGCGTTCCCACTGCAGAAAGAGAGAGACACAAACAGAGAGAGGGAGAGAGATCTGTGAACAGACCCCCCTACACATCTCACGGTCATCTCCGGGACCCTCGTTAAAAAAAAGGGACTTGGGACATTCATTTAAATTCGATTTCCTCTGGATTCTCCTTTTTTCTCGTGGTTCCTGACTTCTGGTGCTACATTTAACGCTTCATCCAGGATTTCTCCACTGGTAGACATCGGAGCACAGCCCCTCTGCAAACCCAGCCGGTTGCCGGTAAGTAGAAGCCAAGTTCTTCCATCTTGGGGAGATAAGAAAACTTTGATGATTTTCTCCTGAGTCTTTAATACTGTAGGAAATCGCATGGTTGCAGCCGGTAGCTAACGTTTCGCGTAGGCAAGGGCTTTTTCTGAATGACACAGTGCTAATATAGATAATGTGCGCTGATAATTGATGGACAACAGTCTGGGGTATCTTTTGGTTCAATAACTCATCAGAATGACATGTAACTCCTATACAGGTCACATTGTGCGATACTGTGTAACATATACTAGTAGTTTATCCTGGCCTATACTTTTGTGGGCTAGGCCTCATATTAATAGATAGTAGATAGATAGATAGATAGATAGATAGATAGATAGATAGATAGATAGATAGATAGATAGATAGATAGATAGATAATCGATAGATAGATAGATAAACACAATGTTAATAATTACAATTTAAAATATAATCCAGTAGCGTTATTGAAAATCTGATTCATTAAAACAAATCAATGAATATTCTAAAATTCTATTTTCTGAGAGATCACACTTTTTTATTATTTACATTCTTACGTTAACCCACCAAGCAGTTTCACTATTTTTTACATTTACACAAGAAATTATTTGCATTAGTGCCCCTACCTTGAAATGAGGTGTCTATTCCTAATACTATAAATACATAAAATGTATTCTTATTTATTTCTGTGTAACTTAAAGACCAGACGAAGCCCAGTTTTTTTTGTAAGGTCGATTGTAAGCTCAGACCTCTCTCTTTTACGCTTTGTTAAAATGTCAGAAGAGTTTTAGTAACAGAAGACAAACTACATCCAGATGGTTTTAGATCTGAGGATAAGTTCACACGATACTGATATGTGTGAAATATTGCTAAATGTGCCCCAGACATAAAATTACATATCACTATTTTTTAATGTCCCTACACCCTCAACACATAAGTGGGCATCTTCAAACTTATTGTACCAGACTGTATCAATTTTTGTTAACTGATTCTCTATGGGGTAAAAATACGAATTCTGGACAAATGCGTATTACAGTTTCTGATCTTTTTATGTTTAAAGTTGCTAAGTGACTGAGACAAGAATGCCAATTCCTGCAATTATTTATCTATATATATGTGTATATATATATATAGATATATATATATATATATATATATATATATATATATATATATATATATATATATATATATATATATATATATATCTATATATATATATACTCGGGGCAAGTATCAGGCTTGCTGGCAGGTTGGTGGTCCAATATTTTCCAGAATTGTTTACATCATAGTTCCCTAGTATTGTAAATAGGCCAGGAGGTCTTGTTACCATCATTTGGTAACTGCATTTAAGTCTAACCTGCGAAAGAAGCCTTCTCCCACACTGAAATGTGAATTTTTGCCTTCAAAAGGCGCAAATAACTACGTTTACTATAAAGTTATTAATTGAGTGATGGAGAGGAGGACTAATCTCAAATTCTAAAGCCTCACACTCATTTTAAAAATGTATTGTTCACCGCTATTTTTAAAAGTTACATATATATTATTTATAAAAACCCTAGTAAAATAGATAAAAATAACAAATATACAAAATGTACGGATCAATTAATTATTGGATGCCCATTTTAAATAAACTTTGCGAAAAATGCATGGTATATGCCTTCTAACAGCTGAAAAACGTAATAACTTGACACAATAAATTCATGTGTACTTTATGACTTATGGATGTATATGCATGTATGATTGATTTCCCTAATGATTGATTATTTCCTGTCTTAGTAACACAAAATAATTATATATATATATTTATATATATATATATATATATATATATATATATATATATATATATATATATATACTTTATTTTATTATATGTACATTTAAATTATACATTTTCTTATTACTTTATAATATTGCTAAGGGTGCGGAAATGTGAGAAAAAGGATTTAAATCACATTTACATTATATTCATTTTATAAGTTGAGAAAGAAAGAAAGGTAGAGGAAGATTGAGTCAGGGTGCTTTTAATAAGGTTTATTTATAATATTACCATTGTAATAATTGGACTAAGGGTTCAGGTCGAGAACCTTGCATTAATTCAGACGTCAACTAATCATTCACCCAGTGCAGACATTAAAAGAAAAAGATTAACAGATGATGACATGCAAATTTCCCAGTGAAATTATCATAAGTAAACATTCCAATCCTGGACTAATAAAATCCCATCTGTGTTACTTCATATCGAGTTAGTGGAGAGCTGTGATAATGAATTTTGTAATATCTCACGAACAGACATCTCAATCAGCCACTAATCCTGTGATTTTACTGCAGAATCACTCAGATGCAGGGCAGCCAAACTTCTGCTCTTTGGCACAGACCTGAAAAAAAGAACTGAAGGATCAGAATAAAAAAAGAAGATAGTTAGAAAATAGTAAACAAGGCTGGCTACTGCCTGAAGGATGTTGGCATATTAACCATCACACATCACACAAATGGTTATATTACATTTACTTATACAGCACCAGCACATTCTGTAAAGCTGTTACAGTAGCTTTTAACACGTTAAAACATACTGATACAGAGGGCCCTGATCTTGGGAGCTTACCATCTATTGGTTGGCTTACTCTTTACACTGCATTTCACTAATTTGCACAATGAATGACTTAATTCTAATGAGACTATAATACACAAGCCATGCGGCTGTATATCATTTATTTACACCGCTTGATTTAACGAAGATTTTTGTAATTTTGTTAATATTTTTTGTTCCCTTGCCCAAATTAATCAATAAAAGACAGCTTCAGCCTGTCTTTTAGGCCAATATTTCAAGAATGCGAAACCTTTTTAATAAAAATCTAATTTAACAAATTACCCAATAAGTACTGAAAAAAATAGCTGTCCCTAAAATTACAAAAAATCACTAGCTGATAATTATATATACATTTATATATATAATATATATATAATACATATAATATATATATATATATATATATATATATATTACTTCTTACAATCACTTTATCCATTCACCTAATATAACGTTTATTCCTGTTTTGATAGTAAAAATATTCGTCTCACTATAGGCTGCTGATTTATTTGTGTGTATCATACAGACCCACCATTTTAATAATAATTGTTTCATCATATTACAGTGTTTACTATTGTATATGAGACCCTGCGGAGATTGAGTGTTTGAGTATTTTGTTGGTGTTAAAGGAGGTGCTTTAGAAATCTAACCAACTGTTCTTATTTCTAAGGTCATTACAGATAACTGGACTTCACATCAACATGGAGACTAATTGTCGCAAGCTGGTGACAGCCTCCTGTGTTCAATTAGGTAAGCCTATTTTCCTCATTATATTGATATTAGAGGCTTGTCTCCTGGGACCAGGACTCATGGGTGAACCAAACCCTGTTTCTGTAAATCACAGCGTGTCTTCCTGGACGGTCTTCACCCCAGCATGATTTTATTTTATTGAATAAGATATATTTTTTTAAATGAATATTTTACTAATTTTATTAAGATAAATTGCATTTCAAATTCAAATAATATTTAATTAATACACGTGTACCTGTCTTTCATACACAAAAATAAAAACTAATTAGGTCTTTGATTACATTTAAGTATGGAAATTAGAGAAATTTTAAAAGCAGATAGATAGATAGATAGATAGATAGATAGATAGATAGATAGATAGATAGATAGATAGATAGATAGATAGATATCTTATGAACCATTACCAGAATTGCCAACTCCTTACTGCTAAAATGAGTGGCAGTACATTGGTAAAGTGCAGAGACATTGAATGAAACATTGCAATTGTATCTGTGTGGGATATTATATTTATTGAGTGGTATAGTCTTGATTTGGCAGAAGTATTGAAGCTGGAGAATATGTGCAATGAGTCAACTAAGTGAATAGGAGTGAACGCAAAATAGATATTAAACAAAATATGCTGGGCCAGACAACTTAAGTGAGATGAGCAAAGCCTTAAGACCTGGTCCTGGAGCGCCCTCTGTTGCCTGTTCCATACTGAACCATCTTTGGGGGTTATGTATAAAGATCTATTCTGGTGCTAACGTAATCAGCAAAAACTTTACATTGGTTGCTATGGTGATTGCACCATTTTTATAGCTTCGGAGCCAGATTAACCTTTATACATATGTTACTGATACAAGCCATTGAACCAAAATAGGCCTCTTGTGTGTTGAATTCTAAATTATTCTGGTGCAAATTTTAAACCTGGTCTTGTCACGATAGCAACTAATGTCATGATCCTGCTAATCAGACACTGATTTGGTTGCAATGGTTCTCAACTCACTTAAATTTCACTATTATACTTTGTACATTTTATTTTTGCAAACTCACTATTTCTAAATGTATCAAAATATCCCCAGACTGCTATTGTTTTATTTTTGCGCAGGATGTGGACGTTTGCCAAAATAGTGTACTCAAAAATCTTTTCATCATTTCTGGGGTGCACTGGATACATTGAGTTACTATTGTAACTAAATAAAGGGTCCTATTCCTCCCCAGCCTTAGACTCCTGTAAGATAGTAAGATATATAATAGCATTTAAGGAAAATGAATACCCAAAGAAAACGAAATATTGACTGACGCCTTGTAGTAAGGTGAATTAACCTTAAAGGTGATTTAAATATGATTTAAAGAAGATAAAAATTGCATATACATATGGTACAGAAATAGTTAACAATAACTGTTATGGTTAATTCTATAACTATAACTTAGATTCCTTTTATATTTGTATACTGTTTTCATAGCCTGCTATTATTTGCAGCTAATAAAATATGTCCGCGTTTAGATTGTCTGTTAAAATTCAAGGCACAATTAAGCTCATATAATTGCTTAAAACATTATTATTTGTATGATTATTATTTCATTTATATAGCGCTATCATAAGCCGCAGCGCTGTACAATGAGATCTTCTCATTTTCTAAGCCCCTATATGGCGGATATAATGTAATGAAATTGCTTTAACCTTTCCTGCGTGATTATATCACCAAATGAAGTGTTGAACAAAAGAGGAAAGAAATAATGGATAATTTACAAAAAATGACTAGTGGTGTAAATCTGTTATTCCGAAAAAAAAATAATAGGAAGGTTAGGTTTTAATATCAACACATATATTTTTCCTGGCAGGGATTCTTTTTTTCCGACAAAATATTCTTAGATATGAAATGCCACCATCTGACATGTCATTGTAATGCTTAATTCCTGAAAGTGACGCCAATTATGAGTTGTTAATGATTGAGAATTGAAAATCCGGTGTATAAAAATAGTTCATGCGCTTTATATTCATGTTATGGAAAAATCATAAAAAGTAGATTATGCGATGTTTTAAACATCCAAAATTAATAAAATGTTCATTTTGCCGTTCATTTTGCTGTTATTAGGCTAAATCAAGTTGTCAGAACCACTATAATCAATAATGCAAACAGTTAAAATGACATTCAGTATATTACACTGAATTATTTTACCAAATTAATCATTTGAATAAGTAGTTTATTTCTTTTGAAGTCCAATTTGCTGCTTAATTCCATTATTAGGAAAGGTAATTATTTTGAATATTTAATTTTACCTGTCTGAACATTTAATTTCATGTGGAATACTGTTTGTTACCAGTTTATCACAACAATATTCCAAGTTTATTACTTATGGGGAAAAAAATTACTTCAAGTCTGAATATAAATCAAAATCCTAATGTGCATATTTACAGAGAAAATATAAATTAAATTAAAAAAATACAAAATCATACATTCATATGTAGGTGCTGTCAAATACATGTTTTTACACACTATACCGTTTATCTTAGGTACAAAATTGTACTAAATTAATATTCGGGCTTATAGCCAGTACACACTTGCAAAATATTAATTTCCTCTTGGTTTTCTCCCAACTCTGTTTAGCAATAATTTATTTTTGTGTGTGTGTTTATAGGCAAATGTTTACTTGTGCCAAATATTTTGCAAATTAATTTGGTTATATATATATATATATATATATATATATATATATATATATATGTATATATATATATATATATATATATATATATATATATATATATATATATATATATATATATATATATGTATGTGTATGTAAAGATAGATAGAGATATACATATATTGGAAACAAAGCCACAAGCTATGTTTTCCTGGGTGATTTTCCCCCTTCTTCATAATATATGCAGGAGTTGCTGGAATGACTCGGGGGACGAGAAAATGTAGAAGCAAAGCGTTTTTTTCGTGAGCAGGAATATACTAATGGAACAATCAGATGTCTGCTTAATCCTATGTAAAAAGCATTGTCTTTTGCCTAATATTGACTGAATAGTAATTAATGGCCCTCGATCTAGAGCAACAGCCAGTAACATAAGCTATGTGAAAGGCAGAAAGAAGACAAAAACAACGTATAAAAGAGTCCTAGTTTCAATCAAATGCATCTGTTATGGCAATATCATTGTAATAAATATCAGGTGATGCAATAATACCCACAAAATGCTTTCTTCCAGCGCTACTGTAACTGATGGCAGCAAAATGTCCCCCCTTAATATACCTGAAATTTCTGCTATATCTAAAGTCACCTTATGATAATCATCTAAGGTGAAGGCAAACCAGGTTTGGAGGCGAAGGCCCGATTTAAATTATAAAGTATATTATCATGCATACATTTTGTCACTATACTGGTTTATTTAAATGTATCACCCTAACCCCATAACAAATATTCAATTATACAGAGCAGTAAGTGAAATGGCTGAGAGCCCAAGCACTGCACCTGTATTTACTTTGTGGGATTCCATGCAGAATAGAGAGCACCGTTTACATGTATCTGTGCACAAGGCCACACACTGTGTAGATCTGTGTACCCTGATCTGAACTGGCAGGAGGGTACATTATTAATTACATCACTTTATTCGTTTGCTTGGGGTTTAGTCCGTATAGGGATGAGTGAGATGTCTCGCTTTTATGTACCATTATTTTCACGGTGATGTCAATGGTGTGGATAAAATGATATATAAAATACATTTGATTAGAATTTGTTCTAATTGTGTTCCTAAAATGTTACTTCTAGATGAAGGGGAAGTGGTGTTCGTGATCCCTGATAATAATAATAATAATAATAATAATAATAATAATAATAACAATAATAGTTCTTAATTTTTCGGAAAAACACATAAAATTAACAATGTAGCAATTAATGTTAAATATCTGTATTGCTGTCATGGATGAATTGATGGGTGTACAAATAAACAATTAAGATTTAGATAGAGAGATCGGTCAAATCAAATTAAGATCAATTTTGTAAATTATGTATGACTATTGGTCAAACATAGCTCATAAAATGAAGTCTATAACCTTTAGCAGAAATCTAATAATAATAATGGCTGATTATTTCGTTGATACAATGAAGTCCGTTTTGTCCACTTCAGTATGCAATTTTTTCTCTGTGGAATGCGACTTTTCGCAGGAAATGCGGACAGCCGAGTCTTCTTTTATTTCGAGCGTAATTTTATTATTTTGTTATTATTTACTCGCACCCAGAATATATTTGTACATTTTCTCCCATTTAATGACTAATATATATATATATATATATTCTGGGTGCGAGTAAATAATAACCTATTTACCTAATATATAATTAAACCAGCGAAAAGAATATTCAATTTGAAACAAACAAAAAAAAAATTCAATGTATGCATTAATATTATGCTGGCCATAACAACAATCTCTACAAATTAATCAACATTTTTTTTTCCATATTTTTCCATTTTATTATATATGTTAGTAATAAATGATATTATATTAATTTATCTTGTCTATTAAAATACTTAATGTGTCTTCCCTAAATGAGACTGTAGAAGATCAGCTGGCTTCCAATAGTTTGCCAGTTGAAAGGTTAGCTGTGCCATTAGGTGACAATAGATGTGCTTTACCTTCAGCAAACAGCCCTCAATAATCTCCTAGATGAAAAATGTTGCAGAGTCAGAGGAGTGATCAGGCTTGTAACATGCCAGAACCCATACGGGTTGAAAGGCAGCGTGCTTTATTTTACATATTAGCGGATACATTTGTGGCAAACACCATTCCTTAGTACAAGCAATGGAATATATCATCTGTATCAACATTGCTTGTTATCTGTGTGTCTAGAATGGCGTGAAAGTGTGTGTGTGAGGGGGAGAGAGAGAGAAAGAAAGGAGAGAGAGAGAGGAGGAGGAGGAGGAGAGAGAGAAAGGAGAAAGAATTACATATTTAAATAATTTACTTGATAGCGCCTAAAAAAATGTGTTAATTGTAGGGGTTATTGCACACTTGTTTTACCCGTAGTGTTCGTTGGGTTCGGTTGTATATCTTTTCTCAGGGCATCTTTATCCGATTAGCCGCTCCTAATGCAGTACAGATTGGGAGTGTGGCACTTCTGTTTTCTTGACATTATAGCATCACCCACTCATAACAAACCTTGTGTCTTATCTGTAAACCCTGAATAGCTAATCGACAGGAATCTAGGATCCGCTAATCCGGACAGGGCTGCTTTTGCCCTCTTCTTCTACAACTCACATCATGCTAAGGCACAGTCGGTGTACTCCAACCATTAGTGGCTCACACTGTGAGTGTACTCAGATCATCCATCCGATGCAATACTGGTACATGGTATGCATTAGTAGCCTCTTCTAGCCTCTTTACTTTTCTTTGAGGTGACCCAATTAATATCCTTAATATTAGTCCACTACAGAAAATCACCATTTCCTTCTGTCACAGGACAATCTATAGTTAATAAGCAAATAGTTTTAACATTGATCCTGATTTATATTGACGCAGTTATAGGTCACAGACTGCTGGGGAGGAAAAGTGGAAATATTTACCTTCTGCCATATACTTTATGATCTGATGGGAATTAGAGGGAACATCGACGAGAAAATGGCTAGGGCCAGTCTAAAACCCCTTACTGAAAAGACTTAAGCAAATTAGAGTCTTATCAGATTAAAAAAGCACTACAAATGTATTGTTTCATCCAAACGCTGTGGGGTCTGAGAAAAAGATTCAGTGCCAAATCTCAAGGATAACAACGCCTTCTGTAAGCAGCAGATAATGAACTGAATCCAAATTAATTTAAGGTGATTTTATTTCGCGATCTCTGGATGTAAGACTCTTCCTTAAGCAGGAGGGCTAGAGAGATGCATTTATAAATGGATCAAGAACAGATAGATAGATAGATAGATAGATAGATAGATAGATAGATAGATAGATAGATAGATAGATAGAGACAATTTATGTATAAAGATATAATGTATAAAGATATATAGAGAATAAATATAGATATTTATTTAATGGCAGTTGATGTTACAATGCACACTACTGTTTGGATAGATATTGTGTCAATTATTAAGATGGTGTATTTGCTATATAGTTATTTTTTAATATTATATTTAATGTTGATGACAATGAATAACAAACATCACTTTCAGTAAAAATTATATATATATATATATATATATATATATATATATATATATATATATATATATATATATATAATATGTATACGTATGTCGCATGAGAATGGCATAAAACTATGTCCTCTTGTTCTGTGTGTACATACATGGAATATAGAATTTTAAAAATGAACTGAGTAAAAAAAGGGGAAAAGCATAAAATTGTCACAAAGTATAAAAACTTGGAATCGTTTCCCTATCTTGACATGTCTGTATAAATATACAAACTTAACGTGAATAAGGTCAGATACCAAAACCCAGTGCTGAAATTTTTTTCTAATTTAGATTATTTTATTTTTACCTGTTTTATAAGACATTAAAATCACCACACTCATAAACATAAAGAAAAGATTGTATGTATTAATGCCAGTGCATTCTAATTTAATTTAACCTTGTAAAACGTAAAGTTATGAATCTAACTAAAATAAATCAACAAATAATATAATAATCATATAATTTTTCAAATCTTTAATAATTTTAGCTACACACGCAGGCATCTAAGTATATAAAGTTTTTTATATGGTGTTTAGGTGTATTATATGTTTTGAGAACCTAAACCTGACTTACAATTAAGCATGGGTTAGGATTAAAATGCATTTAATAATCTTTAATATTATTTAAAAAAAAAAATAAAAAAGGTAATATCACTATCTAATATTCGCCTGTATATCGGCAATTACTTGAAACTAATCCCTCCACCGTTAATTCGGAGTGCTATGGCCATAAACCTCTTCAGTCTCCTGTTGGATCAGAGTATGATCTTGATAATACTGCATAAAGAAGTCATGCAATGAGACGGCCCCTTCAGCTTTCTGATTGGGAGGTATAATTACAGTGACCCCGCCCCCTTGTCTTACCTCATGGAGCTGCAAGTGAGGAAGGAAGGTCATTGGCTGGTCCGCGCATTGGCTGGGTGTGTAGGAAGAAGGAGGCGTTCTGCAGCGTGACGTCAGCCAGCAGGATAGCACAAATCTCTGGTTTTAAGATGTTAGTCAAACAGGGAAGAGCCTGAGCCTTAAGCTGAATCTCCATTGTCACTTGTGCAGGAGTTAGTGAATGGGACCAGCATCTACTACTCACTAAATCCTGTCTATCCTTGGAACCTGTGGCAGAGGCAAGTAGCCACTGACACTTCACAGCCACCCCCTGATGCCTTCCCCCATCTACATCATGCATTACCCGCTAGCTCACTAGAGGGATCATTCTGCATCATTCTTGATAACATCCTGCAGCAGAGAGAGAGAAAGAGAGAGAGAGAAGGAAAAGCAAGTCATAGCAATCTAATGACTGCACTGGACTCAGCAGGACTTAAATATAAGGCTCCTTAAGCCTGCACTTAACGAGTGACTTGCTGAAACTATTTCGCCCAGCTCACTTTAATATCGATCTATTTGGTGCCACCAGTTGGACACACAGAGGAATTGAATTTCGTTGCCAGCAGTAGAGTTTATTCCGCCTCTCTCTCATTTTTTTCCCCTGTAATTCGAGCGCTTTTTACAACTTACTTGGATATATATATTTTTTGGAAACTCTCTCTGCTGATCACATATCATCGATGAACTATATGAAAGACCCATTACATTTGGATCATTTGACTGGGAGTAAATTGGCTACGGTTCCTTCCCATCACCACCACCACCACCATCATCACCATCACCAGGCTGTGGCTCTTGTATCCATGGCATCTTCCTTGGGGCAACGCTCTGTGGAGTGTAAGCAAAGACTGGAGGTTCATACCATCTCAGATACCTCCAGCCCAGAAGCCACAGGTAAGAGCCTGCCCATAACCTCCAAATCCAACAATTGCTGTCACTGAGACCAGTTGTCTTTTACTGTCAATCTATTCTTTTCCCTGTCAATATGTGTAGGTAACCTTTACTACAACTATATGTCATGTTATGTAATAAATGCATTTAAAAAATGTGAGCAAAATATGTTATGCTTTGGCCAAAAATATTGTGCATAAATTGTTTTTTTTTTAATGTAATTAACCTAATTATATTTATACATTTTTATTGTCCAATTATTTAGTGTTAATTTCTACTGAGCCAGGAATTTTATTTCTGCAATAGCAAGGAATTGTATATTTTGCTTGTGCAATACATATTCCCAATAATTAGTCTCCGACTAATCTCCTGTATGATTGCACCAGGCGTAGTACACGTGAAAATAGAAGATTTTTTTACTAGGCAGGATATGATTGCCTGTAGTCTATTTCTTACATTTATTTTCTTCTCTAGGCTAAAATAAAATAAAACAGGTTATTAAAAAAAATTAAACCTTCTTTCTATGAGAATCCGCCCTGCTTTTACAATTCGTTTCTTCGAGTCCAGTTTTTGAAGATGAAATTACGGCGCGATACAATTTAATAAATAACTTTAATGAGTGCAATTTGTCCTATTTAATGAGTCACCTATTTCTACCCTTAGATCTGACTCATAGGCATCGGAATAAAAGGAGTCTACTCTGTAAGAAACGAAATAAATAAAACAAGACTGCTGATAATTAAGTGGAATAAATTAGAAAGGATTAGTTAGCCGCAATAAACACATCACGGAGTGTGCGGCTAAATGAAAGCAGAAGAACGCAATTTATAAAGCGGTTTATATTACACCCTCAAGGAGTTAAGGGTTATGAATGTCTGGATGTATTTGTAAAACTGGATCAGAAAATTCTGTAATTTAAGGAAATCCATGTTTTAATTTTATGTTGAATTAATATGTGTTGTGGTTTAGTTCATTTTGGGTTTTTAGACCTTTTTCTACAAAAAAAATCGAATTTGTTTCATTATGTTTTTTTAAGATGTTTTCACAAGGCTTAAATAAATAAATATATTTATTTTTTAAAACAATTCTACAGATAAGGACAAAAGCCATTCAAGCAAAAATGAAGACAGCAATGCGGATGATCCTTCCAAGAAGAAGCGTCAGCGCAGGCAGAGAACCCATTTCACTAGCCAGCAGCTGCAGGAGCTGGAGGCCACCTTTCAGAGGAACCGCTACCCAGACATGTCCACCAGAGAGGAGATTGCTGTGTGGACCAACCTCACGGAGGCCAGAGTCAGAGTAAGTACTACCACGATGTTTGCAAACCTGGATTATACGGTTCAAGATCAACGAAAAATGAATGAATGTATAAATAAATTAGCACAGGTATTGACTATTTTATCACCTTTGCAGGTGAGAAAGTTGGAACAAATAAATAATATATATTAATATTTTTTTTATTTTTGTATATTTTTTAAATTTTGTATTATTATTTTTTTAATTTAAAAAAATAGTATATAAATCTGTTCTGTTACGATCCCTGCAGTTGCGTGGAGATTCAATTTACTTTGACTCTTTCATTGCGGGTGGTATTTTTTTTTTCAAAATAATAAGTGTGTAATAATAATAATAATTCATGTAGAAATATGATTGCAAAGACACATGCAGGAAAAATCAAAATGAAACCGTGTTAAAAGTCTGAGTTCCTGTGTGCGTACTGAAATAATCCCGTTTTATATAGTCTAGCTGCTGTGCAAATGGTTTGTGTTTTAAACATCTGTGGGACAAGTGGAATTAAGATGAAAATGATGCAGTATTTCGGCATGTACAATGGCTATAATTTGTCTCTAGGGAAACTCTGTGGGATTGTTTTCACCATATGTGATATCTGCATTTTACTGCTTAAAGCTGATATTTGTAATTGTACACATGTTCAAAGAAGAAAGGGGGGGGGGGTATCAATATGTGTCTGGTAAATGATATTCAAGTAAAGCTAGACTGATTCTAAATTATGCTGACCAAACTCGGTTTGGGTGCACATAATCTTTGCCCTGCGAAAAAAGAAAGATAAGATTTATGGGGGGACCTAAAACTTAAGACCATCCATGAAACAGCCTTGAACACAGTTTGTAAGCCTCTTAGATTTGCTGCTGGGGTAATTTGTCTCAGGGGCGAGTTCTGTTCACAAATATTAACACAGCAAAGAGAGAGTTGTAAAATTACTAGACAGGGAACAGCACACACTGAGTGACCTTATGTTCCTTTTTCAATGGAGATTTGAGCAATTGGAGTCCACCATTATATATATATATATATATATATATATATATATATATATATATATACACACATATATATGTAGATATATACATATATATGTATATATATCTACATATATATGTACATATATATATATATATATATATTTATATATACATATATATATAATCTTATTTTTGTGTATAGACATACATTTACTTGTACCAAATATTTTGCAAATGAGTGTGTGTGGTAATTAGAAGATCACACTGATAATATATATATATATATATATATATATATATATATATATATATATATGTGTGTGTGTGTGTGTATATATATATATATATGTGTGTGTGTGTGTGTGTAGTAGTAGTAGTAGTTAGAATGGAGAAGTATAACTCAGTCACTACAGCACATAACATGAAAGCCTTTCATTAGTGGAGCCAAATCAGGCATTTTATCAGGACTGGTTCAAGATATGTGTGCAGCTCAAATTAGCAACATTATGGGAATCTTAGGGGTTCCTAATGTGCTTCTTGTCAATTGAGTGTGAGGGATTAATGATACAGTTAACAGCGATCTGTAATGTACAACATGATTTGTGTAAACAAGGGAGACTTGGGGACAGCTCCAATACACAAACTTTTCCCTGCAGGGGGGGTGACTGACAATTCAGACACCAAGATGTGGATTGGAGATGTTAGCAGATTGATTCACTTTTTTTTCTTCTTCATTGTCTGGAAGGAAGATCTAGTGATCTTACTTAGCACGTGGTTAAAAGACAAGTCTTGCCAAGGAAACAGAGAGTTTAAGTTGGGTCAGAAGTTTCTTTCAGCCACTGCAGATTAGCACAAGGGAGGATCTCCTGAGGTTTCATGCCTGATAAACATTTATTCCCATATTCTGAAAATGGATATTTGTACCTAGGTGGGCCGAATCCACAATACTTTAGAAAATAAAACCTCTAATTATCTATTTGTAATGATTACGAAGCCTTTTTAAAAAAAAAAACAAATATATAGAAAATGAAGCTGTCTTGTCCACTTATTTAAATTCACCCCTACACTTTTATTATATGCTTTGTCATTTCGTCTCCTTATTGTGTAGAATAAATATATTATATATTTATAATATATAAATATCAATAGGAGAATTATAATATTAAGAGAGACGATCATTAATACAAATACATTCTGAGATTTAGATAGGGATGGCGGGATTAGGGGTGATGAGGATTTGGCGATGTAGACATGTTGGAAGAAATGCTAAACTTGGAGATCCTATCGAGGAATAAAATGTGTTTTTTATATATTATTTTATTTTAATCAGCAGTTAATTATATATATATATATATATATATATATATATATATATATATATATATATATATATATATATACCACGTTTAGACAGTTGCTGGCTTTAGGTTGTGAGAGTTGGAGTGCATGGCAGACAATGTCTTTCTGGTGTTTCTTGTCGGGTACAGCTTGGCTGATGTGAAGTGTGTCCTTCTATTCCAGGTGTGGTTCAAGAACCGCAGAGCCAAATGGAGGAAAAGGGAAAGGAACCAGCAAGCAGAGCTGTGCAAAAACGGCTTTGGACCTCAGTTCAATGGACTTATGCAGCCATATGACGACATGTACCCCGGCTACTCCTACAACAACTGGGCAGCCAAGGGCTTGACCTCAGCCTCTCTCTCCACAAAGAGCTTTCCCTTCTTCAACTCCATGAATGTTAACCCCTTGTCCTCACAGAGCATGTTCTCCTCTCCCAACTCCATCTCCTCCATGAGCATGTCCTCCAGCATGGTACCCTCTGCGGTCACAGGAGTGCCAGGCTCTGGTCTGAATAGCTTGAATAACCTCAACAACTTGAGCAATCCCTCTCTGAATTCAGCTGTGCCAACGCCAGCCTGCCCTTATGCCCCTCCAACACCTCCATATGTCTATCGGGACACATGTAACTCCAGCCTGGCAAGCCTTAGACTCAAAGCCAAGCAGCACTCTAGTTTCGGATATGCCAGTGTTCAGAACCCAGGATCCAACCTTAGTGCATGCCAGTATGCTGTGGACAGACCCGTGTGATAAATACATATAATAATATATGTAAGAATGCATACACATATTTACTAAACGGAAACTCGCTTCTTGTAAGACAAAGACAATATAATCATGGAAAAATACCTGGGCACTGCACGAGAAAAGGAGAGAAGGGAAGATTGACTCAAAAAATCTTTTGTTTCCAAAGGAATTTAAGAAGTAATATTTTCCAAGTATTACCAACAGATACCGGGACATTGATAAATATATATGTATATGGACACATGTTTGACTGGATATGACATTTTATTGTTACTATAAGCTTGTTATTTTTTTTTATGTTTAGCATTGTTTTAAAAAAAATGGACTGAAAGGATGTATATATTGAAATGTCAAATTAATTTTATAAAAGTTCTTAGTCATATCTTTACAGTGTTAATACACATTAGGCTTCACCATAAAGCATGCCATTAAAACGAATTGAGATTCCCTTTTTTTCGTTTCGAAGCAAAGCAGAATGTATATAAGAAAATGCAACACTGTATTTATGATCACAGGAACACATTTGTGACTTTAATTTAGAATAGTACCTTGTTTTCACAGAACAACCCAACTTATAATTGTACAATTTCATTTCTACAATTATTCATTTTCAGACAAAAAAAAATCTTGCTTTATTTGCTGGAGAACAGTTTACATATTCGTATAGTAAAACAATTTAAAAATTACAAATTTAAAATGTAAAACATTTAAAACATGGGGTGTTTCAAGTAAATTCCCCCAGAGGACCCCCCAGGTTTATTGCACACAGCTCATCTACCCGCTGGAGTTTCCATTGCATTTACAATTGTAATTATTTATTTGTTGGTTTCAATATTCTGGATATATAACCGAAATATCGGATTGTAAATTGAATTCTAATGTATTGTTTTAAAATTATTTGGCAAAAAAAAAAATGACAATGATGCCGCTTCAACAATAAATGTATCTCTTTGGGAAAAGATAGACTCTTTTGATTGAAAAATATGTGGAAATCCTTATCCTGATATATTTACCATGTGCAAATGTAAATCATATATCTATAGGCTACTTTAAATAATTTCCAGCAAAAAATACTAAAAATAATTACTAAAGTAACTTGTTTTAATAAAATTCGCAATAAACGATATTATTTTACTGGGTAAAAAAAAGTTCGATACAAACTTGCATATGTTCTGGGTAATTTAAAAATCGAAATTAAACATGATTTTTGTACATAAAATTTAAATTAAAATAAAATCACATAAATTGGCTACCGGAGACAAGGTTATAGTTATTCGATAGTAACAGAGAAATGTTTTAAATAGAGAAGATTAGTAAGATCTTGGTTTACAAACCATGTACTTTTACACACCCACGCGTGGGTATGCGGGATGTTTCCACCGGAGTTCAGTAATCCACACACAGTGCTATTGTTCCCCTCTCAAAAGTTTCACGGTTTTGTGCGGTAGTAAAATCTGATCCCAGATCAGGTTTACTGCTTTATGATGGCCGTTTGCATATTAACTTTTTAAGACTTTGGTGCGTCCTGTGGCTCCTTACAGCTAAAGTGAGCCTGGAGTCTCCTGTGCCTTGCAGTGTTAGGGGTGAGGAGGCAGGGCACAGACAGATTTGTGTATTGGGAGCACTCAAGGGTGTTTTTTACTGTACTTTTGGCAGCAAATCCTATCCAGGATGAAAAAGGGAGGCAGAATAAAAAGGTGCTTAACCTCCAAGTGAAAGAAGGAACCCATGGGGAGATACAAATTGGAGCAGACTGGATCTTTTTATCCAAAGACTCATTGCGCTTCCTACAGCTCATGTACTAAAGTAGAGTGAGATATAAAACCGGAGTGTGCAGAAAAAGAAGATAGAGTTTCAGTGTCCTGTTCCTTCCAGGAATTAGATGTTGAGGAGCAGAATGAAGCTGAATCCATTGCCTATCCCAAGGAGCACTTCTGAAACTTTTTTTTTTTTACATGGCTACTAAAGTTGCCCAGAAATAGAGCGATTTTTACTATAATGGGGTCTGCAGGATTCCAGTCCCATTTTCTTAAATCGATTTTCTCATCAAACGTTATTCCTGGTGAGTGCTAAAATCTTATAATTTTCTTTGTTATCACACACTTTCTATTCTATATATCACACAGCATTTGAAATAACACGTCCTATTAAATATCAGGGCAGTAAGGCCTATGTAAGATATATATATATATATATATATATATAATACAGATATATTGTATATATATTATACATATACACGCACACACATATATATGTATATGTTTAATAATATTATATATATATATATTATAGTGAATATGCGGGTATTACCTTATTCCTCTACTTCCAGTGTATTCGTTTATAGGCGTTGTTTTCAGCATAAATTGAGTATTTTATTTTGCACTTAATAGCAGTAATTCTACAGAAACAGTAATTATTTACAAAAATAGAATAGTAATTTGTTATAGTGCTCCAGGGACTCACAAAGAAAGAGGAAGATCTGGTATTTTTCTTAACCAAATATTAAATATTGGGTGTTTTCTTAGCGCTTTATGCCGGGTTGGGAAGGGGCAAAGTTGGTAGTGAAAATTTAATGACAAAACAAACACGGTCCTTCTCTGGTTAAAAGAAATCCTTCACTATATTATCTGAAGTGTGTTTACCTCTTTGTAACAAGTCTATTAAAAAAAGAAAGATGATAAAAGAACCAACCCAACAACCCCCCCGAAGAAGTGTGAATACACAAAAGTGTCTATGTCTCAATACACATCCTTGAAAGACTGGTTGATTAAACTGAGATATATCCTGGACAGACAAAATCTTCATTCACAAAGGAGATTACACCATAAAGGTACAAGAAATTCACCATCCATAATACAATATCCATGCATGGTAATAAAATAATGTAAAGCATACTTGATCATCCATTTCTTATTATTTTACTTAAAGACTGGGTTATTTTATCTTGTATTACTTGTAACTTTATACATTTTTTAAAATATATTTTATATCTGTGATAATTGTGCTGATTTTTCATTTTGTAACTACGTAAAACCAAGGTGTTGTGTTTTATACATTTTATATTTTTCATAGTCTTTTCTAAATTTTAAACCAATATGGAAGAATAAACTCCGAGAAGAGAAGGTCAGAAGTTGGAGCATGGGATAGAGTGGGAGGGGGTGGAAACACCCAGGAGAGAATTCCACAGACCACAAAGCACCCACTTCTCAAAGAAAAATCATTGGTCTCCTGATTTAGAGCATCAACCCCCCATCACACATAGATCTTTTCACTTGACCATTTTTTCTCCTAAAATGCATCTGATAAGCCATTCCAGAAATATCCAGCAGCACATAAGGTAAGTTGGAGTGTGTTGGGTGGGGTGGCCATTGTAGTGGTGGAGAGTGGGGCATAAAGAGAGCATACCGGTGTACCACGTGTGGCCTCTCCATACAATAATCATAAGCGCGATATAAATTAATGCATGTTATAAAATGTAACAAATAATCACATGAAGTCATACAAATAACTTATTTTTAAATATGTATTGATATATATATATATATATATATAGACATTTAAAATGTATCATTTATTTACTAGTTAGTCAACTAGTTAGATACTAATAAATCGATATATATATATATATATATATATATATATCGGTATATATAGCATGATTGCTTGCAAAATGTTAGTAAAGAGCAAAGGTCATCCACAGCAACGTCGTGTGAAATACCTTTACTAATTCTGATTTATGAATGTATTAATCTGCTTTAAATATATAGATATGATATTAAAAATATATTTAAAAAAATGAAGTTGCTCTGTTTTCATTGTTATATATATATATATATATATATATATATATACATACATAGATTAATTAATTCATATCTGATTCCAGAATATTCATGCGTGTGGTATTTGTTTGTCCTGTTATCATATGCTTAGAGTAAATCCCGAGTGGAGAGTCGATAGTGTGCACAGTACCGGGCAGAGGGCTCAGTTTATCGAGCCTCTGGGGCTCCTTGTCCAGTGACTTCTCCTGTCTGTCCCCTGATGCCTCCGATACATAAATTAGAACTGCCATATTAACTCGGCTGACCCAGCACGAAACAGGACACTCGGAGCTAAAATCCCCTATAGATCAGACAAATTAGCCGACGAGAACTTCATGTATGACACACGCTTTAATCTCCCACGGTAATCACGGTGTTGGATAAACATGTAAGCCGTCGATATGTCAGCTTTCCTTCAAGAGATCATTTTTTAAAGTAATTGCTATGGGCATTCTTTCTTGGAGTGTCTGAGCATTGCACACTGCGGCTGGCAGAGCTTCTGTATGAGGGTACGGCACAGTCTAGCGATGTATTGTACAACGATCACAGCTTTTCAGAGACACATTAAAAATATTACGTGTAAAATATACATCACTATGCATGTATAATATATATATAATGATTGTAAATAACTTAAATATATATATATAAATGTATATATATATCTAAATATATACATGTATACATATATATATATATATATATATATATATAAATATATATGTGTGTGTGTGTATATTAATATATATATATATATATATATATATATATATATATATATATATATATATATATATATCTTTTAGTAGTTTGGGGTCACTTAGAAATGTCCTTGTTTTCGACAGAAAAGAAAATTTTATCAGAAATACAGTAGACATTGTAATAATAATAAATTACTATTGTAGATGGAAATGGCTGTTTTTTAATAGAAAATCTTCATAGTCATACAGGGACCCTTTATCACTCTCATCACTCCTGTGAGTGATGGCACCTTGTGTTGGCTAATCCAAGTTTAAATTAAAAAGGCTAATTGTCCATTAGAAAATCCTTTTGCAATTATGTTACACAGCTAGAATGTCCCTTGTTTTCCATGAACAGAACCAAAAGACTCCCAACTTTTGAACGGTAGTGTATGTATTCATTAAATGGATGTAAATGTATCACTGTATTTCACCGTTTACACACTGTTGGCAATATGTTCAGACGGCTAGGAATAATAAAGGAAGATAAAAGAGGTGGGTCTTGTTCACAAAAGCTTACAGTCTAATTAGCAGTATATCACACACACATCATTTACCTTCTAATTGTATGATGTGTGCTAACATTGTACTCAGCGCACAGTAAATAATCAATGGCTGTTACAATAGTTTTGAGTACATACTTATCTGCCAGTAAAACTCCGCTAGTGGATCCCACCATCCCCTGAAGTGCTCTTAATTAAGATAACATTATGTAGCTTTCGCCCATATACACTGAATGCAAAATGCCTTAGGTCTTCTCAGGTAAATTGTGATATTGCACTAGTCCCTGGTAGCTAACCGGTTAATAGTACTAGATACCGCTAACCCGTTCTTTTCTAAAGAAAACCACCTCGTTTTAGAGTAAATAAATTGACTTCTAGCTTTTCTGGTAACGAAAGGGTTACCCAAATGGGGTACTCATATAGCTGAAATATGAGAGTTTGAGGTGGGCAGTGATCAAAGCAGTGCCAGGCACACTCACACGGTGTCACGTGACTGCAATATGAGCCTGGATCGCTTCAAAAAGCCAAGGGACCCCCTACTAGCAAACGTGCCAACGTTACACCCGGCACCAGCTTCATTGGGCATTGTACATCTTATTCAGCTGGTGCTTGGTACAAAAAAAGATGCAGAAAAAAAGACATTTCCCCTGATTAACCCCTTTGAGTAGCTAATAGGTTACAATGTCATGCTTCTATGTCACTCAAAGGTTTAAAGTGGGGCAAACAACATAACATTTCTTTTTGACTGGGGTTGACATTTACAATCCAGCATGGTGTCACTACAGTAAATACATATGATTAATGGGGAAGGAGTCTCCGAGTATGGTGTCATGTGTACTAAGAGACACCAGATGTCATTGTGGACATGAGGACTGCAATATATCTCATTGGCAGAAAAGCTTTAGATTTTTAGGTAAGAGAATCTGTGACGTTGTATCGTAAAGGTGTCATTTCTGGGTCTGGGATGTGATGTCTGGACCTTCTCCTATCCAGAAGAAGAAGAGTAAAGTCACTGGACAACTCCTGATTTCTGAAGATGCTGCAGGAGGGGGAGGGAGAAGGAACTGAGTGTGATTAGTTCCTATCTACATATCTAAACATAGAAGGCATTTAAATCCCCTGTGTCTTTACAGCACATGGCTAAATACAGCTAAATGAATGGGTTTGGCACACTATGCTAAATCACTTGTGGGAGCATCACATTTACATTATCCAAGATCAACCTTTTCACAAAGAAGCTGCACTTTAATCCCACATAACAGAGATGAGCAAGATAATGTACCAAAGGCATATATAAAACAGGGATACACTAACAGTGGTTGCCAGTGTCATATCAGTGTTGATTTCTAATAAATCTATAATTATATATTGATATATTATCACTGTGCTCCTCTGTTTTTAATCAAATTTATATTTGATTTTTTTTTTCAATGCATATGTATACATAACTTTCTTACAAGGTAACCCGTATCCAGTTATCTACACCAATACCATATAATTCATGATACATTAAATCTTTTTGGATTTAAGATTGTAAGAATACTTCATGGCCATTTCAACTGAATAAAAGAAAAAGAAAAAAAAACAGGACGCATTCAAAGTTAAATGTGTATCCTCTGGTTATTTAGAAATGCCACCAGGCAAATAACGTATTAGCTACAACTGATTGGACAATAACAAAATTGGAAACCTCAATTTGGAATGTTAATAGAGATGTTACTCGGGAGGGACGTCAGATTAGTAGATATCATCTTTTCTCCAGAATGTCTTGCCACGCCTTTCTCCTCCCTGAAGTGTCTGCCACTACCTTCACTGGATTTACAAGTCACACCAATGTATAGTTCAAAAAATACTACCTTTATTTATATCGCTCCAATAATTTACACAACACTTCTCACAATACACACATTCAAAGGGTATTACACAACTAGAACTGACAGACTAAAACAAACTGATAGATTAGATAAAGAGGGCCCTGCTCGCGAACTTACAATAACATAATGAATAGACGTGTGCATACGGATTCGTATGAATTTCAGTTTGACTGAAATTTAACAGTTTTTTGTCAATTTGTACAAATCTCTGAAAACGAGTAGGGACCTCCAAGAAAACAAAGTCAAACACTCTCATTCATGCTTTCTCTGAATGTCTCCCTACCTTCTCCTTCTCTTCTGTTGCATCTTCTTGTTATTCTTTCTTCATCTGCTGCTCCTGGTGTCTTCTTTCTTCCCCCGCTTCTCGATGGACATGGCCTCCAGGCAAAGGAGGAATGGGGGGGGGTGCCCAGAGGCTCCGTCGCTTTCCAAGAATAATATATTCGTTTTTGTTGAAGATTTTTATTTCTCTGTCATTAGGTGTCCTGGAAACCTATTGACAGATATTGTCCTTTCATTCGCTGGTTGACTGAACTGATTAAGAAAAAAAAGATGAAATAATGGAACGAAGGAAAACAACCAAAGTTAGACTTGAGACCCAAAACTGCACGGCCATGATACCCATAATGCTCTATGCTAGTCTTATGATAAATGAATGCTGATGCAAATGAGAGATGGGGAAAATATAACATTGGGAGACTTGGAAACGTAGCAGATGGGATAGGCCATAGTCCCGAAATGTACATAATAACATACTGAGTTATTATGATTAGCATTTATTTATAAAGCGCCAGGAAACAGAACATATACACTGTCAGATGAAATTAAACACAAAGGAAAGGAGGGTGTGGAGAGTTTCGCTTGGCAGAGCTTGGCTTCACTCAACAAATAAGGCTGTTTAAAGAATTGGAAGTCTTCTCGATATGTATATTTTCGGGAAAAATTAAATTTTGGGTGATTTGGTGCTAACAAAGGAACAGTGTGGCTTGTTCAGTGCGCATATATATTGACACTGATATTGGGCCCATGTTCTTATATTGAGTATGCCTTGGGGTCCTGTACAATGCTACTTGTACTGTATGTATTTATGGATAGCATCTGCCGCTTTAAGGTGACAATGTAACCTAAAAATGAATGCGGTGACTAAACCAGTGTGTGTGCGCCATATTTCATAATGATCATTGTCATAGGCAGGCAAATACAATGCATACAAGGACACCAGTATCAGTGACACACACACACGTACATTTTATTGTGGGTGTTTAAATTTAGTTCAAATTTCACCCACCCCCCCATGTATTCTAGTTAATTCTATATCTGATAAATATATATCCACTTATTGCTCTAAATATAATAAAAAAAAATAAAATAAAAACCAATGCAGAATATACAGAAACAGAATATAAATAGGAGTGGAAGCTGCTTCCAAAATTGCAAAATTATTAGGGTTGGCCTAATAATTACATTTTTTCACACTCTCAATGGGGGCAATATAACCTTTTCATAGAAAGAAACAGTGGTATATGTAACTTTGTGTTGCCCTAGGCCTGACCCAGGCAGACCTCCCAACTGCTTACTCCATCTTTACTACAGGGTTATGGGATATCGCACTCTATTCCTGACGCTCAATGTCAAGGTGCGCTTTGAGGAGCCGCAGAGAGGGGACTGCTTCCCCTGGACCGGCTGCCCAAGGCCTAGTTTGCCTAGGCCAGGATAAGTCAGTGCATAGACACATAAATCTAAGAACCATTCGGCCTATCTAGTCTGCTCACTTTTACTGACATAAAGACTCAGACCTTAGTCAGTCCTTGGTCTTGTCTTAGATTCAGGGGCCATATGCGATTCCCATGCATCTCTCACTGTTTTAGCCTCTCCTACTACTGCTGGGGGACCGTTCTGCTTATCAACTATACTCTTAAAAAAGTAAACATCTAAATGTACCAATAACTATAATCTAACATATAACATACTTGTAACAGACATTTATATAACTTTTTTATAACAAGAAAAACAATCACTTAGTTCCAACTTTGAACACAGAGTGTATCAATTAGAAAAAAACACTAGATAATTGAAGGCATTTTGACATGAATGAAAGAGGATCTACCTGTCATCACTATGTGTGGTCATGGCTGATGTTTTAACACTGCGTTAAATAGCTAGATGTCTTTTACTGTTTATTATAGAGGTTTATCTGCATAAAAATAAGTTGTCAATATTAATATCTTGGTGTCATTTTTTTAATGATACGTCATGACTGGGGATTAAAATCATCCCTGGCACTTTAGGGCAGGCCGTTGAAGTACATGCAGCAACACACTATGCTCTTATTGTGTACCTAGCTGGCGTCGGCAGACTGACGGGACAGATCTGGCCTAAATACATTCTTTGTAAAAATGATTATACATCTTATTTACTCCTAGGCACAAATGCTACAGAACGCATCTGTAGGCCCTTACACAAGAAAGAAAGAAAGAAAGAAAGAAAGAAAGAAAGAAAGAAAGAAAGAAATAGAAACTAAATGAAATGAAGAAAAATATAGAAATATAAAAGTAGATTACGGGCAATGCACAAGGACATCTGAAGAGGCCATGGGCATAATAAATCGGTATGGATATGGCTGAAATGTATCCGTATTTGAGAGCTCCTAGGCACCATAAGGTAATCTAGACTGGAGAGAATACTAGTATAATTTGCCATGTTTCACTCAATAATTGTATTCTGGGAGCACCAAGTCCGTTACCGTTATTCAGTGTGAGGGAGAACACTAGTGTGGGGCTCTCAGGGTCCAAGGGCCCCTCCAGAAGCTTGGCCAAACTGCTATATTGGCTATACCCCACTGATAGCAGCCCCGATTCCAGTCAACTATGCAGTTATTAAGTGCTATTCATTTAAATTATTGCTTCAAAGATTTGCATACTAATGCAGAAAAGTTAATTTACCAAGTTGATTCATTTTACATCCAGCAGCCTAGTTAGCCTAGGCCAAAAAATGTATCTGACCTAAAGTGATACTTTATTGTCACAACAGCGGGCAAGTAGGTGAGGTATCCAGTTTTCAGGCTTGCTCAAATACAGTTTATGTCCTCAACCATGCTTTATTATTATTATTATTATTATTATTATTATTATTATTATTATTATTATTATTTATTTATTTTCATTTCAAAGGACTGAGTAAGGCAAGAAATATTACAGTTACAGTTGTGATCATTTGCACCAAACTTTGGGATTATGTTCATATATTTTGTAACTGCATTCAAGTGCTATTTCAAAAAAGAGCGACTTTGAATGAATATCAGTTAGACAGCAGCTATTTGGCTCTCCATTTTTTACTTAACTTTAAAAAGCTTGGGGGGATTAAGTTGTAATAGATACAAATATTTTTGTAGCTTTTTTTCTTTAGCACAAATGGAATTTAAATTATCATGACCGAACCATACATCAAACTCAAAATAAGCCATGGTTTTTTTCCACTATGTTTTTTTTTTCACAACCAGCTGAACTAATGCAAATGAAAGAACGAGAAAATGCTAATTGCGGCAGTAATGGCCTAAAAAGATTGTTAGCACAGATGTTTTGTGACTTTGTGACTTATTTGTAGCTATTCCTATAACTAATCACATTTATAAATACATTTTGCTGGACTTTAAGGCCAGGTATCACCCGATGACATAGGTGCAGCGACATCTGGATATACAAAGCCTCACTCTATGTTTTTATGCTCACCTAGCATTCAACTGGGCAGCACCCAAAGTGCCACTGGAGTGGCATATCGGTAAGTGCCAGCTGCCAACTGGGCATTTGCATGCTACTGCAGATGGCAAGTTCAGGCCGACATTCATACCAAGCAAACATTCGGAGCACCTAAGTGGGGTATTAGAGAAGGAAAGATGGACCAGGTCCAGTATCAGCCTTGATCTTTCCATTAATTTAAGCACAGGGTCCCCACCCTGTTACAGCTTTTCATGTTAATCCTCTAAGGTTTCCATTCATGTTAAAAGAACGCCTCTCCTCTTCCCTAGATTTCCAATCTTTTTTATTAAAAATCTGATTGGACATTTTCTTCCGCCCCAATTTTAAAAAAGCCCACCTGTCCCCAAGGCACTCCCTACATTGAAAACAATGTTTCAGTTTTAATTCAGGCATGTGTGTGTGTGTGTGTGTGTGTGTGTGGGGGGGTGTACACAAGTGTTTAACTGAAGCTGGTCTCATTTAGCTGCACCCACCCCCAGGGATTAGGGTCAGATTTTGAGGACCTGTCCCTTTTATGTTGGTAAAATTTATAAGGAGTTTATGAATTTTAAATTATTTTACAACTTATTCTGAGAAGAACATTGGTGGAGAAAAGAGGGACAGGGTGCCAAAGTAGGATTGACTATCCATTCCCTGCTATAGAGGAGGTATGAACATACTTTATGTGTCACAGCGGAAAAAAATCACCACCAGAGGGCACTTCAAACTAGCATTGCATAGCCTCAGGTTTCAGGAAATATTTGCACAGGGATAATAAAGAATGTGTTATTTGCATGTAATTAGTGATTAGTTAATGATACAAAAACCTGCTTTAGTTATCCACATGCAGAAAATACTCTTGTTAAAGAGTTGGCCAGGGAAATCATCACTGGCCAACTTTTGAGACCAGTTCACTTTAGGGTGCATATCACGTTAGGTGGAATTGTTGATGGTTCCATTTGACTGTAGCTGAACCTCGTGAATGTCTGGTTTCTGGTTACATCCTTCTGTTCTTAAAGCTGTGTCGGTGAAGAGCCCCCCTGGCCTGGTCCTGGCTGCAATTGCACTCCTGCAGCAATGTGACTAACCAAAATGATCCAAAATGATCCAAATACTTTTGGGCCCCCAAATGCTGCTTTTCTGCCATGTTTACCTGATCAGTTGGGATGGAAAGTGACTGGGTCAGTAGCCATGGTAGTCTAGCAAGAGAACATGGGAATGTAGCAATAATGGGTCCTTTGTAGTTGTATTAATGGTGGTAGGAAGAAGACAAATGTGTGCCCATCGAGTCTGAGAGTATTCTGAACCCTGTGACACACCGTGTCCCTACCCCACAACCTGCAACCCAATTGTTATCCCAAACAGACCATCATTGCCAAGGGGTCTGGTACATCTGTCCCATTCTATTCTTGTTTTCTTAATGTGCGATCAAAAGAAAAATGATATGCAGATTGTAGACCTCTCATTGCAGGCCCAGACTTACTATCTGGTACACCAGGCAAAATATTGGTGGGCTGCTGGCCTACAGCACTCCATACCTGTTACAGTGCTTCCGTGTGCTAATAGAGTGTGCATAAAAATGTAACATGCAACCGAAAAGTGCTCGAATTGCTCTGTCATCCCTAGTCTTTTTTGTCTTCTTGGGTCCCTTATAGGCCTTCTACTTAACAAAGACTTGGATGTATGAGCTCTGTCACTGATACAGCAAATCCTTGCAAGGGGGCAGTGTGGAGACAGATGTGCCATTTAAGTTTCTTATTTCTTGATTCTATATTCTAAGCACAGGGCATGGGGCTAAACCTGACTATGTCCACTGTTCTAGAGTTTCACTGCAAGACACTATACAGAAGGTACAGACAGTTAAGACAAAGGCCACAAACTTCTTACATATTAACACAGTTTATTAGTATATTCATGGTGTAATACTTGTGAGGACCACTTGGTGGCAGTGCAAAACCAAATATTTCTCTATAGATTTTTGACTATGGTTTGTTCTCATCCTGGTTTTAAGCACAAATATAGATTATTATATATACGTTGTATTGGTTGTCATATATTACTAGCAGAATTCTAAAATACTATAAACACGATGTCTTCCACCACAGTAGTTCTAAACTACAATAAACATGATGTCTTCTAGCTACATTTGTTCAGATAACTTTGCACCTAATTTCCATTTACTCTTATTTGGACCAATCCATTTAATATGTATTTTCTTTTCTCTATAACTCCTCAGCCATACCATTTTTTATATTTTAAATTAGTTCTTGTATACCACTGTATGGTAATAATAATATTTTTAGTATTAGGACCGGAATAGCAGGTGCGCTGACCTTGATGACAAAGTTCTGCATCTTGCACGCATGAAAGCAAGAACATCTTTAGGCTATGCAAAAAGGCTATGCAAAATTAATTTTTACCGCAAGCCCCCCTTTATGCCCCCTTTATGTTCATTAGCGGCTTAGTTTAAATTTAAATCTTGGTAGGGCCATACTAGTTAAAAAATGGTGCGGTGGGCTGATATGGAGGGTGGGCTGAAATGGAGGAGGGAGGTGTGCAAATAAAGTTTGACGGGGTGTGTAGAAGATGCACCTGGGATTTAATCACCCAGCATTCTCTGTTCCATTAGGACCTACACAGTACTGCTATAGACCTGTGGCAAATGTTAAAGCTGTCCATTGTATATATTTACTGATTCATGTGCGTGGATCATTTGGCATACTGTGCAATCACAGGGACTGCTTCACAACTACCCCACGGTCGTATAACCCTTAGGCCAGCACTGGCCCACACAATTTCTTTTGTTTTACTTTGTCACTTACTAAAAAAATGAAACTTTTTAACTTTTTGTCTGTAGGATTGGCACCGTGTATAAAAAATGGCTTGTCTCCTTCTCCATCCTTTTCACTTTATATTATTTTTGAGGGATTGATTTTTTTTTTTATTTCTGAGCAATTCTCACTGTTTGCCTTTTTTTCTGCCTCACATGAGGATTTAGTATAGAGTGAAACAAATATCAGAAATATATTTGGTGCATTGCATCATTAGGCCCCCATAGAATCCATACCGGCATGGGAGAAAGTACTAGTCTTCCCCCTAATCCTTTGTCTTGGTGCACATAGAACATGCCCCACATTTCTGGTATGATAATCTATTATCTGACATTTCCAAATAAACTTTCTGTAAACTTCAGACTCATACCATTCACTTAAATTCAAGTCTATGTTCATCAAAGTTTAACTTCCACGTGAAGCATATTTGGTTATACATGGTAGATGCCCTGCCATGGAAGCACCGCTGCCGGTTGATGGTCTTGCGCAAAGTCCCTGATTTAAAGAAGGACTCAGTTGATCTTGAATTAAGCAATTATAGCAAAATATTCTTGCTAGAGAAACTCACTAGGCTGTTTTTTCATCTTGCCTAGTAAAATGAGGATATTGAAACATTCAACTCTCCTAAGGACTCACCTTTTAATAGTGAGTTCCTGGATCAGCTTCTGTGTTGACTACAGCTTGCGCAATCACATGTGAATCATCCTTGCTAGAGTGAATTTACAAACAGGCTCATATATGTGCGCTATGATAGAAAACCATATATTTGCTTATATTGTCCCGAGTAATGAGACATTTACAAACTAAGAGTATTCAATAAGATTAAATTTTATTGTGCTTGAACAAAAACGTAAATATATTTGTTTAATCTACAATCTTCAATGAATTCCAAATTCACAATCCAGTGACATCTTTGTTTTTTTTTTAAACATACGGTAAAATGGATATAAATTCATAACTTAGATTTGCTAAGAATATTTCCACTACAAAAAATATACATATCTTTACAAATTGGACAATGATTTTTTTAAAAATCTGAACATATTATAAAAAATATGTCCTCTTCATTTCCAAAATTCATTTTGTGCATGCTTTCCGATGGTCTTATTGTTATTAAGAGACATTTGCTTCCAGCCATGATTGTATTCCGTTTTTGTTATTTGTGACCCATGCAATGTTGTTTTTCACTGTTTCAAGAGCCTGCTTCCTTGGGGTCTCTCCTGCACCAGCATTTGGATATTTTTCAAAAAAGTCCTCCATCTAAAAGAAATAAAATTATAAAGCTGAAATCTTGTAGGAAATAAGTGAGTCAAATACAGGAAACCCTGTCACACATACAGTACTGTGCAAAAGTTTAAGGCAGGTATGAAAAAATGCTTTAAACTACGAATGCTTTAAAAAATAGACATGTTAATTGTAGACTTGGTCGCCGTCGAAATCTTCGTGTTCGTCATCGGGACAAAGTCCTTCATATTCTGAGAATATTTGGCTGTTCCCGTGTCTCAGACAACCGCTATGAGAGACTTGGCCTGGGAGGAATGGAGATTTTAGTCCCAATGGCAAAGGACAGGGCAAGGTCCACCTGGGAGCAACTTGGCCTGGGGAGACCAATGGCTTTGGCCTCAGGATTTAAAGGTCTGTAAGAGTGACTCTATTGGTCACCAGCAGGGGGCTCGTCTGGGATCAACCAATGAAGGGCAGCTGCTTTTCCAGATCTTTAAATCCTGGTACGATCCTATGGATTCCTTAGTAACCCCTGCTATACTACGGAAGACTTAAGATAGGCTAGAGGCAGTGACTTGTATGGGGGGGGGATTAGCTAAGAGATATTTAGGGATTTTGTCTTAACTAACATGCTATCCTAGTAAATATACGAAGACAAACACAAAGAAACCAAGATTCTTCATGTTGTGCGTCTTCGTGTACATTTATCCGCCGCCATTTTCGCTTGTTTATTATTAGGTTTGAACAACAAGAACGCAACATTCGTGAAGGTTTTCATGTTCTCACGAATACGAATGCACGAAGTCTAGTGAATGGTTTACTTTTTTCACTTGTGAGTAGAAAAATCTAAATCAAATCAGTAGATTTGGTGTGACCACCCTTTGCCTTCAAAATAGCATACATTTTTCAAGCTATACCTGCACACAATGTTTTAAAGGAACTTGGCAGGTAGGTTGTTCCAAACATCTCAGAGAACTAACCAGAGTTCTTCTGTGGTTTAGGCAGTATCCGTTGCTTCACTCTCTTCATGTAATCCCAGACAGACTCAATGATCAGCGCTCTGTGGGGGCCATACATCACTCCTTGTTCTTCTTTTCTCTGAAGATAGTTCTTTATGACTGTGGTTGTATGTTTGGGGTTGTTGTCATGCCGCTGAAAAAATATGGTGCCAATCAGCTGCCTCCCGGATGGTATTGCATAATGGATAAGTATCTGCCTGTACTTCTCAGCATTGAGGATACCATTAGTTCTGTCCAAACCCTCAATTCCATTTGCAGAAATGCTGCCCCAAACTTGTAAGAATCTCCATCATGCTTCACTGTTCACCGCAAACACTCATTATTGTACCACGCTCCAGCTTTTCGGCGAACAAACTTCATCAGTTTAAAGCACCTGTTCCCATTGTTCTGCACCCCAGTTCCAGCATTTTCATGAATAGTTGAGTTGCTTGGCTTTTTGACCGCAAGTCTTCCATGAAGACCACTTTTAACCAGACTTCTCTGGACAGGAGATGTGTGTTCCAGGGCCCCAATGTTTGCCAGTGCTGAGCTGATGGCACTGATGACATCTTCTGATTGTGAAGGTAAGTAAGCATGATGTATTTTTCATCTAAGTTACCTAGGCCGACCACTGCATTTATGGTCCTCAATATTGACGTTTCTTTGTGTTTCTTCAAAAGAGCATGGACAGAACATCTGGAAACCCCTGTCTACCTTAACATTTCTGTCTGGAAGAGACTTTGCTGATGCAGTAAAACTACCTTGTGTATTGTTGCTGTGTTCAATCTTGCCATGGTGGTTGACATTTTGACACAGCTGTTTCTGTTTCAGTTAATGATTGTGTTTCAACCTACATATTATATTGCTGATCATTAGCACCCGTTTTGTATAATTATGTAATCAAACACATAACTATATGCCTACAAAATCCCTGACTTTGTGCAAGTGTACCTAGAAGAGGTTGATGCTGTTTTGAAGGCAAGGGTGGTCACTCCAAATATTGATTTGATAAAAATAAACTATCAACATGGGTTTTTTTTTTTAAAGCATTTTTACTTTACAGATTTTTTCACACCTGCCTAAAACTGTTGCGCAGTACTGTACATTCTGAAAAAGAGTATTAAAGAGAACCAATACATAGAGGTAAATAAACTGACACAGCTTACCTCCTCTGTTCCAAGGGTAACTGTATATTACATTGAACAATAATGCACAATTTGAAAGAAAACACAGTACTGGCGTCTGAAGCAGATGCATACTTGTCAAACGAGGATGCAAACTCAAGAAGGACAAAGGGCTCTGATGGAACAGAACCCACAAACTGCTGCTCAATGGGCCATTTACAAGGTTGATCTCTAGTCTCTGCAACTGATGCATGTACATTAACGAGATGTGTGTCTAGTTGGCATCTCCATAGCATGCTGTACCCAGTGCTGCACTTTTTTTCTGAGGTGGAGTGCCAGGAGATGACACTGCTCTCTCCTGGCTCACATCCTACCTTTCTGATCATACCTTTCTCTTCTCAGTCTGGGTAACCCAAGGCTCTGTTCTACAACCCCTTCTGTTCTCACTATACCTCACTTGGTAAACTCTACCCATCCTCACCTGATCTCTCCCCCTCTGTCTTAGATTGTGTAACTAACTGCCTCACTTATGTCTGTAACTGGATGTCTGCACGTTTCCTAAACCCAATCTCTCCTACACCAAACCTCTCATATTCCCTCCTTCCAATGCTAACATTCCCTCAACAGTTTCCCTCAATGTCAATGGTACAATCATTTTCCCGTCCTCACACTCTTGTTGTCTTGGTATCACCCTTGACTCAGACCTCTCATTCACCCCCATATCCAGTCAGTCTCAAAAAACTGCTGTCTCTATCCTAAAAACATTGCCTGCATTTGTCCCTTCCTAACATAAGATACCACTCATGCTCTTCATGCCATCAATATCTCCCTGATTGACTATTGTAATCCTGTCTTAGCTGGTCTCCCTCTTACCTGTCTAGCCCTTTTACAATCCACTATGAATGCTGCTGCCAGACTTATCTTCCTCTCCCATCGCTTGACTAAAATATCATCACTCTGTCAGTCTCTTTACTGGCTGCCTGTGCGCTTCAGGATTCATTTCAAAATCCTGACTTCCTTTCAAAGCATTTCATAACGGTTCCCCTACTTTCCTCTCCTCACTCATCGTTAAATACAGTCCAGATTTCTCAAGGGCTGCCCCTATCTGGAATGCCTTCCCAGGCATACCTGTCTTTCCACCTGCCTTCAGTCTTTCCAAATATCTGTCAAGACCCACTTCTTTAAATACGCTTACAACATTGCACATTAACTCCTTTCCAAGTCCCTCTCCTACAATACCACTAGTGTGGCTGGTCCCACCCTAACAGGTCCACTTTTACCTCTTGTGTAATATTACCTAACTCCAGCTAGATTCCAAGCTTGTTTGACCAGGGCCCTGTAAGTCAATTTGTTCTGATATATATCACTTGTTATGTCCTGTCTACCATTGTGCAGCGCTACAGAAAATGATGGAGCTATATAAAACAATAAGAAATAATTAAAACATCACATCACAGCAATAAAAGCTAATTTTACTCGGTTTAGTATATTATTGTATTCTAGATTAAAAGAAAATGTGGTTCTTACCTGCCACAACTGTATGTTTGTATTAAATCTTGTTGATATTCTTGTAACAATACGACCAAGGTTTCTGTCATTAATAGTATACCTACAAAATAATGATAATAATAATAATAGGAACTGTAATGTACAACTGATGTAAATTTACAGATAAACAGGTTGTCTAGAATGTGTTGTCTAGAAAGGTTTATGTTTTGAAGCATGGGACATGTAAAAATGAAAGAGACACTCTGGCCATCATAAGTACCTTAATGCATTTTATAGCTAAGTGGCTTCCCTTGGCTGAACACATCTAATGGGATCCTGTGAGGTGCAATGAAAATGTGCTCCATGGCATGTCCCTTACTGAGTTCTAATCATTCTCTTTAACCCACTGCATATAAGACCTGGGTTATGCGAGTTTTGGTGAAAATGCCAAGATCTATGGCCGTAGGCCTTAAAGGAGCGCACCACCTTTTATTGCATTCAGGATGCCAACTACGAAGGGGGACCTGTACTGGGTCAGGCCTAGGGCAGCTCCCAAGGAAAATACACCACTGGATATTTGTGCACAATTGTCAAGAAAACATAAATAACACATTAATAAAAACAGAAATAACTATACATACCTGCTTACTAAATACTCCCAATTTATTCTGACCCAATCCCAAGCCATTTGCTTTCCATTTTTGCTGTTTACAGATATGTAATAAATGACATTCAGGGCATCTTGACTTTTGATCAGACTGGTGTTGTATACATAGCCAAGCAACCTGGTGGAATAAGCAACATAAACATAAATTGATGTTGAGAGATGCAGCCACAACCAATCCAAAAGGAACAGCTGATTTTCAAAAACAAACATATCAGGTCAATCAATTTTGGTCAATCATACAGTATTTGGTAGGCTTAGGTTCTCCACCTGCTCACTGATATCTCATGCCCATGGAGGTTTGTGTGCATTTGATGCTGAGAAGCACACACATCTTTTGCTGGGATGCAAGATAAAACATTGATATTCTCCTACTAACCATTTCCAGGTTGTCCCATAAAGGAACTGGGTGGTTAATTTGGTTTGAGCATGTAAAATTAAACAATGCAGATAGGCATAGGTGGCAAAAAAACATACAATTTCAAAGTGCAGTTCTACCTGTCTAAAAGTACAATATCATCCACAGAAGCCAATCCCTGAAGAAGTTTTTCCTTTTCCTGGGCTAATGAGGTTTGCTGGTATTTCTGAAACATGTAGTCCCACGAGGTTGAATTTCCAGAATGCTTTATCCCGTAACGGTACACTAACTGCCTCAGGTTCACAGGGATGCTGGAAGAAATAAATGAAATGTACTAAATGTTAAATGTATCAATGAACATGTTTAACTGAAGCATCAAATGAGACTTTGCAAGTTCAAGTGTCCCTTCCACAACACCTTCCTCTATGACCAATATAGGCGTTGCAGAGCTTGGATATTATTTAAACCCTAGCATTCAACTTCAGAAGAATACATAACACTGGGTAAGATTAATCTGGAGGCTACGTTGGCTTAGAAAGTAAACACATTAATAAGGTTTTGGTAGCAGTATAAACTGCTTTGTGTGTCAACTACGTAGGAGGTGAGAGTAGGTTCTCACCCTATTGAGAATGTGCCTTGACGTGGCGGGTGAGCTTAATTATGCTTTGGCCAATTCATATAACCAAAACCTCTCATTTATATTATGTTTATATATTTGTTGCCAACTTTATTAGGGTAAGAAGCGCAGACAGTTTTTGTTTTTTGTATACATTGTACAGCCAATACACTGTTTCTTGCAGCATGCTTACACCTGTTTGGTAGGCCTCGTATTACACATTTGTATTATTTGAGCCTGTGACTAGCTTAGCGCACCGACATTTTTTCTTAGAAAGTAAAATTACCTTGACCCCATCTTATGAGATGTTCTGTACACAAAAACCCTGAGTGGGAATGAATAGGCTGTATACCCCCCCCCCCCCACATTGGTGGTGTAAACAAGAAGACAAAGATCCACATCTTAAAATGAGGAGGGAAAGCACTAGATAAACTCAAGCTTCTAGGATTAATACAGATAGACAGGCAGTCAGGCAGACAGACAGACAGCTAAATATATAGTCACAATTACCTCTCTCCACCCAACCATTGCTGGAACAGTTTAGCCGCTTCACTGAGGGCATCAGGGTCTTCCATTCTGCAGGCTAGTGCCAAGACAGAAGCTCGGAGGAGCCTACATAATGTGACATACAATTAGTTTCAGGCATCATTCAGAAATACATCATGCATCCGAACTCTTAATACATGCTTACTTATCTATATCCGTGCCGTCGTCATTCCATCCAAGCTTAGCTGTAATTGGCTTAACTTGCCTTCGTAAATACTCCTAAAAATGTATATATCAATGTTAAAATTGAATTGGATGCAAAACAGACAATGCTTTTCTTTTTGGTTTCACGAAACCAACCTTGTCCAAGACAATTCTTTATCCAAACTTACAGGCATTATAACAATTTATGTTGTCGGTAAAAAGAGGCGACGAAATTTTATTCTCAATGCCTTAAATTCTAATTAACTAGGGTGCTTACTCCAAGCCCTTACCACCTTCCCCGTATACATCCAGCACATATAAAATAGAAATGTAAACATAGTTATATATGAAATATCAGTACCTACCCCCTACATCAAGTTGGCCCAGGTACTCTCAGGTGCTTTTTGCAAATAACATTTGTCCACTTACTCCACAATGTATGGTATACAGATGGGAGATGGGGAAGAAGCAGGGGCACAGGGTAACCCCAACAACCCTCACACAGTAGGAAATAAAATTGTTTAGCTTGTAAATCAGACTCAACTTTCAACTCACTTGTACCCAAATTTAAGTTAATAAGAAACAGAGAAAGACAAATGAGAGATATATCACTGTTTATCATCTTACGTTTTTTTGAATCATGTTTTTTGATGAAATACACACCTGAAACTTTGGGTAGATGGCATTGTCGTCCTCCAGCATATCATTTAGGTAGGATAAACCCGAGGACACTCTTTGCCATGGTAAGTAATTGCTTTCATTCACAAGATATTTTGTTAAGTCGAGGGTAATGTTATAGTCCAGCTTTTCAGCACTGGGGACAGCAAAAGAGAAATATTCAATTAAAACGTAATCATAAATCTAGAACTATACAGCAGGGCTAAGTCTTTCTTTTTCCTTTCTCTCCAGGCAATTCAATTATTCTCTCCCTTTTTTTCATATTTTTCCCATTCAAGCTCCTTATAAACCCTGATCCCCTGCACTCATAGCCCCCCACCAGATTTTTCCCCTTTTCTCTGTTTTATGTCCTTTCTGCTCATAAGACAGGCACTTTTCTGTCACCTCTTCTTCTCCAACATATTTCGTTTTTGTCTGCACATCCAAATATTTGATTTTTATATTTTATAAATTGTATATTTATTTGAAAGCATGTTCACAATTGCTAAAAGTACAATGTTAGACTTGCTGTCTCGATCCAGCAGGAACAAACACACTATAAGGGAAATTAGTAATGACCAATTTAAGTCTTGGATCCAGGCACTGCACTTCCCAATGACAGGAACCAGACATCCAGTTATTTAATTTACAAGTAGGTAATTTCTGGGTTTCAGCTAAGTCTCACTGTCTTATATAAAAGATATAACAATAATAATAATAAACACGCAATATTAATGTTTGAACTCTGGCGTTCCGCTCCTGCAGTAGCAGCAATGTTCTGGTACGAAGTACGATACCTCTCTTACAATTATTTTAATGATAATCTACTACAATGGGGTTATATGTGTAAATTGTTTTCAGACAGTCTGTTTCCTCATATGTGTCATTAGTCAATTATCAAAATGCTAGGAAGAAAAGCCAGGTCAGGTTCTGTGCTCTGTAACTTTGACACACCATTGTGAGGATAATCTATCATTCTGACTCCCCGAGGCTCATATCCAAACATTGGTTTGCATCTGCCCTGTGACAGAACAGCAATGACGTCTCATTTTAAAGGTTGTTATACATTCTTATATGAGCACATTACGCGGGGGCTCCTTTAAGAGACATCAAACCCTATAAACTCGCCATTCTTGCTTATTTTAGGAAATCATATAGGAATTGCAAGTAGGAAGCAAAACAGCCTTAGGAAGTGTGATGTGGAATTAATCACAACTAATGAAGTGTTTCATACAATGCTTTTTTTTCTTGGTGTAATGATTTTCCTGTGGATCTAAGATCGTTACCTATTATAAATTGACACCAACCATTTAGGCAAGACCAACAAAAAAAAAGAGTTTTTGTGCTACACCCACCTTGCCAAAGCGAAGCCATCATCAATTAAACCAGCACGGTCTCCTTCAGAAAAGATCTAAAGAAGACAAAGTTTACAAAGTAAAACCTGCTACATGAAGAAATGTTACTAAAATGAATCCACAGAGGTTTACCATAGGTATTAAATCTAAGACATTTAGATTACCGTTATGTTTTGCACCGTTCAAAACCAAAAGACAAGGATTAAAGAGACTCGTGCATGGCACGCAAAATCCGTTTGGACTGAATTTTCATTTCATTTTAGCTGCATTTGTTTTCGGGCAACAAATTTTGTTTCCCAGATGTTGGGCTCCCATCCTCAAATTATTCTCAACATTATCAGGTCTGAGGGTTTTTTACCCAATCTCTGGTTTTATTGATATAGAAACGTAGAAACATAGATATCTGAGCATTCCAGTTGTGATTCCTGTTATATCAAAACTGAAACCCCTTCTTCAACACAGTTGCATGAATTTAAAATATCTTTACCTGCAGACAAGTATGCCTTTAAAAGAACTGTTATTAGAACAACTTGGTTGTCACCATTAACGATTCACTTTATGATGGGATATGAAGAGATTAACAAATTAAGAGTCTCAAATCGAGCTCATATACAACATTTGCAAGGTATGCACATTAAGTGACATCTAATAAATCTATCCCTATAATAGTTATAAAATACAAGTATGGGCACAGATTATTAAAGGGAAGCTCCAACCATCATATGTACTTTAATGCACATGATAACTGAGTGGCCTCTTCAAATTTTAAAAAGTTTCCCTGCCAACCACCATTGGTTTATAAAGAGAATTCGGGTTTGAAAAGGGAAATGTTATTTGTAAACGCAAGTAATGATAGTGTACTTACTATCTTAAAAACTTAATATCTTAAAAACTTCAGAACATATCATGTTCATGCCCTATTGTTTATATAAATATGTCTTGATAACCTCTGAAGTTAAAATTGAAATATGAAGTTTTTATGTTTCTTTTGAATCGCTCTACTCAAGTATTCTTTAAATTTGTACGTACCTCATGATTTGTTTGTAATAAAGCTGACAGCTGGTTCCAAACCGGAGTTTCATAGTTTACTCGGAAAAACCCATAGTGCTTGTGGTTGATTTTTAAGAATCCATCTACAGCCGAGTTATACGGACCAAGAGTAACTCCTAAAATATAAAAATATATATCAGAATCACAATAGTTTTTATCTCTGGATTTGATTAACTAATTAAATCAACTGATTAAAGAATATTGATATATTGCTAAACTTTATGTCTGAGAAGTATCACTGCTCAAAAAAAGAATCCCATCAGTTATTTAATTAAAACAGCTTGCTACAAATGAATACATTTTTAAGCGCCTTGACACATTTTCTTTTGAAGTGAAAGAGATGCACATTATACACAATGCCCAACACACAATATAAAACAATCTCTATATAAACTTTTCCTGCAAATTTAGTTCTTAATTTCTGGTTTCTGGTGCAAAGTTTGAAAACACAGCAGTTTGCCAGAAAATTGTATTTCAGCTGTTTGACTTCACTATTTATTATGAAGGGCTATTACTGGAAGGTTTCTCAGCAAGAAAGCTAAACTGGCCTTTTATAATGCAGGATTTAATGGGTGAAGAAATATCACGGATCTGACTACATACATTATATACATTATACAGAGCCAAGCTCTTCCTGCAGCAGAAGCTCACTGAGGTTGGAACTTCATAATGTATAGTAAAGTCAAGGAGCTGAAACATAGCCCTCTCTCTTTAGTGAATAGACTGCAAATCGTCACGTCGATATGTATATTTTGTCTTGCTGCAGCCACTTCATCTGTTGACTATTTAAGACAACTTCCACAGAGGCGCATGGTTTACCTGTAGAAACAGACATGTTGTAAAATTGGGTATACTTTTGGTTGATATTTGACGTTGCATAGAATGTCACCGGGATATTCCACATGTAGCTGAAAAGACACAAACAAATGTTTGAAAGTTTTTATTCCAGACTCACTTAATGCTCTATCTGCCAGACAGAATACTCTGATTTCTCTCAATACAGGTAATCCAATTCTCTTTTCAAAGTTTTAATAAATGTATATGAATTTGGTACAGTAAAAAATCAAATACTTGTAATCTGAAGGGGGTTGCTGTTCATCTGCACTTGGGTCCAGAAGAAACCTTCTCTGTTTTACAACATTGACCGATTCCACATTGAGGACGGGAAATCCCATTTGTCTAGTCCATGTATCCATAACTTCTTTAACTGGTTTACCACTTGCCTAAAGAAAACCATACTGTGAAACCTTTGTACATCATCATCTCCAGCCCTAATCCACAGAAAATGGCCTTTTGATGGTCCCTACCATTGCCAAAGAATCCCAGAAGTCATCCGTCTTTGCATTCTTGAATACATACTTCTTTAGATAATCCTAATATATAGTAAGAAAAGGGTGAAAAAACATTATTATTATTATTTATTGTTTTATAAAGATCGATCATATTCTGCAGGGCTGTGCAATGGGCTTGAGTAAAAATAATGAACTGTGCCAATTAACATTTTTATATTATTTAAAATGAAAACAATAATAACAATATTGCACCATACAATCAGGGCCGGTCCTTTAACCAAATGGCACACTTGGCAGGGGAGGAAATAGGGACAGAGGGCTACTATCACTTCAGACCTGTCTCCCTAAGAAAAATGTCCCATTGTCAGTCACCCCCCCCCCCGATTTCAGATACTCCAGGTAGCTTCATGAGATGTCATAACACAATAACAATACACTGACAGAACTGTTTATTTGTTCTTCTCATTTTAAAATAGGATGCTCCTAGATCAGTTAGAGAAATTTAGTCACAAAAAATAATTCCACAGTCTGGTTTCTGTTTGATATTTTTGTGCCTGAAAAAAAGAACTATTGCAGCTTGCCTTCTTCTACACAGCTGGGAGAGAGAAGGCCAGCTAACCCTTGCAGCTGTGACCTCGCTATTGAATATATTGACATCAAAGCACCGCCCACACAGTCAATTGGATATCTACATATCCTTTTGGATAATACGAATACATATTCTTTGCTCTAGATAAATAAAGAAGACTCTGTGCGTACAGGTCTTTTACAACGTACCTGGCACCCTTTCTTGAAACTTTCAGGGGTAATCCAATCTTCAAGCATTCTCAGAATAGATGCACCCTAGTAAAGACAACATATTTTACTATGCTTACATTTAACTGCATTTTGTGGCCAAATTTGCCATGCCTGTATATATATATATATATACACACACTATATGGATAAAAGTATTGGACACCTGACCATAACACCAACAGGGACATGTATGACATCACATTATAATGGTATTTATCACAATACATATTATTATTATTATTATTATTATTATTATTATAATTATCAGCATTATCACAATACATAAACATTAATATGTAGTTGCTCCCCCTTTACAGCTCTCCACTCTCCTGGGAAGTCTTTCCCCAAGATTTTGGATTTTGGTTCTGCCCCCTTCAGCATACCAAGACATTTTGGACAATGCTATGCTTCCAACTTTGTGGGAACAGTTTGAGGAAGGCCCTTTTATATTCCAGAATGACCGTGCCCCAGTGCACAAAGCAAGGTCCATAAATAAATGGTTGGATGAGTTTGGTATGGAAGAACTTGACTGGCCCGCACACTGACCTCAACACCATTAAACAACTTTGGGATGAAGTGGAACGGAGATTGCGAGCCAGGGCTTCTTACCCAACAGCAGTGCCTGACCTCACAAATGCTGATGAATGGGCACAAATTCCTACAGAAACACCCAGAAATCTTGCGGAAAGCCTTCCCAAAAGAGTGTAAGCTGTTATAGCTGCAAGGGGGGGGGGCGGCAACTACATATTAATGTCTATGTATTAAGAAAGTGGTGCCATAAAAATCCCTGTTGGTGTAATGGTCAGGTGTCCCAATACTTTTGTCCATATATATATATATATATATATATATATATATATAAACACACACACACACATAGATACATATATTCACAGTTTATATAGAGTATCAACATCCAAGGTAAATAAATCTCTGACCCGAAGATGTTCTAAAACTATATTTAAAAAGTTTTAAACAACATAAATTAAAGATCGCATGTCTAAAAATGCATTTCATAGTGCACTAATGCACTAATGTTTATTTTTTGTAAGCTCTATTTTTAATTCTGAACACTTAAAACATAAATAAATGTGTCTAGTTTGTGAGCTCATCTTATATTGAAAAAAAATGCCAAGTTTCATACTCTAATGATGAAACCCTACAGATGTAAAACACCTGGTGGGAGTTTTGCATATTTCAAATGACATGAGTATCTGGCTGTGAAAACTAAACAAAAAGGGTTTAGGTCTTTGTTTTTTTTGGTTTTGTTTACCTGTATTAATTAACTTGCTTTATAAATGTAATCTTTTTATTTAGATACACATAAAAAGATGACGTATTTTTATGTTTAGCTGGGTGCATCTTCTCTATTTATCTTTGGGATTTAAATTGCTCTGGATTTTAGCAGTTTAAATAATCAAAAACCAGACAAATCTCTTTATGTTAAACAGAAGCAAACTTACTACGACATCCCTGTCTCATAAAGTATTAATACCATAGTGAATGTGTGAGATTTAAAAAAAAGATAATATTTGAAGAAAAAGCTCAGCAGTAAACTTTCAGTCTATAAAATTTTTAAAAAAACCAGAATATTGAACAATGCATATTAAGGGGAACTGCTACGGCCCCATTGTGTTATGATTTTTGTTACTTATAATGCAGGTATTAAATTTATTGCAGGATTTCCATGCAGATGTTCTCCCCGTGGTGCGTGCCATGGTCCCGCCTTTTTTGTGAAAGTACTCCAAGAAGCCAGCATAATGCAAGCAGTTTCTCCACCTCTCATTGTCCAAGAATTGGAGTACTTCCTCAAAGGGGCGGAGCCATGGCTTGCACCATAGGCACAGTATGCGGGGAGGTTCCGCCTCTTTTGCGGAAGCTCTCCAGGATGCCTGATTAATGAAGCTGATATTGGGGAGAAGCAGACAAAAAAAGAAGACCGAAAGCAGTCGGTGGAGAAGGTAGAGAGACATTAAGAGAGAGTGTGAGTGAATGACACGAGTGTGCGAAAGAGCATGAACGAGATCATGAGAGAATATGAGTGAGGGTGAGTGACAACAAATTTGGTTTCCAAATGGAAAAAGTCCTTCGAATGTTGTCCAAATCAAAAAGGCAGCAGACGAAATTTGTTGTCCAAAAACAAATGGACAAAAAAACAAAATGAAAAATTTGCCTGGATTTTTTTTAAACCATTTGCAAAAGTCTACTAATTATTATTATTTTTATGATTAACTTTTATTTATTTTTAGCGCTAACGCTTTACACAACGCTTCTTACATACACTCAAACTGACAGACTAAGAATAACTGATAAATCAGATATTAAGAAGGCCCTGCTCTTAAATTTATACTCCAGGGGATAATGTCTCATTTTAGTCATCTATGCAAAATGTTTTTTTTAAATAATAAAAGTAATCCGTGGATCTATTAATCCATTACTTTGCTAAGACATTCATACAAGAGAAAAGGTATATCAAGATTAAGATTTCCCAACCTTATTGTAGGAGATGGCATCAAACACAGATGTGATTTCCGCAGGGGTTGAAACAGTAACGATGATTGGGTGGGAGGACAGCAAAGCATCATCTTTCATCACAGGCAACAGATCATCAATTAGAATCTGGTCAAGCTGCAAAAATAAAGTAGTTACGTCTATTACAGTTCCAATTAAATAACTTGCTTATTTTTCCTTCACCGAGGTTTAAAAGTATTTCTATTTTGTTTGCCTGAAAGTAAGGAGGTAATTTAGTATTGAGTGAAATGAGGGTTGCCTAGCCACAGAGGGGACTGGGAAAGCTGTTTTGGGTTCAAAGTTACTTGGCGTGTAGTATTGTCGCAGTTTTATTAAATCAGAAGTGGCAATGTATTGTGAAATATTTGTATTACACGTGGACTCTGACAATACAGAAGCAGGGCTCTGAAATTTGGCTAGCACATAAAGAAACAAATCTGGAAAACCCTGTTCAGAAATCATTTCTGGTTACTTTTCTTGTAAAAAAAAGAGAGGGGGTGATCTGGGGCCAAATTGACAAGAATGGCTTCTTCTTTAAGCCCATGCACACATCCGGTTGGATTAGTGCGAAGGCTCCTTGTATTCAGAGTCCGGCTCTATTCTGTGCAAGCCATCAGGAGGCTACAAACTCATTTGTACTGCAGTGCGGTGATATTAGAGGAACACATATTAATTATATAAGCTGCTATACTGAGTTAAACTTCTTGCATCTTAAAGTTTTTACATGTTTTTACAAACTTTTACAAAGTTTTTTTAAGTGTTATTGTTCCTTTTAGTACAATACAATAAATAGAAACATAGAAGAACTATTCACCCATCTACTCTGTCCATTTTTTTCTTGTGGTCAAAAAAACGAAAATATTATTTGGTCCTTGGTCATGCCTTACACTATGTGGACAAAAGTACTGTGACACTTTACCAATATACCAACAGGGACTTTTCTGACACTGCACTCTAAATACATTTAGACATTCATATGTAGTTAGTGCCCCCCTTTGCAGCTATAAACAGCTTCCAGTCTTCTAGAAGAACTTGACTGGCCCACACAGAGCCCAGACCTCAACCCCATTATACACCTTTAAGATGAACTGGAACGGAGATTGCAAGCCAGGCCTTCTCATCCAACATCAGTGCTTGACCTCACAAATGCTTTACTGGATGAATGGACAAAAATTCCAACAGAAACACTCCAAAATCTTGTGGAAAGCCTTCCTGCAAAAAGGCGACCACCTATATATTAACGTCTATGTCAAAAAAGTCCCTTTTGATGTAATGGTCAGGTGTCCCAATACTTTTGTCCATACAGTGTATGTCTATCCCACACATGTCTAACTTCCCACTCTGTATTGACCTCCACTACTTCTGCTGGAAGGATGTTCCTGTCATCTACCACTCTCTTTGTAAAGAAAATCTTCCTTGTATTACATGTAAGCCTCTGACCTTCTAGTTTGAGACTATGACTGCTCTGCCTTAGTGTTTCTCCACCTTGGAATTGTAATAGTTTCCATCACATCCTCTTTCTTCTCCCCCCTGAGCTAAGTAAGTTGAGATCATTTAGTCTTGTTAATTAGTCATTAGTCAGAGATCATTAATCCTGATAATTCATAATCATGTTTTCCAGGATTACCATGTTCCAGGTGGGTTCAGAAGTATTTACGCCTATATATTCAAAAAAGCTGGCAAAGCCTTCATTGAGCCACAGGTCGTCCCACCAGTCCATAGTCACAATGTTTCCAAACCACTAAAACGAATAAGAAAATAACTGTACCATCAACAGCAAAAGAGCAAAATATACTAAAATTATTTGTAATGCCTATATCAGCCAAAATGGTTTAAAGTCTACCACAAACAGAGGGCCCATCCCACAACCCATTCAAGCTGTAATATGCGCATGATCACGTTTATCAAAATGTCTTTACTTTTCATTCTCTACTGTAGAATATAAGATGCAGTGATTTTGAGACTTGGCATATAGATTTGTTATATGTAACCTCGTAACATCTTACACTTGAACTAGATTGCTACAAATTACTATTAATAATATTGATTTATTAATTAATAATACATTTAATGAATATTAAATATCAATACCTGGTGTACAAGCTCATGTGCTATAACAGCTGCAACTCTCTGCTTATTGACAGTAGCAGATTCTTGCTCATCGTACAGCAGGTTGGTCTCTCTGTAAGTAATCAGTCCCCAGTTTTCCATAGCTCCGGTGCCAAAATCTGGGATTGCTATTTGATCTATGAATACAAGGAGCAAGAACCCAATCAGGGTAAAATACATAAATAAATACAGACAAAAGAAAATAACAATGTGTCCATAACACGTTATCGGATTTGAATTGTCAGAAGTGAGTATTCAACAGCATGTCACACTGCCAACGCCTGTACTGTTGACAACTGGCTATGGCAAACTGAGACATGGGAAGACCGTAAAGATCCAGTAGGGAAGTGTTGGCTCATGAGGGCAGAAATGTATGGAGGAGCAGTGTTGTGTATGTTTGTACAAGGATTTCACAGAGTGAGGAAGCAGAAGACGAGCGGCGTGCGAGGAAGATAAGCAGTTAATACATATACATACCTAACTTTGGTAAAGAATAGTTCATGTCGAAATAATCTTCAAAGAAGTCAAAGATCGTTTTTGTAGTATCTGCCGCATAAACCGCTGTGTGATTCTGCTCAGGCTGCACGTAGATTCTTAGCTGGAATCAGAAGGAATCTGTTCTGTAGCATGCATTTTAAAAGGGAGTGCATATAAAACCACATCCAAACAAATTCATACATAAAGCTTCGTATGTTTGGGCTCGTCACAACTATATCATTATTTTAGAAACATGTTGTGCCCATCTGATCTCAAGAGTGTTTGGGTCGAATCCACACAGTTAATTACTACCCTGTTGTCAACTGACCGTTTTGCTTTCTTTAAGGCTGTTTGAGACAATCAGCTTCAACAATAAGTAGGAAAAAAATTACCTAAAGTTGTTAAAATAGCTGCTCTCATTAAGGTACATGGAAGGTTGATGTAATATATTGCTTTTTAAATGCAAAGAATACTCTGCATCATGATATTGTAAATTATGGATACCTCCTGCACCAATAACAAGCTACATCAACCAACTCTCCCTCGATAAATTGGCAAGAAGTCTTTTATGACACGCTGTGCATGAATTAGCTCCTGATTCATTGGCTTTCCTCATATTTTTGGGGGGGATTTTACTGAAGGAAACATTTTTTTAAAGAAATTCATACAAATAAACATAATCACCTGATTAAGTGATCACCTGGTAAACAAGCAAGTACAAAGATAAGTATAATAAATTATAAACAGATCTGCTATTTGCACACAGGTAGACAAGTTTAAATGTAGAGGTCAAACTTGACAGCCTAATTGCAGGTAAATGTATAGCTCAATATATATTTTAACTTATTTAATGTTTTAGATGGCTTGGATGGATGACCATGCTCAGTGTTATAGTGTGAAAACAAATTGTGTTTTGTGGGCATAGTCATCCACAAGCCACATATTAGCATACTTAGATAAGTACATCTGCACGCTATAGAAATAAAAATGCACATATATACCGTACTTACATCCAGAATTTAACTCTATCACCAAAAGGCTAAACATCTTGATGTGCAAATACATCATATATGTTACCTAACATTTCACAGTAGTACCGGATTACACCTAGACAATGAAAATTGGGTTCTTACCGGAACGTTTCTCTTTGAAACCCTCTCTACATAAGTGAATTGATGGACAGCAAAGCACACCAAGTATGTGCTCATAGGCACTGATCTTTGAAACACTGTCTTTTTCCAACCATTTTTTAGATCATACGATACCTTTAAAAAAAAAATAAATAAGTAATTCATTTTTTTTATTTTTTTTTTAAATCTTATATAATTTGCTTTATGCATGATTCAGTCGATGAGATATGTACGTAAACAGAGACTGACAGCGCCTCACTTGATGGGTCCATTTTAACACTATTTCTACTAGTGGTAATATCAATCCTTTGACCCTATGACTGCTACAAATACGAGCTTGTGCAAAGCCTAGCAATTTCACTGTAGTAAACTACCAGAATAGAAGTCAAAGTGGCCCTGTTGATGTGGTCCCCTTAATAAATAGAGACCCCAAAATGTCATGTATTCAGATGTTTTACATACCAACTCTGGCATGTTTGACAGCGCATTATATTCGCTTGGATGAATGATGGTAATGTCATAAGTTGCCTTTTTGTTGGGCTCGTCAAAACATGGGAATGATTTCCGTGCATCAGTTGGTTCATGGTCAGTTGCTGCAATGCTCCTTAGAAAAGGAATAAAAATGAAAACCTCAAACCTGCATTTTCTGTATCTAGTATGAACACATACACACAGATAGATAGATATATAGATAGATAGATAGATAGATAGATAGATAGATAGATAGATAGATGACAGATGATTGCTTGGTCTTGGATAAACCACACCTAAACAAGCGACTGTGTTGAACATACTTTATATTTGACTAATTTGACTTTCCAAGAACATGGAATCCCCCATATTTGCCATGGAGCATCACCAATTGATTTCAATGGGATGATGGCATTTTAGCAAAACCTTTGATGAGATTTGCATTAGAGTCATCAAAGTTAAAGTTTGTGGATAATCTCAGCAAATTAAGATACGTGGGTCCCATAAAATATATATAAAATATATTAAAACATATAAAATGTTGATGTTTATATGTTTAATAAACTTCTGTGTATGACTATTGCTGTCTTAGGCCTGGCCCAGAGGAACATCCCAGCTGGAGATCAGAGTGTATGAACCATTTCCCCTTCATATTTTATTGCACTGTGTAGAAAAGTGTCTTTATTGTTACAGACTAGAAGTTAATCTCTATTGATTGTGAAGTCAGCAAATTTGGTTAGGTGGCAATCATGAAAATGATTGGAGAATAATAATGGCATGTATAATTAAAACAAACATATGTCATGTTTAATTAAAGGGCTATGTGAAGCACTTAGACAGCAGTTGTTGCTGCTGACCACATCAAAAAAAAATCTCATTTAAAGTGTTTCTAAAGTAAATATAATAAATCAGGCCTCTGTCTAACAACATCTGGGACAGGACAGAATCCCAAAATGTAAAACTTGCAATATATTATACCATTCCTGAGTTACCTTCGAATTTTAGAATTGCAGCAGATGCTCATAATTCATTTTAGTATTTTATTCATTTAATTTTGTATATTATATGCAAGTAAAATTGTTTGTTTGATGAATATGTTCGAATTTATACACAGTTCCTGGTTTGTATGACAAAGATGAATTGGAAGCAACTTTGTAGAACTGAATTTGTCAGAAAATAACCCTTTTGGCCAAATCTAGTCATTTTCCCAATGTAAAGATTCATTTCAGACCTTAGTCCATCCTTGGTCTTGGTCTTAGAACTAACACAATGCTCAAATACAAAGTATGTTTAATGTGCTGGGCATGATGGCCACTGATGTAACCTACTGCAACAATCTTACATATCTGCAACAAAATAAAAAATGTAACTTAAAAGGATAATTGCAGAAGCAATTTTGCTTTTTTTCCTGCATACTCATGTACCGTATTTTCCATATATAATATATTTTTAGTACACTGTCTGATGAACCAACCACTAAGGTTTCCAAAACGATTTTGTTATGATATGTTATGTTATGATACACCTTCTCCCTTAATAATACATACAGAATAATATTTCCATTTCTACCCAGTAGTCATTTCACTAAAGGAAGAGTTGTACTTTTCCCAATTCACTATTCATTAAGAAGGGTCAATACTGTAAATATTGGGTCAGCCAAGGTCTACTTTCAGGAGATGCTCACAGCGGAGGGTCCTTCATAATGTATAGGGAGTTAAGACTTCATATCTCCTGCACACTCTCTCTCTTTAGTGAATAATCCCCAATATTTTTGAACATACCAAACCATCAAACCCCACACTATTTTGACAACTTACTACTAACCTACTAGCCTCTTGATGGTGGTGCACCAAATGACACATTACCCCTACCAGCAAGCAATGAAACTATGTTCATAAATACATTAATAGAGGAGGAAAGACTCAAGAAGGCTCGGAAACAAGGCACTTGTATCAGCAAGTTATCAATAATACTTTACTTGGTTTTTCCATTCTCAATGTAGGTCGTTCTGTAGAACCCCACCAAGGAGCCATTGAGCAGTCCAGCAAACTCCAAGGTCAGAAGGTAGGTCTCGTTCTCTTCCAGATCGCTGTGGGACTCCACCACCACGTATTCGTGGGGCATATAGCGAAAGCACCCGTGGACGAGGATCTCCTGGTTGTTGCTTTGTCTCCTGAGCTTAGGCTGTCCCGTTATCCTGGTCTCTCTGATGTGCAGCCACACATGCCTGGTCCCCGCCCGACTTACTTTAAAGGAGATGGTCACAGTGCCGTTGTAGGTGTCTTGCTCCATGAAAGGCTGGAGTTCCAGGTTATAGTGTTCGGGGTTGATGTAGGTTGGTAGCCTAAACTCTTTCCAATCCCCGCTGTTGTCATCCTTGGCAGGACAAGGTTCCGTCACCGGTGGCTCCTGCGTGGTGGCACTGGTGGAACTGGTAGTGGTAGTAACTGGGGGCTTGGTGACTTCATCTCCATTAGTCTCGCATGGACCTGGACGTGTTAGACCGACCCCAAGACCTACAGCTAATCCCACTACTACTACCGCTCCTACAATGATGGCCACGTGCGTGCCCTTGATACAGTATTTCTTAGGCTGGGATTTTTCAAACATATCTATGTCCTCCATTTCCCTTCCCGTATTGGGATGTAGTAGAGTCAGTAGCAGCCGATCAGATTTGCTTTAAAAGGTCTCTGCTGGGTGGCAAGATGATGATCACACTACTCCCTCATGTGCAGGAACAGCTCCACACACACAGGCTGAATGGGAGAAATGTGTGAGGACACTGCCTTCTCCAGTGCACATCTTGTACTCTCCCCCACCTCCTCCTCCCCTTCCCAGGGCATAGTGTAGCTGCAAATAACCCCTTGTTAATCAGCAATAGGCAGTTATCTTGTCTTGGCATTGTAAATCACTTACACATTACAGGAAATAAAGGGATCATTGCTTTACTGGAGAAGCAGAGTCTGCCATCTCTGCTTTGTATTTCTACAATATCCTTAACGTTTTCTGGGGGGTAGAGCTTTGGATTTTTTTGGAGGTAATCTCAGAAACTAAAGAAAAGTTTGTTCTAGAATGCTTAATTACTGAATGTTACTATTTCCATAAGCTGTTAGGAGTTTTCCCATCAATGGCTGCATTCTTGGCTCCTTAAGACATGTGGTTTGTTTGGTAAAGAACTGGTTGTTCATGAAAGTATCCCTGGAAAGAGTTCAATAGTACTTCAAAGAGTGGGCAGAACTCCAGGTTTTGTGCTGCAACTCCCTGCACACTCAGCCAGCTGAAGTTTAGCAGCAGCTGGAGCACCACATGCTGCTGTTCCATGGATGTGCACACTTGGCCACCTTTCTCATTAACCAGACCACTTAATATTTGGGAAGTTTTGTTTATACATTGTAAGCAATTGTAAGCACTAGATTGGACCCTCTTCTCCTTCTGTATCAATACAGAATGACCTTTACCAGCAACAATACATGTTTAACGCCATGTAATAATAAATTATTACCATTACCACTTTTAAACATTGTTGTTTATACATTGAACATGCCTCCTGATCTAAAGTGCAAGGACCTTAAATAATTAAAAGGTGCGTTGTTTCTATGCACAGTCATGTTATATAACTTTTTATATTGGATAGCTCACTTGTCTTCTTTCATTCTCAAAAATCCATTGGAGAATAAATTTTGGCTCTCACCCTGTCCCGTTGAAACTCCTACATTAATATAATTTGGCTTTGTCGGAAATGGATTGTTTATTTACTCAGCAAACATTGTCAAGATTTACATGGTAAATTTCATGCAAGAGCGAGCTTCATTTCTTTCCTAGGCTCCGTCTGCACTACCTAACAAACATAATATCAGCCTGCCTCATATTACATTAAAGGAACACTTTAGCCATCATATATGGACAAAAGTATTGGGGCACCTGATCATAACACCAACATAGACATTAATATGAATTTGGTCCCCCTTTGCTAATATAAAAGCTTCCACTCTTCTAGAAGAACTTGACTGGCCCACAGAGTCCTAACCTCAATCCCATGAACCAGAATGGAGATTGTGAGCCAGGCCTTCTCGTCCAACATCAGTGCTTGACCCCACAAATGCTCTACTGGATGAATGGACAAAAATTCCCACAGAAACACTCCAAAATCCTGTGGAAAGCCCTCACAGAAGAGTGGAAGCTGTTACAGCTGCAAAAGGGGGACCAACCTCATATTGATCTCTATGTATTTAGAATGTGTTTTCATAACAATCCCTGTTGGTGTAATGGTTAGGTGGCCCAATACTTTTGTCCATATAGTGTACATTTAATGCATTTGATAGCTGTCACCTTATATGACACATTTTTGCATCCAAATTCAGAGATGGATTCAACAGAATCCCCTCTACATATCTGGAGCTTTCCCTTGCTCTTCAGATCTTTGGTTTGGGAGATGTATTCATTACCGAAGCACATGCATTATCTCAGTACCAACCAACTGCAATGGTGGCTTGAACGAGGGTTCCAGGAGGTCCAATGATGCATATGCACAGAAACCGCTACCCTTGCTCCCAGCAGAGCAGGTGGTAGACTGCAACTATAAAACCCAGTAAGTTTCCAACTATATCTGCCACATTTTGCTTATTTTTACTTCTATCTTCTACTATATTACCTAACCAATTATAGCAAAAGGGAAATAAATGTTGCAAGCAACCACACATGAATAAACGGAACACTTAATGGCAAGAGGTAATACATCTTTTGTTTATTTTTTATGAAATGACCAAAAGTGTGATTTGGGTCTAAAATTCTAGTTTTATCCTCCTGTAGTACAACAAAAGAAGTTTTAATGATGTGCATAATAACTTTAGTATTTAAGAAATATTTTATTTGATTGGATAAGACATTTTATTTGGTAATTGTAATCATACTAGCAAATTTATTTTCAATGTTCATCTGTTGTACAGTATGATTTTTTTTTTTTGAACAAAGTCTTTTCGGTTCAGAAACAAAAGAAAATCTCATATATAAAAATGGTTTTTTTTGGAGACTTCCCAAATATTTCTGCAAAATCTATCACCCCTTTTCAGGGCTTGCAAAATGTGAAATTTTACACAGAGTTTATTTACAAAAAGTGCACAAAAACAAGGTGATTTTCAGACTGTGAAAGAACGTATAGCACCATCATATTCCCCAGTAATGTACAATATACCTTACACGTATCCGTGCGTTTTACTGCTAGTCTAGTCTATTTTTGCCTTTTCTGCGTAAAAAGTGTAAATGGGGAAAAAAAAAACTCATCAAAATTCCGAAGCATTTCTACTCTTGCATTAATGGAGGGAAAAAAAACTTGAAGACATGAAAAACAGTTGGATAACTGTATTGTGCTTCTTCTCAGTGCTGTCATCTCTTATGTATGCATGGAAAAAGTGTCTGGGCATCAGGCCTATCCACGCCAAACTATGCCTCTAAATGAGAAACACTGAGACTTGTTTTCCTCTAAATAAGCCTTTGATATAATGCATCATATATAATAGACAGAAGTGACAATAACATTAACATGTTAAGACACACTGGTACAGAAGGAGAAGGGGGCTCTCCTGTTGTCAATCTTTTAGGAGGTTGAAGGGAATGAGACTAAGTGAGACGGAAAGCTTGGTTGAGGATGATTTGATTGTAGTGAGGGGAAACGTTAGTGGAGATGTTGATGGTGGAGAGAATGGACGGTCTCTTTTCATGATGCAGGTTATGGGTATTTGGATTCACATATAACATGAAACATATATGTTTCTCTGAATAGGTTTATGTGAAACATTACTTATAATATTAAATTATATGAAACATAATATATTGAAGAAGTGAAAAAGATAGGGGGAGAATTCACGCAATTCTCTATACCTAAATACACACAGAAGATAATAAAGTCTGTGCAACACTATTAAGCCGTCATCCATCATATTGTGACAAGCTTTAAAAGTTGCTCTGTCAAAATGGGGAAATCTTCCTGCTGCTAATTTTCCCAGCTGCAAAACCTGGAAATGTTTCAGAACATTTGAAGGCTGTCTTGATAGCAAATCCCAGAGGGTCCTGCAATATCACTTAAACTACACATTGTAACTTCATATTCAGAGTTTGAGAAACACATTAACAGGGCCCTAATAAAGTCAAGTCAAGAATATTCTTTTGGGCTGTTTCCAATGTCCTATCTGTCTATGAGCCCGCACATTTTGTGGGCAATTAGGCGATTTTTTTAACAGAATGACTAGTTTCAGCATGTGATGTATTTGATAGCACAATAATACGTTGCTAAACTCACAAAAGTCAGAAGGGCAGACTGCTGAAGCATAATAGCATTTAATCCCTAAAGATAAGATGGGGACCATCTATTCTGTAATACATGCTACAGTTTTGATATGATAGCTCATATGAATAAAATTCACCTGAAATGTAGCTTAACACAAAAATATATATTGCCCAACTAAAGGAAGTTTGTGAAAAATTGTAGTGGACCTACATTTGTAGAGTAAGAAAAAATACTGGAGAAGCTTTCAAGACCTCAGAGTCCACTTGGTGTAGAATGCTGAGGTATTAAAATGAATGTCGGTCCACTAGAAGGTATAACAAACTGTAGCTATAATGCAATTGATCCACAAACACTGTATCTAATAAACCAGAAAGAAATATGAGGTTTTATATCTCATAACACCAATGCATGTATGTTGAATGTGCTCACGCTGGAGAACGGTGAAAGGATCGACCATAAGGCGGATTTCTATGCTGACCATTGAAACAACCAGAAAGCCCCCAGATGCTACCATGCTAACATAAGATAGCTCAACATTATGGGAGTGGTAATTTGGAGAGGTACTCAGTGGCCACTCATACTCTATGAGAATTGGAGTTTGTATTTCATTACATCACAATATCTCTTATTTGAAGATAAAGTTAAAAGCAGGTTAGTCTCGTCTTTCAGATTGATTGATTGATTCAGAAACTACTTTAGAAAATCAAAAACAATTCATTATGTTGAAAGGGAGTGCTAAGAAAGGAAAACAGTGGCTCAGGACATTCCATGGATTATTTTTGTGTATAGCAATATACATTTTACACTACCACTTTGGATGAGTCAGAAAGTATATTTGAGCAACGTAGCTTTTTAATGTACATCATGTCTCCTTCAAGTGGAGGTCTATTGAAATCAGTTATCAAAAGAAAAAATGTATTCATTCAAAGCATATGTGTTTAAAAAATATTTTATGGCATAATAAAACAGCAGGAAATCTCTTTCAAATATTAACAGTACAAGGCAAATTGCAGACTTTTTTCCATGATCATAGACTTTTTTCCATCCGCTACAGTGGCTGACCCACGGCAATTTAAGAAATGGTTGTTCGCCTACCACAGGTTAAAAGCTGTCCTAATAAAGATGTATATTTATCTAAACTACAGACAATTTTATGCAAACGAGAACAAAGTATTACAATGACAATGTGATCTCTCATTAGAGGGAAATATTTAAAGATCTGCTACAGACACATTTCTAACGCCTTAGGTGAACAATATTTTGAAAGGCTCCCCCTGAATGCATTTACTTACTAACATAGGACAGAAACTGGAAACATTATCCTAATTAAATGCCTAGTTTGTCCACTTGGTTACAAGAAAAATACAAGAATGTAATGTTGGAGACAAGACTTTTGGAAATTATTGGTGCTTATAGAGCATTTACTCCAATGTTCTCTTCAACCAGTTGCAATGTACCATCGCTACTAAACCAACTAAACCGAACTTTTTGGGAAGGAGGACTGCCAGCCCGATTGTAGAATAGTTTACTTATTCGGTAGGAAAATATTTGGACCATTGATCTGACATCACAGGATACTATAAGCAAGAACTCATGAAACTGTAAGAAAACTGGCCATAGCAATTGTGTGTTATGCATGAGTTTATATAACTACAAAGAAGATGGTCATCGTGTGAACATTACTGATATTTTCCAAATGATAATATTATTTCCTAATCAATATGTGCTATTTACACAGTTCATGGTGTATGATAAACGTTATCTGTTGGAACTTCAGCTGTTTCTAACCTTGACGTGGGTACATTGAGATTTGCAAAACAGATTGTAAATCAGAATAGTACTCTATAAATCAAAATTAGCTTGTAAACTACTCAACAATTTCCTTCTAGCAAAGTTCAACTTCATGATAAAAAAGATAGATATTTTTTAAAGGGGACATAACATAAAAAGTATATTTCTCTCTCTGAGTATGAAATGTAATGTGGGTTAGGACTGACAAAAAACTGTTTTTATCTTATTTTGTTACAATAAAATTCCTTTATCTGGAGGCTGCCATTGTTGTCAGTTGTGTGATAGTTGACTTTGCCTTTTTAAACACCACACTTGCCTTTCCTCCATAACCTTTCATTAGTAAGATCAGTGGCATAACGGCTACAGGACCCGGGCCTGCGGCCACTTGATCCAGGGGGACAGGAATACATCAGGGTCACTGAAAGTTGCAGAAGAGGTAAGAGGGTGCAGCAGGGGTATGTATGTTTGTATGTATGTACGTGAGCATGAATGTGTATATAAGTGTATGTGAGCATGAATGTCTTAGTGTAAAGGTATGTGAGCATGGATGTCTATGTATAAGTGTATGTGAGCATGAATGTCTAAGTATAAATGTATGTGAGCATGGATTTCTATATATAAGTGTGAGCATTAATGTGTATAAGTGTATGTGAGCATGCAAGTGTATGTATAAGTGTATGTAAGCAGGGATATGTAAGCGTATTTGAGCATGAATGTGTATGTGTAGGTATATGTGAGTCTTAGAATGAGTGTGCTAGTGAGTATGAGGATTTCTAAGCATGTGTATGTGTGTTAGCAAATGTAAATTTGTGTAAGTGTGTTTACACAAGTATGTGTGTCAAAGTGTATGCTGGAGGGGGCAAGGGACAAAGAAGACACAGGCAAGCTGTCTGGGGGCAATGATTGCATAGACCAGCCTTTTTTTGGGGGGATAGCACCAGTGGCGTCGCTACAGGGGGGCAAGGGGGGGCAATTGCCCCCCCTATGTTAATCCTTGCCCCCCCTGTTGCCCCCCTGCCGAATTTGGAATAAAGTCGCAATGCGACTTTAAATCCCGTCTTTTTTATTATTATTATTATTTTTTTAATAAGGAGGAGAGAAAGGGTGCGGCCCGCGTAAGATCGGCAGCCAGGGCAACCGATCTTACGCGGGCCGCACCTCAAGCCCTGCCACTTACCTGTGGGAGGGTCTTCTGTACTGCGTAGAGGAAGCGGAAGCTAGCAGAGGGAGGCCGCGCCCTCTGCTGAAGTCTGGGAGCGGCATCGAGGAGCTGCAGTGCAGGTAAGGGGGTGGGGAGGGTGTTTGAATCAGTATGCGTGATTGAGGGAATGAATCTGTGAATGAATGAGTATATAAATGAATGAATGTGTGTGTGATAGCATGGATGTGTAAGTGCTCGAACCTAGGCATGAGGGGACTGTGATTGCTGTTAGCAATCACACTCCTATCATGCCAAGTCAGCCAGTACATGCTGAAACCTAGCTAGCTGCCCCCCTTGTGTATTGATGCTGCCAGCAGTATGGGGTCTGCACATCACTTATAGCCACCCTGTACCAGCATGTACTGGCTGACTTGGCATGATAGGAGTGTGATTGCTAACAGCAATCACAGTCCCATCATGCCTAGGTTCCAGCATTTACTGGTTGGATGTGTAAGTGCTGGAACCTAGGCATGATGGGACTTTGATTGCTGTTAGCAATCACACTCCTATCATGCCAAGTCAGCCAGTACATGCTGAAACCTAGCTAGCTGCCCCCCTTGTGTATTGATGCTGCCAGTAGTATGGGGTCTGCACATCACTTACAGCCACCCTGCACCAGCATGTACTGGCTGACTTGGCATGATAGGAGTGTGATTGCTAACATCAATCACAGTCCCATCATGCCTAGGTTCCAGCATTTACTGGTTGGATGTGTAAGTGCTGGAACCTAGGCATGATGGGACTTTGATTGCTGTTAGCAATCACACTCCTATCATGCCAAGTCAGCCAGTACATGCTGAAACCTAGCTAGCTGCCCCCATGGGCGTAGGAACCCCTAAAAATCTGGGGGGGATAGCATTTTTACTGGTAGGGTATACCTGACCATTTCACCAACAGGGACTTTTATGACATTGCATTATAAATACATAGAGATTAATATGACGTTGGTCCCCCTTTGCAGCTATAACGGCTTCCACTCTTCTGGGAACGATTTCCACAAGATTTTGGAGAGTTTCTGTGGGGAATTTTTGCAACCATGCCTTTATGGACCTTGTTTTGTACACTGGGGCACAGTCATGATGGAATAGAAAAGGACCGTCCCCAAAACTGTTCCCACAAAGTTAGAAGCATAGTGTTGTCCAAAATGTCTTGGTTTATCACCTTCAGCTCATAAAACGTTCTACTGGATGAATGGGAGAAAATTCCCACAGAAACTCACAAAAAAAGAAAAATCTTACAACCACAGATGGACCCCACTGGACACGGCCACAGAGACTACTATGATGTACTGAAGGAACCATCTAAGACTCCTAACATGTCATGCACACAGGAACATATCCACACGCTTAAACACTTGAATAACATACACACGCATGCACACACACACACACACACAATGGGTTAAACATGTGTTACAGGGAATCATTATCTTCCCTTTAAGTACGACATGCCTGCTCATACACACACATATGCACTGCTCTTACGGATGCCTGCCCACAAAAACACACATATACGCTGCAATTGCCTGCAGATACACACTTGCCAGTACTCACACATATGCACTACCCTTATACACGCCTGCCCAAACATACATAAACTGCTCACACACACACGCCTCCCCATAAATATACACTGCCCTTGCGCATACTTACACAGACGTATACGCTATAAGACAAATACACTCCTTATATACACACGTATACAATGCCCATACAGACGTACACATATACACTGCCCATACAGACGTACACGTATACACTGCCCATACACACATACACGTATACACTGCTCATACACACATACACATATACACTGCCCATACAGACGTACACATATACACTGCCCATACACACATACACATATACACTGCTCATACACACATACACATATACACTGCCCATACAGACGTACACATATACACTGCCCATACAGACGTACACATATACACTGCCCATACAGACGTACACATATACACTGCCCATACAGACGTACACATATACACTGCCCATACAGACGTACACATATACACTGCCCATACAGACGTACACATATACACTGCCCATACAGACGTACACATATGCACTGGCCATACAGACGTACACATATGCACTGCCCATACAGACGTACACATATGCACTGCCCATACAGACGTACACATATGCACTGCCCATACAGACGTACACATATGCACTGCCCATACAGACGTACACATATACACTGCCCATACAGACGTACACATATACACTGCCCATACAGACGTACACATATGCACTGCCCATACAGATGTACACATATACACACGTATGCACATACATGCACATATACACAGCTGCCCTATACACAAACACATATGCCTGCCCAAGTACCCATACACATGCCTCACCATATGTATATGCACACACAAATCTACCATCAGACCCCCACCTTCGTTCTCCACATCAGACCCCCCCAAACCTTTGTTCTCCACATCAGACCCCCCCTCCACAACCTTTGTTCTCCACATCAGACCCCCCTCCACAACCTTTGTTCTCCACATCAGACCCCCCTCCACAACCTTTGTTCTCCACATCAGACCCCCCCCCACCAACCTTTGTTCTCCACATCAGACCCCCCTCCACATCAAACCCCCTCCACAACCTTTGTTCTCCACATCAGACCCCCCCACCTTCGTTTTCCACATCAGAACCCCCACCCACCCACCTTCGTTTTCCACATCATACCCACCCACCCACCTTCGTTTTCCACATCATACCCACCTACCTACCTACCTACCTACCTTCGTTTTCCACATCATACCCACCCACCCACCTTCGTTTTCCACATCATACCCACCTACCTACCTACCTACCTACCTACCTTCGTTTTCCACATCATACCCACCCACCTTCGTTTTCCACATCATACCCACCCACCTTCGTTTTCCACATCTCTTACCTTTCTCTTCCTCCTTTCTGCTTTCTCTTCCAACTTTCCTTTTTGCCGCTCACAGTCTGTGCAGTGCGGCTGCGCACAGCTGTTTATGCTGAGCGCCGGGGTTGGATATAAACGTCATATCCCGTCGCCCCGCCGCTCAGTTACAGACAGCACGCTGGTGAGTGTGACCTTAATGAAGTTGCAGCCTGCAGGACTGGTTGGGGAGATCACGGATTTCCCTAACCAGTCCTGCAGGCTGCAGCTGCTGATCGGGCAGCTGTGAGCACCCTCACAGCTGCACCCGAGTGCACTCGCCTCACGTACAGCCCTGGGGGGGATTTCTATATTATCGGTCCCCCCTTATGATTTCCTGGGGGGGATCTGTCCCCCCCGTCCCCCCCGGTTCCTATGCCCGTGGCTGCCCCCCTTGTGTATTGATGCTGCCAGCAGTATGGGGTCTGCACATAACTTACAGCCACTCTGTACCAGCATGTACTGGCTGACTTGGCATGATAGGAGTGTGATTGCTAACAATCCTGGCACTTAACTTACAGTAGGAATTATTTAATTTATATTTATCCAGAGATAAAATGCCCTCCTGAAGTTGTAGGGACTTCAAGGGACAAAACGTTCAAGGCCCTGAAATCATTTAGTGGAAAAGTTATTTATTGTGTTACAATATTTATTTCAATGATTAGTCGCACTCAATTGTGGCTTCAGGCTTCCCATGTTGAATGATCAAGTATTATTTTAGCCCAATAACAAAAGTATAATTCCATAGAACATTACTTTTGGAAATTATGAATGCCCCCCCAGTTTGACTGTGGTATCTTGTGTGCCCCCCTATATATTGTTTCTAGAGTCGCCACTGGATAGCACAGATAAGCTGTTTGGAGGCACTGACAAGTTGAGGGCAGATATGGCAGAGGTAGGCTGTTTAGGGGCTAGGAATATACTGATAAGGTAATTGAGGGCAAAGGTAGCTGTTTTGGGGGAAATTTGACACTGTGGGACATGTTGCTTGTCCCCTCATTCACTAACCCACACCTCTCTTTTCCTTCCTCCCTGTAGTTTAAGTATAGATCAAATTAACAACACATTCTCAATATCTACCCCCTGTCCCCCCTTATCACTATCTACCCCCTTTCACTCCTATCACAGATGTTAATGAGGGTTGCTTATCACAGATGTTAATGAGGGTTCTCACTATCTACCACGTATCACTGTGTCCTGCCCTGTGCCTCAATACCCTTCCTTACTCTGGGGGATTTTATAAAATATGGATGGTGAATCGGTCTTGGTGCTGGATGTGACTGTCTGTCAGTGCTTGGCCTGTCCTGCTCCGTGCCCTGCACTGTACCCCAATGCCCTTCCGTACTCTGGTATGGAATTATTGTTCTTGTTTCTAATATGAAAGTGATTTAGTCCTTACTCTGAGGGATAAATCGTTTTGTAATTGAGTCCTGTATGGTGGGGCTGGATATGTGCCAGTGTGCACTGTTACTACTGGTGCTGGCACATCACCTTCCTTACTCTGAGTGATCAATGGACACACACACCCCATATCATGCTGCTGGGTGTGTGTATCCATTGGTGCAGTGCTGCTATTGCTGGTGGTGGTGGTCCTACAGTGCAAAACCGAGTGTGGATCTCTTCCTTAACCTCAAGATGGTGTTGCTATAGGTGAAAGGTGAGTCCAGAATGTGTCAGGGACTTCCTAAATGTCATCCCAAATCGAACCCCCCCCAAAATTTCATCTGAGCCAAACATCCAGGAAACAAAATTTGTTGCCCGAAAACAAATGCAGCAAAAACTAAAGTAAAATGTCGGACAAATCGACTTTGCTTGCCGTGCGTAAGTCTGCTAGATACTGAGACCTGCTTTAACTAGGCAATATAACATAGCTGAAAAGTAGGTTGGATGCTCAATAACACACATAATGCTTACATACACATAATGGTTATTATTAAAGGGAACAGGACCCATCAATTGTCCTTAATCAAGGTAGACATCAAGTTATATGCAAAAGTAGTTGCTTCTGAATTTGCTAACTGAATGAAGTCTGTTTTTAGTACAGGCAGTCTGGGGAAGAAGAAAAGCTGAGACAGAAATAAGAAGTCTAATTTTCTAACTCCAGATTCTTAAGAAAGCATGTACTGCGTGCAATAAAAAGCAATGGAATCTATGGACAATGAACTTCAATATGCATTTTACATGAAATAAGGGCTGAAATGATCCATTATGTAGCTTGGTTTTCTGTAAAAATTGAAAGAGCATAGAACATGGGCGCACAATGAGTAAAGAGATTTTATGACTTGAGTTATTAGGAGAATGTGGCTAAATTTGATTTATATGCTGAAGAAAAGAGGAGGCCTTGTTTCACAAACCTAAGTTCCAACTCAAACACAGAAGGGCATTCTTTTTATTAAGGGTTTAAAATTCTGGAGTCTATGGTGGTGGTGGTGGTAACAGGTAATGTGTTAATTTCCTTTTAATATTGGAAATGTGATAAATTATGGTAGCTCAAAGATTATCCTAACTGCCTTAGAGTCATGAAAGAGTTTAATATTCTTTCTGGACAAAATTGTAATCATCTTAAAAGGCTAGTTTGTTTGCATCAAGATCATTGCAATTAGCAATGCAAGTCTTGGATAGGTTTAACCCAATGAACTTGACTTTTTTCTCCAACCTTACTGTGTAACTATGCATTATAAGTCTGGTGTACATATATATACCTGTGTACATTTATTAATATGTATAGACATGCACACTCATCTATCACAGGGAAATGATACTTGTAATTTCATCATAATGGTATTGTTTTCTATGTATGTTATCAAGGTGGATATGGTTTATCACAGATGTTAATGAGGGTTGTTTATAAGGAGCAATTCTGGAGCAAAGTTTTAAAAGTCTTCAAATCATAACAAACAATCAGTTGTTTCCGTCATCTGGAAAAAGTAGTAGAGGTCAATGTTAAAAATGGAAATCAGGTGAGCTGGACAACTGGACCTTTGGGGTCATTTTGATACTATAAAAGCAGGATTCATTGAATATGTATTAATTGTGTTATGTTTATGTGAAGAAATAAATTTTCATATTTTTTTCATATCGCTTCATTTTCATATCACTTGCATTTATTTCCAAGTGCATAAAATGGATCTTTGTATTTTTCGGAATAAGCAACCTGAATTAATCTATGACCCAAGATACACTATGTGGACTAAAGTATTGGGACAACTGGTCATTAGACCAACAAGGACTTTTATGGCATTGCATTCTTAATACATAAACATTAATGTGTAGTTGGTCCCCTCTTCACAGCTATAACTGCTTCCACTCTTCTGCAAAGGCTTTCCACAAGATTTTGGAGTGTTTCTGTCCATATAGTATATACTTTTGTCCACATAGTATAAATACAAATTTTACAAAAATCTTAAGTTAGTTAGGTTTTATAAAATATACTGTATACCAAAATCTTTTAAAGCACACATGAAAATCTGGGAACAAAAGACCGTTTTATATTTTATTCAGAACAATATAAAATCTAGCTTTCAGCCCCCTGCTGGTGACCAATAGAGTCACTCTTACAGACCTTTAAATCCTGTGGCCAAATCCATTGGTCTCCCCAGGCCAAGTTGCTCCCAGGTGTACCCCAGGTGTAGAGAGGAATAAACTGACTTGCCAAAAATAATAAAAACTGGTTTCTGACTTAAACTGCAGTTTTCCAAATAAGGCCCTTGACTCTAAACTTTAACTACTACGTACTACTATTAAGTAGTTTTGGCAAACATATTTCTTCTACTCAGGGCCATCTTTAAAATTGATTGGACCTTGGGCAAGCATTTGTTTGCCCCCCCCCTTCCTTGGCATATTATAATGCCCTCTACTCCAACACCAAAAAAACAAAAGTACTTCACGCACTGACTATATAGATCAGGAGGATACTGTCAAAGTCAGTGCAGTCTTCCCTCCCCCACTACATATGCGAGGCAGAGGAGCAGAATACTATGCAGATCACACAGCAGATGAATGGTGTGGGTTTGGTGAGTGACCTGAAACAGAGTGCTAGTTGTGATCAAGGCCAGCTTTAGGTGATCAGACACCCTGTGTGGGCCAACCTCGTGGTGCCCCAAACCCCGTCAACTTCAGAATACTTTTGTTCCCTTTTCCACTGTGCCACACCTCTCTTTTCCTCCGTCATGTAGTTTAGGTATAGCTCAAATAGCAACATGGCATTGCAGGAATAGATCAACTGAAAAAGACATACAAAACCTGTATTTGCAGTTATTAATAAATAACACATGAAACTCAGCAATGAAGGTATAGATCAAATAAATAGTGCATGGGGATCCTAAATTGCAGCCATAGATAACAGGTTGCAAACCCCAAAGGCCAGCGCTGGCACCCAGATTGCACACATAGGACTTGTCCCGGCATCGGATTGCATCCACTGGACCTGCACAACACCCAGATTGGATGCATAGTACATTCCCCCCCCCCAAACTACTAATTCATACATCCTCCCCCACCCCTTACCCGAACTTTACATTTCTCTGTGGTGCTCACACACCTCTGCAGGGGCCCGTTGTTTACCTCTGTGTTGCTCGCACACTGCGAGAACAACTTCTCTTCTGCCACCCGGAGGAAGCAGGAACGCAGCAAGGTCATGTGACGTAACGTGACCATGCTGCTTTTCTGCTTCTCCTTGGCGGTACAGAGAGGTTGCTCGCAATGAAGAGGTAAGCAGCAGGCCCATACGAAAGTGATCACAGGGGCCACCCGGGTCTCCTAGAGTGCCGTGCCAGGTTGCAGTTGCGACCCCTGCGACCACAATTGCTGTGGGCTCAAGAGGCAGCACATATATTAAAATTAACTAGGCTAACAATAGTAATAATCTTCCATACTTTTAATTTATTATTATTACTGACCAGCATCTTAATATCCTATAATGAACAGTGTATCTTCACTATGTGCTTGGAGCTCATGTTGTGTCAAATACTCTAGGTAAGCCACTACAGTAAAGTGTAGTTTGTAAACCTCTGGGCACAAGTGAGCAAGGAGGTCCACAAAATCTCCATTATGACTGTTGTAGCTTCGATTCTCCGGGCCAGGCTTAACTACCCATTAAAACCCCCCCAATAATGACACCACACCATAAATATGGATGAGAAAAGGCCACAGCCAATTTTATTTATTAGAGTCATTGTCACTCCAAAATCTGAAACAATAAACATAGGTGCGTTAACAAGGACAATGACTCAAAACACCAACATGTAAATATATACAATAAAACACCCAAGCTTGCCAAGTAATCCAGGTACCTTAACCAAATACCACTTAAGGAAGGGACATACCGAGATGCCCCCACCCTGACCTGAGGTTCCAGCACTGACAGCCAAGAACCTCCCACCAGATGTTACCAACCATTCACTTATCACCACATTAACCCCCTGGAAACCTGGCAAGCTGCCGCCCCACAGACTGTGACAAACGACACTGTCACTGTCCCGGTTCCGGACGCCGCCGGGAGTGTCACCATCCCGGCTCCGGTCGCCGCCGGGAGGAGGTCTGGCCGCGGTTCCCGTACGCCGGCCGTTCGGGACGGCGGTCGGTCCTCCGCTCGCGGCATTAGCAGCGGGCGAAGGGTTGTCCGCGGGTCCCGGGAAAACATCTCCCCGGACGGCGGACGACCCTCCGCCCGAGGTATTGGGACACGGGGAGGATTCGGCTCCGGGAACAGTAGTTCCCGGAGCCTGTGTACTTACCCGTCCGCCGGTCTTCGGTCCGCCTCCCGGGCACGCCGCAAGTTGCAGGAGGAATGATGGATGGCTGGGGGGCGTGGTTTTGTTTCTGCTCCGGGAGGGGCTTGTGGAATGGCGCCAGTTTTAAAAAGCTGGCCGTGCCTTTCACAAGCACCCTGTTGTGGTCTTCAGTTGACGTCTATTGCTCGTGCTATCAAGTTTCCTGTTTTTGACCCCTGGCTTGTTTGACTCTCCCTTGCTCTACGATTCGGTACCTTTGCTTGTGATCTCTGGTTTTGACCCCTGGCTCGTCTGACTATCCGCTCCGAGTATCAGACCCCTGGCTCGTCCGACTACCTGCTCCGTGTATCAGACCCCTGGCTTGTCCGACTACCTGCTCCGTGTATCAGACCCCTGGCTTGTCCGACTACCCGCTCCGTGTATCAGACCCCTGGCTTGTCCGACTACCTGCTCCGTGTATCAGACCCCTGGCTTTGCTGACTACCCGCACTGTGCTCCTGTCTCGTGCTGCGCCTTGCCACGTCTGCTGCCGCTCGGAACCTATCTCCAGCTGGTGGGAGGTTGTCCACTGTTGGGATCGTCTAAGTCCTGGACTACTGCTGCCGGGAATTCCCCTCTCAGTAGCGGTAGTTTGGGCAGAAGAACTTCTGCGGGGACGACCTTCCTTAATAGGCCAGCGAAACAGTGACAGACACAAACCTACGAACAAAAGAAAAAAGAGAGGGAGGGTGGGACACGCAACCAGGTAAGCTAACCACAAAAAATGGTTCCTGAGCCCGGGAAAGCAGCCACTTATATAATCTTCCCCCAACTCCACCCCCGGAATTCCCGCCAAAAAGCCTACCCCTCCTCCGCACAACAGTCAAGGCCCACTATAGCCCATGCTGGCCCCCCCCGTGGGCATCAATATATTAGTCTGATCCTGGTAACAAAGAGAGGCAAATTTCCTCTGCATGAGGAAACCAACAACCCCAGGTGTACATTTTGGCCTTCATGGTTTTAAAGACACTCTGTCACACATGACATTTACGCAATCTGTCTAATTTAGCCACAGTGGAAGATTTGAAATGGGGTTTTGAACAGAGGCCTAGTCAAATACATTTTTACTATCAAGTGTTAATCAGTTACAAAACAGTGATGTTTGAACTTTTTTTATAATCTGTGCTCTTTCTTATTACATGCTGGTTAAACATAAAACATTAACCCACAAAGCTAAGGATAACACACTACTAGGGTGAATCCAGGCAACTCAATAACAAACCCAACATACACAGAATGTAAGGTGCTATAGAGTGAATATTTACCACCCAGCATAATGGATCCACATTTATATTGCCCTTTTGGACTACGATAATAACGGCCTGTGCTTCTATCCTGCACTGAAAAGAAAGGTTGACAGATTGTGGCTTCCAGTTATCAGTGCTGACTTTAAGAATGTACCTCAAGTTTTGTATTATATCTGGCAAAACACACAGAGCCAATAGCGTAACTAGAGGAGTTGCAGCGGTCGCAACTGCAACGGGGGTCCTTGTCTAGACCGTGGATACCCCATGCAACCCATTTGTTCCGGAGCAGCTGCAGTAAGGCACTGGGCCTGGGCAGGAACCGGCAGACACACGCACACACATCTTCTAATTTGGTACAGGACTGAATTCCAATGCAGTTCCGGGCCCCGGGCAGGTGTTTTCTTAGGATCCAGATCCCCGCAGCGCTGCAGAATTATTACTAGACTTGTGCATTCATATTCGGGCGGCGGCAAAACGTACACGAAGAGGAAGACACACAACACAAAGAATCTTCGTGTTCATCTTCGTTAATCTACTAATCTCCCTGGTCCCTTCCCCATCTAGCCTACTTTATCTACGCAGTATCACAGCTGTTAACAGGAGCGGAAATCCATAGGTTCGCTCAAGGAGTTAAACATCCATGCGAGCGGCTCTATTGCTAGAGGGGGCCCCTGCCGGCCCCTGCCGGCCACTGCCGGCGACCAATAGAGTCGCTTGCGTGGACCTTTAACTCCTGAAGACGAAACTCCATTGGACCTTTAACTCCTGGAGTAGGGAGACCAATTGTCTCCCCAGGTGGAGTTTCACCATCAGGAGTTAAAGGTCTGTACGAGTGACTCTATTGGTCGCTGGCAGGGAGCTCCTCTCTTGGAGTGGGGAGACCATTCCCCAGGCCAAGTTCCACTGTCAGGAGTTAAAGGTCTGTACAAGTGACTCTATTTGTCGCTTGTACGGACCTTTAAGTCCTGGAGCAGGGAGACCATTGGTCTCCCCCGGCCAGGTTTCGGCACCAGGATTTTAAAAGTCTGAACGAGCAGCTGCACTTCATTGGTTGATGGCAGGAGACTCTATTGGTCGCTCGTATGGACCTTTAACTCCTGGAGCGGGGAGACCAGTGGTCTCCCCAGGCCGAGTTTCGGCACCAACTCTATTGGTTGCCAGCAGGGGGTCATCTGTCATCAACCAATGAAAAGCAGGTGCACTTCATTGGTTGATGGAAGAGGAGGCCCCTGCCGGTGACCAATAGTGTTGCTCGTGCGGACCTTTAAAATCCTGGCGCCAAAGCTGCTGCATACAGCGTTAACCCTGTATTGAAAAAAAAAATTACACAAAGACTGTACACGAATATTTGCCCGAACCGAACACTGGAAGGGGCGAATATTCGTGGAATATGAAGATTTTTTTCCCCACGAAGATGAACACGAACACGAAGAGTTGGCTGGCGCGCAAGTCTAATTATTACATAAAAATTCAAAAATATATATCTCCTGCAATCAATATTTCAATAATTAACTAATACTATATACACTACAGCTTCTCCAAATCACCCTGTTACAGTAACCTTTCTGAACTACACTACTGACACTTGAAGTATGGTAAATGAGCCACAATCTCAGCTTCAACCCAGTATCTGTTGCTGACTGCCCCACAACTCTCATCAGTCTGTAACTGCTACTGACAAGTTAAAATGGTCAAAATGCTGATTGGCAAGAGTGAAAAAAGTAAGGAAAAACCCAGAGATTGATGGACCCAAAAGTCACAGCCATTAATGAGTCCATCTCTCTGATTTTTGACAACTTCTTCTTGTACCCTTCTACACACAGTCACTTCCCACTATCCCTCACCAAAAAACACCAAAACGGCTTGTAATGGTGACAAAACGTGTGGTAACGTCGCCAAAATGCAGAAAACGAATGAAGACTTTTAGCACAATTTTGTTACAGAAATTGTTTGTAAGAATCTGAATACAAAAAACTAATAATCATGCATATTTGAAGCTCTTTCTGCAGACATCTTTATCTAATGTATTAGTTTGGTCTTAGTCTGTTAATTGTAATTTTGTCACACCTTTTAGTATATACATATATTGTAAGAATCTCTGTTGGCGCTACATAAATAAAACATAATAATAATTATCATTATCATTATCATCATCATCATCTCAGAGATCACAGGGTCCAAAGCTAAGCTTTACTCAAACCAAACTTTTTCTACACATTCACTAAAGTGAAAAGGTATTTGCACATTACAGAACTCTTACAGATCTTGAAGGAACATAAAGCATTTAAGTATCGTTGGGTGTTCATCGATGCAGCACAGGATGACCATGACTGGATCTATCACAAGACATTGAGGTGAAGCTCCCTTAATAATCCTATGTTGATGTACACAGCTCTGCTTAGATACATAATAAGACAATTAAGCAAATGTGTCTTAACCCTGTCAGTCCCAGGGGTTTTTGGTAACTCAAACCCCAAAGCGATTTTACCATTTTTGCAGTATGTCTGTTCAGCGATTATTCACCATTCCTGCGAATAGTGTACCCATGTAAACTATATATTGTTTTTTCAAGGAGTGATAGAGCTTTCTTTTGATACCAAAGATAGATGATTAGCTGAAAATTTAGGATGAGAAATTTAGTAAAAACTAGTGAAAATTTGAAAAAAACCTATTTGTTTAATTTATTTTACCTCTAAACCCTCACAAAATGAGGTCAAGTGATGGTATTTCAGAAATACCTAATTTATATAGAGTTTCCATACTTTCCCAACGCTTATAGGGAACATACTATAAGGTGTACATTATTCGTACAATTTTTATGCTTATGGCTTAATGGGTTTGGGGGTTGTGAACGGGGGCAGGAGGGTTATACTTTTTAGATGTTGTGTTAGGGCAATGGGATGTAAGGGTTTTTATTTTTTTTTATTTTTTTTACTTTTTTATATATTTTTTAAATATTTTTTTATTTTTTATATATAGATATATAGTTATCAGTGCAGCATGATTAGAGGTCCTCGTAGGGACCTCTTGAACATGTTATTAATGCCAATCATGTCACAATGACATCACCTAGCTCACTTTATTGTTTTTTAATATTATTAAAAAGGGAATGCCTGATCACGCATTTAAAAATGTAGCAGTTTTCAGGCGTTTGCATCGGAAGCTGTTACATGAGGTTGAGCAGCATCTGCTGACAGGTTGAAGTCCAGGCTGTCAAAATACAGCCTGATCTTCCGTGTAGAGAAGGTCAGGACGTACCGGTATGTCCGTAGGGGTTTCTTTAGATGCGTTTTTTGGACGTACCGGTACGTCCACAGGGGACTGAAGGGGTTAATATTAGCATGTTGTACTTTCTGAGACCCTGCTTGCAAGACCTATACATTATTTGAGATACAACACATACACTCTGTATAGGGTGCAAAATTGAAACAACAATGAAGTAATTTACCGATTAAAATTCCTAGGCAAAAGTTGCCTAATAATCATTCTCAAAAATCTGCCCTTGGTGGAGAGCCTCAATAACATAACAGTCAACATTCCTACTGACTGCAATGCAGGTTACACAGTGCATTATTTGTAGTATATTTAAAATGTGAAAGAAAGTTGTCTCTCACAATAAAAGTAAACTTGGTTGTATATTAAAGCTCTTTGCAAGGCAAACCATCATAAAATCAGAAGAAATTTTACAATGGTAATAAATGTTTATTCCCAATAAAGGTATTTATGATTGTAAAGAGCAGAACTGCAGTTTGGGCACAATGCTTTATTGCTGCACACCTTTCTAATTGATCTTTATACTACTAATATTGTTAATATGTACTCAACATGGTTTGCTATGCTGGTGTATAGGAAAGTGCTAAGTTACAATGTTCCATCTTATGGTCCATTCATATATTCATCTAGGACAGGCATGTCCAAAGTCCGGCCCGCGGGCCAATTGCGGCCCGCGTTCCGGACTGATACGGCCCCCCCAAGTGAGCCACGGGACTTGGCATCATCAGCCGGCGCAGGGAGAAGGAAAGCGCGAGATTTGGGCTTTCCTTCTCCCTGCGCTGGCACACACAGCCACAAGGGCATCTGATGAAGAAATTGTGTAGGGGAGGGTTAGATTTCAACCCTTGTCTACAGTAACTTTAAACAGGGTTCATGTTTGACTGTAGACGAGGGTTGAAATCTAACCCTCCCCTACACAATTTCTTCATCAGATGCCCTTGTGGCTGTGTGTGCCGGCGCAGGGAGAAGGAAAGCCCAAATCTTGCAATCTCGGACATCGCTAGATTTGGGCTTTCCTTCTCCCTGCGCCGGCACACACAGCCACAAGGGCATCTGATGAAGAAGTTGTAGGCAGTGGTGGAACTACCGGGGTCGCGACTGCAACCGGGCCCTGGAGTTCTGCCAGTCAGGGGGGCCCAAGGGGTGCCGAGCGGTTGCTGAAAACGACCGCTCGGCACCTCTTGGGCCCCCCTGACTGACAGAAATCCAGGACTCCTCTGCTCGCCGCCGCCGCTGCCGCCTGCCTCTGCGCTGCCCAGAGTGCAGTGTTGGAAACGTGAGGCGTTCGTCTCGGGTGCCGGCGCTTCACAGCTGAGCACTCACCTGTGAAGCACCGGCACCCGAGACAAACGCCTCACGCTCCCAACACAGGAGTTGACGGTAAGTGACCTAGGGAGGGAGAGGGTAGATCGTGAGAAGGGGGGGTAGGGAGGGAGAGGGTAGATCGTGAGAAGGGTAGGGAGGGAGAGGGGAGATTGTGAGAAGGGGGTAGGGAGGGAGAGGGGAGATTGTGAGAAGGAGGGGTAGGGAGGAAGAGGGGAGATTGTGAGAAGGAGGGGTAGGGAGGAAGAGGGGAGATTGTGAGAAGGAGGGGTAGGGAGGAAGAGGGGAGATTGTGAGAAGGAGGAGTAGGGAGGAAGAGGGGAGATTGTGAGAAGGGGGGTAGGGAGGGAGAGGGGAGATTGTGAGAAGGGGGGGTAGGGAGGGAGAGGGGAGATTGTGAGAAGGGGGGGTAGGGAGGGAGAGGGGGGATTGTGAGAAGGGGGGTAGGGAGGGAGAGGGGAGATTGTGAGAAGGGGGAGGGAGAGGGGAGATTGTGAGAAGGGGGAGGGAGAGGGGAGATTGTGAGAAGGGGGGTAGGGAGGGAGAGGGGAGATTGTGAGAAGGGGGTAGGGAGGGGAGATAGTGAGAAAGGGATAGATGTGGTATGCCGTTTTCAATAAACTTTGCATAAAATAGTTAATTTTTATTTAATTTTAATGGTTCAGAAAATGTCAGGCAAAATGGTCGGCCCTCGCACATGTTCACTTCATCAAATCTGGCACTCTTCGAAAAAAGTTTGGACATGCCTGATCTAGGACATACCATTTGGGTTTTCGTTGATTTTGAATAAAACATACCTAACCAATACCGTTTCCATTATACAAAATACATAGCAATTCCATATTGTTAATCAGTCCATGCACTACACAAGACACTAAATATGAAAAACTTTCAAATATATAAGGTGACTTTATTTGCATAAATGGGGCAACTGCATTGGTATAACAAATCAGCTCAGTGTGATGTTTACGTATGGAATTTAGCCATGATATCACATGACTGCCCGCCATGGTTTGTGTCACTGTTTGTGTGTGGACATTAAAACACCTCACAACTTAAAGTGCTGAGCCTTGGTCTGCTTATTTGTTTTTAAGGGTCCTGGTGGGGCCCGGCTGATGCACCTATTGATTTCTTGGTGCTGCTGACCACCTCTATTATTGCCCACCATGGTTGCCTCCAGATCTACAGATAAACAAAATGTATTGTAACAGCGTAAAACAAAACCCCACTTCTCTTCATTGCTGCATTACATTGCAATAAAAAAGACTAAATTTAAATTACAAAGAAGAAATTGTGTTCATGAAATGTCCACTTTTAATGACCTCTGTTATGTCTATCTATTTATGTATATCAGTAGCAGAATGAATACTGTTGCACTATGATAAAATTGGTATGTTTGCAGGGAATTAACAACCTGATGGTAAGTAGATAAACATCCAGGACACAGCATGCTTACTCTTTGAGGCAGATAAAAAAAGTTAATGTTGCAGCTGATATGTGCAGAGGAACAAAGACTCCATTGGTAACTCAGGCCAGGTTTTAAACAGGGAGTGTGTGCTGAATGACCAATCGACTACATGCTCCAGAGTAGTTGCATGCCAGCTGTGTTTATATTTATGTAACTTTATTCTGGATCTGTTCTAGGTTACACATTCTTTTCTTCACCATGTTTTTTTTTTTAATTTTAGCACAGCTCACAAAAGAATGATTACGTCTTTATACAGTTTAAGATACTTCAGCTTAAAAACTTTGCTTCATCAACATAACTAGCAGTGCACAGTTAGCAGATCACACTTTGAGGCTAAGATGTTGGTTTCCCTTTAAAAAGGGACTGTCACCTTTGCTAATTTTGCCACTAAATTAATTCAGAATGCTTATGGGGAATAAAAAAGCCTTCAATTGCACAGAGCAGACAAGAAACATTGTTCGTATTCAGCCCTTCCTTGCACAAGATGCAACCACATTTATAATAACTAAAGTTCTTGTTTATACACTCTCTCCTTGACTGCTTCTCAGTCCTAGCTGGTCTCCCTCATAGATGTCTTGCCCCATTAGAAGCCATCAAAAATGCCGCTGGCTTAACTTCCTTACACATTGCTACTTCATCCCTCTTTCATAAACTTATTTATCTGTACTTTTCATGATTTAATTTCAAATCCTGACTATCACCTACTCACATCTCTTCACTTATCTCCAAATACATACCTATCCAGTCCCTCTGCTTATCTAATGATCTTCTTATATCATCTTCTTCAATTTCTACCTCTTGTGCCCATGTACAAGACTTCTCAAGAGCTGCCCATATTATCTGGAATGCCTTAACCTGGTTTGTCAGATGCATCCCTTTTGTCCATTCCTTCAAAACTCTCTTGAAACTGACTGAAAAAGCCACAGTGAAGCTGGATTCCCAAATAGTTTGCGGTTGTGGGCATACCTGAGGAAAGATGGCTTATTTAGTATTCAGAAAAAGGTAGGTTATATGATCTTCCTATGGTAGTTGTTGATTTATTAACAAATTGATAGAAGAATATATTCCTTGAGTAAAAAAAAATCATCAGCGTCAGTCTGGGAGATAGAGCTCCCTCTGCTGAAACGAACCTAATAGGAAGTCAGTTAGATTACTACGAAACTTTTATTTGAATTTTGCATTCCTGCATTTCAACTGTATTTTGCTATCACAGTGCTCTGTTCTGCTATCAAAGATAATGAATGATTGTGTTACATAGTACATAAGGTTGAAAAAAGACCTAAGTACATCAAGTTCAACCCTTCTACCTAACCTTCCTTCTCTTGATCCAAAAGAAGTAAAAAACCCTAATTAATCAACTTTGAATTCTTCCATCAGGGCAAAAAACTCCTTCTTGACTCCAAGAGGCAATCGGATTTCTCCTTGGATCAAGAAGCTCTAAAATATTAATTCTATTTATAGCCCTGAATGTCATGCCTTTCTAAAAAAAAAATCCAGACCCCTTTTGAAGGCATCTAGTGTATTCGATAACACCCCCCCCCCTTGGGAGTGAATTCCATATCTTTATTTTCCTTACTGTAAAGAATCCCTTTCTCTCTCCACTCTTCCAGTCTCAGAGGGTGACCTCTTGTTCTTTGTACATTTCTTTTAATGAACAGGTCACTGAAGAGCTCTTTATTTTGGCCCTGCATATATTTATCATATCCCCTCTAAGATGCCGTTTTTCCAGTGTATATAATTTTTACTTTTTTAGTCTCTCTTCATAACTAGTATCTCCTAATCTCCTTATTAATTTTGTAGCCCTCCTTTGCACTTTTTCTAGTTCCATAATGTCCTTTTTAAGGACCGGTGCCCAGAATTGTACCGCATATTCAAGGTGAGGTCTTACCATTGACCTGTAAAGAGGCAAGATGAAATCCTCCTCCCGTGAATCAATACCTCTTATGCATGCCAAAACCTTATTGGCCCTTGCAGCTGCTTGCTGGCATTGTGCACAGTTGTCAAGTCTATTGTCTACAATTATTCCTATGTCCTTCTCATTGGTAGTTTTCCCCGAGTATGCAAGTATAGGTTGCATTTTTATTAGTTTTACCAATGTCGGTGTGGCAGAGCCTGTCCTGGTGTGTGTGTCAGTGTGGCAGAGCCTGTCCTGGTGTGTGTGTTTGGGTGTCTGTGTGGCAGGGCCTGTTCTGGTGTGTGTGTGTGTTTGGGTCTCGGTGTGGCAGAGCCTGTCCTGGTGTGTGTTTGCGTGTCGGTGTGGCACAGCCTGTCCTAGTGTATGTGTTTGGGTGTGTGTGTGGCAGAGCCTGTCCCTGTATGTGTGTTTGGGTGTGGGTATGGCAGAGCCTGTCCTGGTGTGTGTATTTAGTCATCTGTTTCCTGGCACTTTACTGTAGGAATAAATAGAACTATTTATTTTTTACTCACCCAGAGATAAAACGCTCTCCTGAATTTGTAGTCACAGCAGCGTAAGCAATCCCCCATGGCCGGCATGTGTAAGCAGCACTTGATAGAGCTTGGGGAGGCAGGCCCAGCAGAGGGCTTAAAAAAGAAAAATGGTTCTGCACTCAACTCCCAGGAAGCTGGGTGCTAGCAGGAAAAAAGGGACAGCATAAAACCTCTTGAAGCACACAAACAAAGAAAAGGAATTCCAGCACTCCAAACAGCTTCCAATCTTTAGGATACTTTATTCAGAGAAAGCAAAAAAAAAAGGCAATGTTTCGGCCAAACAGGGCTTTTGTCAAGCAGAGGGCTTAAGGCACAACCTGGGCCAGGACTCTTGGAAGTCGGTGGTTGAACCGCCTGCTGGTCATGGCTTTATTATTGAATTAATAGAGTGTATATGCGTGTGGAAGTGTAAAAAAATCTAAATCACAAATGTATATAAATAGATTGAAATTTCCATGTGAACTGGACTATGACTATGAACTGGAGATGTGTTTGTATATATATGTGTGAGTATGTACATGTCAGATTGCGTACATTTAAATGAGCATGTATGTATATGGTAGCGTATAAAATAATACCAGATTACAAGTATATGTATAAATAAACAGATTACAACACAGCGACTGTTGGAGACAATACAAGGACTGTTGGTTTAAAAAAAGAAGGGGCTGGAGGCACGTTACAGTTTTGGGGACACTACAGGGCTGGCAGACAAATTACTAGGTGCTTGGGCTTATCAAACATGAAATGTCGTGTCATCTAACAGGGGGCTGTGGGTAAAGCATATGACAGGGGCAGGGGATCTGAGAGATGGCTGAGTATATTACGTGAAGAGTAGGTGTATTATGGGGGCAAGGGATGTCACAGAAGGCTGGGACAGAGGAAATTATATTGGTAAGATGTAATGGTGAGGTGTAAAATATGGCTGAGATGTAATGGTCGGGGTTAAACCAAGAAAAGAGAGAGGAGTAGTTTAATAAAAATGACAGGGGACACATAAAGGATAGGAATGATTTTTTAAAAAAATGAACTGCAGTAGTAAAGAAATAGTTTAATAAAAAAATAAGGGAAAAAAAAGATGAGAGAGAAGTAAATGAGATGGTTAACAAAAAAGATATTGGGAGGCATCAAAGAGTGGATTACTAAATACATATGGGGAGAAGAGTCAGCTGTTCCTCCAACTCTGTTTTTTTGGCCCTTCATTTTGCAATTATTTTCCACATCCCTTGAAATTCTCACAAATTCTTTTCTTAGACCCTACAATATTTAACGTTTTCAACTTTATGATTGTAAACAATTAATACATTATTTAATTGATTATTATTTTTTTATTTAAAAAATATATTTGAATGTTATTTGATCTGATTTATTTATAATTGTGTTTAATGAGAAAAAAATGAAGGCACAGGCACTCTATAAGCTATCTTGTACCAGGGCCCTTAGCTCACCTTTTCTGCTACTGGCACCAGTATACCATTTAGATGCAATCATACCTGGGAACTCCCAAGGGTAGGCACACCCAGACTTCTCCCTTTTTATGAGGGAGTACTGTAACAAGGGGACAAGGCTAATCACATACAAGGGTGGAGTTATCCATGTAGTTAGTATATTGCGGAAGTGCACAAAGAGGCCAGAATAATGCAGATAGACTTGATGAGAAAATACTTCTCTGTGCTAAAAAGTTCGAATGCGTCTTCCCATGTACCCACTTTCCCTTGTTCCTTCAATTGAAAGGTCAGCAGGAGGTTAGGTTCAAGGAAAAGAAGATGAAGAAAGAAGACATGAGGAGCAGCGGACAAAGATAGAAGATAGATGAAGAAGAAGATGCAAGAAAAGGGGGACAAATAGACAAGGAGACAGAAGTGGTTGGTGGGGAAGGTAAGGAGACATTCAGCAAGAACGTGAGAGAACATGAATGAGAGTGTGAGAGAGCATGAGTGAGAGAGGGAACATGAGTGAATGAGGCCTATATAAGGTTGGCACCAGAAAGGGTACTTTATTTCCTGAAAAGTGAAAGATCCAGCAAGTGGCTAGCTTGCCTTGTGTCATGGACTCCCTACTGGATGGGGCATGATTTTAGCCCATGACTGGGAAGAGAAAGGGAACGGAGGCCAGTCTTCTACGTAACTGGTTGAGGGCGAGTCCACCCAAGGGTTCTCTACTACCAGATCTGGCCTTCCTGTACTGTGTCAAGCCTGCATGTGCATTGGTGCTTCTCCAGGCAGAAGCACATTGGTGGATATCAACCTGATGCTGCCCCCCCATACTCCCAGTCACCCATCCCTGGCCAACAGTGACTCCAGAAAGCATGCTGAATTGCACTGTTTGTGGGAGATTGATGCTGAGCATTGAGATATGATGTCATGTCCCGGTGCTCAACAACAATGCCATGCACACACGAGAAAGCAATGAAGCAGAGGCAGTGTATATGTTTGTATTAACAGTCTATCCATTACTACTGTTATTTTGTGCCTAAAGGCAATAGACTGATGCACTGTAACAAATGTTTAACCCAGAGGCACTATTTAGAATTGTTTTCAATTACAAAAAATTGATAATGTCCTTCACTGAGTCTAGCAACTGTGAAAATATCCGCTGTAAAAGAATGAGAGAGGAGGGGCGCAAGAGAATATTGTTGCCTGAGGTGCCACTTAGTCTAGACCCTGCCATGGGGACACCATTTATTTACCATAAATGCATATAACTACTAGCTAATACCAGGAGAGCGATGACATTGTTTAATTCAGGGGAAAGTCAAACCAAGTGGCCCAGTAATGCTGTATTCCTAACATTTGGCAGTATACTGAATGGGGACTATCAAGCCTTGTCCTACACTATACACATTTATTGAAAGGGACCACATATAAAACACATAAATGACCCAGTAGATGGTTCTTAGAATTTTGACACCTTCTAGAAACCCTTTTGGTATCAAATATAATTTCAGTAACCAGACATAAAAGCTTTAAGCAGCAGCCCCAAATCTTAATTCAAGGTCAGTCAAAGGGGTAATTTGCCCTTGTCCCCTTGCCAGCCCTCCTCTGGATATAACATGCAAGACAAAACAACTTACTTACATATCATTAAAGCTCATTACATAACAGAGACATAGTTATGTCAAAAAATAGTTGGCCCTCTTGAAAATGTCACACAGCTTGCGATTTGGGCATAATGCATGTAGTGTACAACTTGTACGGTATTATTTATAGTATTAGAAAATGCTTAGATATGCATAACGCTTCAGGAACCAAATGTCCCTTTAAAGAGAGATTAATGGTCTGGACAATATCACACTATGTTTTGTTGCAATAGTAGAACCTATTGGCGTCATTACAGGTGATTATCAATTGTTCCTCTCCACCTGAAGAGGATTATTCAAGCTATAACGTATAGAAAACTAAAAACCATAATACCGATTTGCTTACTGTGCCAAGTGAAATAGAAAAATTCATGCCACCATAACAGTTTCAAGACATTGTACATAAAACATTAAGAAAATGTATATATCTCAAAGAACTTTTTGAAAAGAAATGATAATTTGTGACCACTTTGAATTTTCCTTTTAATGTCTGAATATATGATCTCTTACTATTGAAATGAAGATAGATTCATTTTCAAAATATGAAAGCAAATGCGAAAGCCTAGTTAAATGACATTAAGTGTGTGCACACAGATTTTATTCAGCACCTCTACCAGCAATGCTTGAAAAAAAAATGCTAAAAAATGTGCTAAAAAGTTCTTAAGGAACAGTTAGCAGTGTAAGTCCTACTAGGCCTAGGGCAGCAGTTCCAGGGTGGGGGAGGTCGGCAGCCCCTCTGGCACTAAAACGGGGAGAATTAAGCTCTGCCACAGCACCCATACCCAATAGGCTTGTTATAAGGAATATCTATGACCTCTCCTACCAGACCATCTACACAATGGAGGGCTGTACATAATCAGCACACTTTCATCCTTAACCTCTAAAATGCAAACTACGTGCGTCCTACATAGCTATGATGTAAATCTCAATGGCCAGTTACATAGGTCGCTTTCCTCCTCAACAGCCAGATCAGTTAAAGGTATAGACTATATTATAATGGGATTACAGCAGTGCCCAAGGTAAGTATGTAATTGATTGCCACTGGTGTTAAATACTATAGCAACACTGGACTTGAGACTGCATTTGTGGCCTGCCTGCATCCTTAGGTAGTCATGTATGCCTTAAAAGCTATGTTCTAAACTTATTTTACGTGTTTCCTCTGAAATGCCTTTAGCTGAATTGGTGTTGGACAGGAGAGGATTTGAAATGCCCACCATACAGTATGTATTTGCTTAGTTATACCCCTGATCCACTTAGAAGACCATTATGGAGATGTTATGGTAACATGTCCATGCCTGTAGCCTTCCAGATGCCAACACATGGAGCTTTTAAATAAGGAACGGGGAACAAAAGGTTTGGGGTCTAGATATCTCCCATTTAGAATTTTTACACATCCCCTTTGAGACTTTCATTCATTCAGATGTCCATGTGTTCCAACTCATATTTGTTTACAGGGAAATTAACTCATTGTTCTTCAAACGTTTGTTCTTGTGATTCAGTTCATTAACATCACATGAACTTATTACCCTGTTCATGATCTTACAGGAGAAGGCGGGTCACTTTTGGCCAAACGGACAAGACCAGCCAAGTAATATAGTGGCACTTAAAATACACTTGGAAGATGATCATAATAATAATTTGATTCATATTTGTATTTGGTTATCGTTGAATTGTTTTTGTAACATCAATTACAGTGTTAAATTATGTTGTGTAGCGCAGTGCTGAGTTCAGTGAGGGCAGAGGGAGAAGCTTGATGTAATTCATTGGCATCGCGCAATGCATTGAGGAACACTAATATTAAGTCATACACAAATAATTTATCTGTAATTTTTAAAGTGGTTTTGCAATGTTGATCTTCATATCTTGCTTCAATGACACCTGTTGCAATCTAAGTCAGACCATTTATACAGTGCCTCTATGATTGGACACAATGACACAACGCATAAGATAAAGTACAACAGTAGTGTTGATGACCCTTAGATTAATGATATATTTACATTACGTATAACTCCAAGTACATTATCCACAAGGTGCTATAAAGCATTTCATAAAGGTTTAAAGGTCGTTGCGAAGAACAGTTTTGTTCTGATGTCTTTTTGTAACTGTTTCATCAGAACAGTATTGTGGAAATGAGTTTACATAATTATAGTATAAACACACAGATATGTGGGTTTCCAACTTTGACCAGACAGATTTCACCATGCTAATAGATTTTAGTTAGGTAAATGCAAGAATCCAGTATTTTCCAATGATGCTAGGTACAGTAATTATCTTTGTGTAGAAGAGTTTGTAACCCTAAAATGTTGCAAAATATGTCCTTCATTTCAAAGATTTACTTATTATATTAACTTGTTACCTGAGTTATCTGTACTAACGAATAAAAGTCATAATATAGGATTAAGGAGCCGTGATTAGTTTAAGTTTAATTGGTTTTTATAAATATGATTAAAACAGCTTTACCTATAGGGTTCAGGTTCAGAGACAAAAAAGATTTTAGGAAGGACAATATAGAGAATATAAATTATATTTCCTCTTGTACCGCCTAGGGGAGGCAGGAACACCGCAGAGTCATGTGACGTGAAGTAAATTGACGTGACGCTGGGTTCCTGCTTTCCCTGGGTGGTACAAGAGACGTTGCTCGCACAGTGTGTGCAAGCAAAGCACAGATAAGCAGCAGGGCCCCGGCAATCACGGTTGCTGTGGGCTTTTGCCCCACATTAAAGGCGGCCCTGGTAGCACTACAGGAATTCTGTGGAAAAAGCAAGTCTTCTGGCTTGTCTGGTGGATATAGATGAATGTTTAACCCCTTAATGACAAAGCCCGTACATGTACGGGCTCAAAATGCATTGTTTTCAATGGGTTTAGGGACCGCCCATTGTCCTTAAGGGGTTAATAATGCACGCTATCATCTAATTCTTAGTGGAAGGGTTTTCCATCACTTTTCCCCCCACCATACCCATTACGATTTATATATATAAATATAAAAATATTTAATTTTTCTATCTACCTATCTCCTGTATCTGACTACCACCACCTAAATAACTGGACCATTCTGTGAATTGCAGTTTATCAATGCTCTGTCCATAGGATGATATGATTCTACTATGGTGCCCTTGAAAACTACTGTGCAAATCCAAATCCTTATGAAGCAAAGGCAAATAGCATGGTGACAGAGTAACTGCGTCTATATGGACAAGCCTGACAGCACCCTTATTGGTTTAGCACAAGTGACATGCAGTAGCAGCTGCAGAGCATCATGTGTAACCTCAGCGCACGTGGAGCTGCTAGTCCCACGTCACTCCGCATGCTGCAGTTGCAGAACCATAAGATTCTGTCTTTCCTTCAGCAGCAATATTGTTCAACCTAATTTACCGTAGTTCTTGCTAAAGGATTGTTTAATAAAGGAAAATTGGCGCATCAATAAATGTGAACTATTTTGTGAAGAAATAAGGCATCTTCGGTCACTTATTCTACTTAAAACAGGAAATAGTAAATTCATGAAATCAGTTGGATCCATGCAGTGCCCTTTTGTTGTCAGCTAGTAAGCCATTCATGTGTTGAAATGGCAGGGGTGATGATGCACATATTTAACTTATTCAGGTATTTTATAGTCAAAACCCTTGGAAAAGTGTAAAGTAATCAAGAGAAACAGGAATTATGTTATTTAATAATATATTAGTATTCAAAGCTGCCATTGTATAAGAATCCAATATTCATACCTGGGAACTCTCCGGGTTTACCTGGAGATTGCCGGGTAAAGCACTGCTTCTCCGGTTCTCCGGGTCAAGACCCGAATCCTCCAGGTCGCGGGGTCATGACACGCCCCACTTCCCGCCCATTTTTCATTTAAATAGCGGTTTTCCCGACGTCAGCGAGACCTCAAACTGACATCAGCGAGACCGCCCTCTGACGTCAGTGGGCAGTCCTGGCCGCGTCCTGCAAGGGAAGGCTCCTGGTAGCCGGAGCCCAGAAGTTCCCAGATATGCCTATATTAGATTATCTGCATTTCGAATATGCCTATATTAGATTATCTGCATTTTGAGCGGGGATTTGCAAACATTCCTCAGATGTATGTAATTAATCCTCCTGGAGTATGAATTAGACTTCTGCAAATGATCCAAAAACGGTTTGGACACCTTTTTTGTTTCATTTTTGGTCCATTAATTTTTGCATTATAAATTTTGTTTCCTGATCTTTCGGTTCAGACTAAATTCTGAGGCCTTTTTATATTAGGAAACTAAATTGTCATTCACCCTCATTTAATCTCTCATGACAGTCTCACTCACGCTGTCTCACGTACTTTCTCTCACATTTTCTCACACTCTTATTCATACTTCCCAACAGGCCCGGACTGGCCATCGGGCACACCGGGCATTTGACTTAGGGGCTGATGGAGCTGCAGCTCCAGGCCCCTACCCTACCTACGGCCGCATTAACAGGGCATAAGAGGCACCTGCGACCGGGTCCGCCACTCTAAGGGGCCGGGAAGTCCCCACCAAGGCCGGCCTTACGGGTCTGCGGCCGCACAGGGTTTAAATTAAAACATCGGGGGTTTTTTTTAACTTTATTTAACATCCTCCATGTTAAATAAAGTTTTTTTAACTTTATTTAACATGGAGGATGTTAAATAAAGTTGGAAAAAAAACCCCAGATGTTTTAATTTAAACCCTGTGCGGCCGCAGACCCCTAAGGCCGGCCCTGGTGGGGGCTTCCCGGCCCCTTAGAGCAGGGCCGGCCTTTGGGGTGTGCGACCACACAGGGCGCCACACTCTAGGGGGCGGTCCGCACCGGGTGCCGCTCATCAGGGGGGTGCCAACTTGCGGCACCCGGCACCCCTCCAGAGACGGACAGTAATGTCCGCCGCTGGAGGAGCAGGCTCGCAAGGGAGCGGTATCGGAGGTCTTTAACAGACCTCCGGTTCCCTTGAGTGATTTTAAACCGGGTTGAACCCGGCTTAAAATCACTCAAGGGAGCCGGAGGTCTGTTAAAGACCTCCGATACCGCTCCCTTGTGATCCGCGCGGCAACAGCTGCTGTGCGCGGGGGTTTGTTGACAGATCCCGGCGCACAACACTGAAGCCGCGCCCACCGCTGTCCGTGCCCTCTGACCCGGAAGAAGACAGAGAAGACAGAAGAACTGAAGAAGAGGAGAAAAAGGAGCTTTAAGGAGAAAAAAAGAAATGTAGGAAAACATTCAGTGAGAGTGGATTGGTATATGTGTGGATTAGTATATATGTGTGGATTGGTATATATGTGTGGATTAGTATATATGTCTGGATTGGTGTATATGTGTGGATTGGTGTATATGTGTGGATTGGTATATATGTGTGGATTGGTATATATGTGTGGATTGGTATATGTGTGGATTAGTGCATGTGTGGATTGGTATACGTGTGGATTGGTATACGTGTGGATTGGTATACGTGTGGATTAGTGTATGTGTGGATTGGTGTATGTGTGGATCGGTATATATGTGTGGATTAGTGCATGTGTGGATTGGTATATATGTGTGGATTGGTGTACGTGTGGATTGGTGTACGTGTGGATTGGTGTACGTGTGGATTAGTATATATGTGTGGATGAGTATGTGTGTGGATTGGTATATGTGTGGATTGGTAAGTGTGTGGATTGGTAAGTGTGTGAGAGTGATGGGTGTTATGCTGTACCATTTCCAATGTATTTTTCATTATATAATTATGCTCTAAAAGTACATCATAACTCCCATCACTCTATACTGTTCCATACAGTGGCAGAGCTGGGAGGCAGAGGCCTTGCACCCCCACCGCAGGACTCCTGAAAGGTAAGTGAACTTCAAAGAGGGAGAGGGTAGATAGTTAGGAGGGGGTAGTTGCGGCGGGCTTAAGGGGCTCTGCGTTAATGCGGCCATATAGGACCAGTCAGTCCGGTCCTGACTGGGCCTATTTTAAGGTGGGGGCCTGGAGCACATAGATAGTGAGAAAGGGGAAGAGGGGATAGATAGAGGCGGTACATATTGAGAAGTGGGGAAGGGGGTTACATAGTGAAAAGGGGGAACATAGTGAGAAGGGGCAGATAAGATGAAGAGAGGGGGTAGTGTGAATGCGTATGAGAATGAATGAATAAACGTGTGGATGAATTGCTTGAATGATTTATGAGACTGCATTAATGAATGTGTTAATGATTTGTGTGAATGATTAAATGCAAAGATGGTACATGAAGGGTGGGCTTTAACAATAAATAAATAAATAAATAAATATGGGCTGCTCAGGCTTAAATGCCCTGGGGCGGCGTTTTAACCTTCGCCCCAGGCGGCGTTAAGTCTTCGGCCGGCCCTGATTACAAGCAATTGCACTTTACAATGTCGCGCTTGCATCGCCACTTAGAACACGCTTCATTTTTGTCAGCACAGTCATGCATATTAAAAATAACCAACAGATTGAATTGAACTCCCATGAGGCTCAGCCAGACATACTACTTCCATGATGCTGCCTGAGCATCATAGGAAGAGCAATCAACAGTAAAGCTGTAGATGCTAGCTGTGAACTACAATTCCCATGATTCTCAGCAAGCCAGATGTCCACCATAATGCTGGCTGAGTATCATTGGAAGAGTAGTCAACAGCAGCAGAGATTTTTTTTTAATAAAAAAAAGCTAATGTTAGCCTCCCTCCCAGTACCCTTACACACTGCCTTTGCATACACTGCCCATAAACACACAGATACACATACACACTGCCCTTACACACGTATATACACATACACTGCCCTTACACACACATATACACGTACACTACCCTTACACACACACATATAAACGTACACTGCCCTTACACACACCTGCCTTTACACACACATATACACATACACTGCCCTTACATACACCTACCTTTATACACACATATACATATACACTACCCTTACATACCAGCTTACAAATACCTATACTGCTCTTACACACACCTGCTCACACACACGCACACACACACACACACAAGCTTACAAACACACACATACACTGCACTTACACCCATTTCTCCCCATCTCTTACCTCTTCCTCCATCCTCCATCTTGTGGTGGGAGCGTGAGGTCTGTCACTTCAGACCTCGCTTTACTGCTTCCTCATCACTATGCGCCAGCTATTGATGCAGAGTGCTGGGGTACGACTTTATTCCCTGCTCTCGGCATTATTTGCCAACGCATAGTGATGAGGGAGTAGTAAAGTGACAGACCTCGAGCTCCCTAATGATGAGCCAACTAGAGAGAGATAGTTGTCTCCCAACTAGTCCTGCAGCTGCTGATCGGGCAGCTCTCGCCTCAACCTTCCTCCGCCCCTGCAAAGCAGAACACAGGTAGGGATAGGCAGGACAGTGGAACAGAGTCCCAAAATCGTGACTGTGTCACCCAAATCGAGATAGTGGGGGTCTCTCCTCATTTTATGACATTTGTACGAATGACCAAAATTGGCAAATTAAAATTTGTGCGAAACTGAATGCACAAGTCTAGTATGAATGGTAGATTCCATTGTGATATTCATACCTGGGAACTTGTGGGCTCCAACTACCCAGGGCCTACCCTTCCGGGACATGGCCAGGACTGTCCATTGATGTCAGTGGGCATTCCTGTGAATATTATGGGAAATACCCCCACTTAAAAGGGAAATGGGTGTGGAGTCCTACTGTATACAGTTGGGGTCCTACTGTATACAAAAAAGACTGATCTTTACTTAATAGATGTTTTAATTCAAAGGTGCCTCCACAGATTTCAACACCGCTTCAAAAGTTTAAAACAAAACATTTATTATATATATATATATATATATATATATATATATATAGTGAGATAGGTCTGGGATCGCCCCTCGCTCAGGTCAAGGGACAAGCGCCCGTCTTCATTCAAACCAGGCAAACAGCAGTAAGTTCGTGCAATCTGACACAGGGTCAGGTTTATTAGAAAGGTTGCAAAGACAAAAGAAATATAACACAGCAACAAAATAAATACCTTGCCTGTCTGGCACTTACTATACAAGGGATGTCCCTCACTACCAGCCGGAGAGCTTCTCTCTGCCAACTTAACACAATATGTCCAGCAACCTTTACTCACATGTCTCTCCCACAGACAGGCTTTCTGTGTCCTCAGCCAGAGAGCTACCTGCCCTCCTGGCTTCCCTTTTATATCCACCCTCTCATTCGCCTAAATTAATCACCTAGCACGTGGAAGACTCAGGTGTTACTTCACATAGGGAAGGAATCTAGGAGAAACATACCTCCCTTCCACCACCAATCCTACATGAATGTCACAATATATATACTACCATTCAAAAGCTTGGGGTCACTTGGTTTAGATGGTTTAGAAATACATTGTAGACGTTGTAAATCATAGGTGGAAACGGCTGATTTTCAATGGAATATCTTCATAAACATACAGAGACCCTTTAGCAACCATCAATATGTTGCAATGACACATTGTGTTAGCTAATCCAAATATAAGTTTAAAAGGCTAATTGATCATTTAACAAGAGGTCCCAATCTAAAACTAGAGGGTCAGAGGTTTAAAAGTAATGTAAAGAAGTTTTACTTTACTGAGAAGAGGGCAGATAAATGGAACAGTCTCCCAGCAGAAGTGATAGAGTCAATACAATGAGGGAATGTAAACATCAATGGGATCGGCCGCGGTCATTCAATAAGTACTGCCGCGGCTCGCGGTCACTATGGGGAGGAGTGGGTGTGGCAAAATGGGAGGGATTTGTGAGGGTGGAGCCAGGGGACTGCAAAATTGTGTTTTGCCTAGGGTGGCAAAAATCCTTGCACCAGCCCTGGCCCTGCCAGTGGGCTTTCTGCCGTGTGTCCTGCCAGTGGGTCTCCAGTTCCAGGCTTGTCCGGCAAAACCTTCCAGTCCATGTGTTACGATTAACTGTATACTGTTTATGCTTTATTCCACTGTATATACCAGTCCTGTTCCTGGTCAGCCAGCTTTCATCAATACAATATATTCTTGTATACCAGCCTGGTGTGAGAAGAAATCATTCATATAAATACAGCATATATTGTTAATGTTATAGTGATAGCAAACAGAAAACAATGAATTCAGCCACCTAATAAATGCATGAAATGTGAGCTCA